>NC_089794.1:14470102-14505102 GCF_040412425.1 Macrobrachium rosenbergii | reverse complement strand
TAGAAGGAGGTGGAGATTGCAGATAGCAAGTTTTTCTTGGGGGTTCAACGAGTTAGAGACCTACGAGGAGAGAAGAGTCAGAACTGTGTCCTTCAAGGGAGAGTACGTCTCCCCTCGCTTCAGTGTTCCCCATATAGACTGAGTCAAGAGTGATTCTTTTACCATCATTGTAACTTGTTAATTTTGTACTGATCTTTATAATACTAAGTACTAATTAAAGTGAAGAAATGACCGATCTCGTCTCAATACGCCTTTCTGAGAGATATCAATACTTAAAAATAATAAATATACAAAGATAGCACATCATCCACCAAGCGATCTGAAGGACATCTCAAAAGAAACCAAGGAAAGAAGAGAAAGACTAAATTCCATACAAACATACAACAAAGAACATAAAAAGGAGAAGATAACTCCTAACAAATGGCGGCAGCTTACTTGGATCCAGAAGGCGAGACGAAACAAACGAACATTAATGAAATTATCAGTGCAATTATTTAAGTTACAGTGAAACGAAATTCTACAAAACGAACTTAGAAATAAAAACACTCCAGCGAACAAAAAGTTATGAATAGCAGCTTACAACAAGAACATCTAGTGTGAATAAAAACCGTTTTAGTGCGTCCCAAAGCAAAAACATTTTGAACTGTTACCGTCAACAAATTGAGCAAGACGCTGACAGCGATAATAAGCCCAGTGTTTGCGACATTGCATCGAGTGATTGAAGAAAAACAGCGCAGACATATTGAGATTTTTTATGCGGATCCGATGGCGAAACACTCACCGTGGAAGGCACAACATTTGGCGATATCAGGATATCAGCAACACAACCCAGTAAGGAATTTACTGTCCGCTCTCTCTCTTAATAAATAAGTGAAGATATATATATATATTTTTTTGCATCTTGCTATAAGATTGAAAATTAAGAAAACTCTCTCTTGTGAATAAAATTCCTTTTGCATAAATACCAGCATTACTCTCTCTATGATAATTAATTATTTAGTAAATTTAGATAGGGAATTAGTTATTTTTTTTTTCACTCGGTTGGTGATGATTATTTGAGAAGTTATATATATAAGTTTGTGTACTTATTATGATGAATTTTGATGATACGATGCCCAATGTCATATAAGAATTTATTTTATGTATTAAAAAGGTTTTAATTGTGCACTTGAACTCAATAGAGAATTTAATTTTTTTTTTGTGTGACAATTTGACAAATTGTTTTTAATTTTGGTACAATATAACGAAAATTTTTTATGATTATGTACTCTGAGTGAATAATTTTTTTTGTGTGTGGACATGCAACGAGTGTTTGAATAATTACTGAACACTGTTAGACATTCACATTACGATTTAAGACCGTCGACAATTAAGAGAAGTCGAATTTCAAGACTAAATTCCCACTCCACTGTAATGCAAGGAATACTAACAATAATAACACAAAATAACCAGAACCAAAATAGTGTTAATCATTCTAATACTACTAACAATAATAATAATAGTAACAATACCAATAATACTAATAATAATCGCACCTTACAAATTTATAACATGAACCAGGCGGCCGTCATAACAACCGCCACACGCATCTGTGGACAGGTGGATGATTCCAATCCTAACAAAAAGCAGACTCCAATCCTATGCTGTAAATCATTGGCTAGCAGATGCAGATAGTCATATAATTTCAGGGGAATAACAGATGAAAGAGCTAAAATAAATGAAGCCTTGTTGCTCGTCAGCTCAGAACATGGAGACGCACATAAAACTTTGAATTCCACAAGTTTTAGCAAACTTAATAACTATGTAGAATTTAAAGAAATTTGTTTATCACGCTGGGAACCAGTAAATCAGACTGACGGTTTATATAACCTAACTAGATTTCTTAACCCACAATATAAAACAATTGCTAATTTTTATGCAAGCGTGGAGAATGCAATAGAAAATAACCGAAGATTTAATGAAGACAGGTATTACTATAGGAGACAAGGATCAGTTTGGGCTAGTGCCCATAAATTAGTTGACCTACGACATGTATTAAATTACTTGTCATTTGGAACCATATATAATATTCTTGGAGAAGAGGAAAAGAAAGCTTTCAGAAAAATAAAACTTTATCCCAGAAAAACAAGCCTTCAAACATTCTTAATTGATTTTTTTGCATTAGTGCATTGACACAGTTTGTGCAATTTAAATATTTTTTGAGAATTGACTTAATGGGCAATCATATAAATACTTTATTTTATTTGTGGTTTTGCAATCATCCATTGAAATATATTCTTTTTGTCACACTTAGGTCAGTATGAAGTAGCGTGACCGAGTGATGTTGTGGTGTTGAATAGATAGGGAAATTAGATAGAAAAGAGAGAGAGAGAGAGATAGAAAGAGAAAAAGTTAGGAGAGAGAAATAAGAATAAAGAGAGAGGCAAAGAACACAGTGATAACGCCCAAATGCTGTTGTATCGTGTTATCGATACGCGGGATGTTTACATGAACCATTGCAGTATATCGTGTTGAAACCATAAAAACAGTCGTAAAAGTGAGAACTCATGGCCTCGCGATTGAAGCTAACCAAAACATGAGTCAGCACAACCTAAATGCTTACAGTAGCTGATTCTATAGCCCCGCCTTCTCAGGGAGGTGTTTTTCGTGGAAGTTCCAGGAATTTGGGGTTGGCCCAAGTGATGTACTTCTTCAACCTCCAATCAATTATGTTTGGGAGCGGTCTTTCACACACCCTCCTAAGATCACCTCCCATCAAGTCCTCTAAGGAGAGATTTGAATCACACCCACTACAATCCTTCCAATCAGCTACTTGAAGGGGAGGCCTTGCTGATTAATCCTTCCAATAAGGCTAGGAGGAGGTGGAGATTCCAGATAGCAAGTTTTTCTTGGGGGTTCGACAAGTTAGAGACCTACGAGGAGAAAAGAGTCAGAACTGTGTCCTTCAAGGGAGAGTACGTCTCCCCTCGCTTCAGTGTTCCCCATACAGACTGAGTCAAGAGTGATTCGTTTACCATCATTGTAACTTGTTAATTTTGTACTGATCTTTATAATACTAAGTACTAATTAAAGTGAAGAAATGACCGATCTCGTCTCTATACGCCTTTCTGAGAGATATCAATACTTAAAATAATAAATATCTGAAGATAGCACATCATCCGTGAAGCGATCTGAATGACACCTCGAAAGAAACCAAGGTAAGAAGAGAGAGACTAAATTCCATACAAACATACAACAAAGAACATAAAAAGGAGAAGATAACTCTAATATATATATATATATATATATATATATATATATATATATATATATATATATATATATATATATATATATATATATATATATATTATATATATATATAAGGGTGTGGGTGTGGCACACCTGTTTGCTGCTTTATTAACTGAATACAGCTCTTATGTGGCTTAAAATGCTTCTAAATGCGCACAAATTTCCAAAAATGTCACAGGTTGGCTTACAGCGCCCCTACCCCAAGCTGATAGGGCTCGTTTCTGCTCGCCACCCCACCCATATCATAAGTTATAAACATCCCCCTCCCCTCAAAGAAAAATTTTAAATGACGCCCTGTGCTTTGTAACAGTTGATTATCCCACAGCATGTATTGATTACATAGGTCAAGAGCCCTAACCATTGTTATGCTGAATGCAATATATTTCTGACAAGGGTAAAAGTTATGTTTTTGATAATTAACCATTAAAATATGTCCCACATATTGTTCCATTGTTTTCGTTTGTGCATTTGAGTGTATGGAGCAAGTAGACTGTTAAGAAGACTTTTGATTAGGTCAATGAATGTCAGAATCCAGACTTACAGTCAAACACTTCGTGTGTCATTGTCCTAAATACAATCTGCAACGAATGAATACCCAAACATTTTGGCTGCCTACACACAGAACACTTAGTGGAATACTGCAGACGAGCCAGTAAAAGTGGACAACACAAAGAGTGGGTTGAAAGTGGCTACCAGATCTGTTTCGTGGCCACACCTCATTGGCTCACCACTAGTCGCCGGGTATAGAAACCGTTATTTCAAATGAGAGCGTCATGAAATATATTTTTACCGAGATAGTTCCCGCTCAGTGGGTGATTGATTGGCAGAGGGATCACACTATACTGATACTGTCATGATGGCATGTAGAAAGGTAATTGACTGGGAATCTCTAATTATGGAGGTGGAGAGAAGACCAATTCCCTATGATTTTAAACAGGAAGAATATACGGATAAACATGTAAAAGGGAAATTATGGACTAAGGTATGTGAGGTTTTAATAACTGGAAAGAACTCACGTCAGAGGCCGAAAAGGAAGTGTTGCAAAATTTTTCAGTGTACGACTTCAAGCCTTCAAATAACATGTGGAACTTTCCCCTAGCAGTCTTAGGGTAATTATTGGGTGTACCTAGTACTTTCGTCTACTTATTTTTTCTCTTTTCTTTCTGTTCAGTAGGAAAGCACAGACACATGCAACTTCAAAGGTATCCATGGTGACACTGTTAGGAAATTCGTCTGTGGCCGCCACAAATAGTGTTTCATTTGCTGGTACAAGCTGATATTACCAGTGGCTGAACACTTAGTGGCCAGCCACTTTCCACTGAAAGTGTCTCGTGGCCCCCAAGACCATTCATTTAGGCACAGGCCTTGCAGCTTCATTCTAAAAATTCCTTAGATATAATTATATCATTATTGAAGTTTATTTTTGCAGTTCATGATGTTGACTTGATACTTAGATGTAATGTGAGCTCATTATGTTTGTTATATAATGTACTGCAACAACAAACATCCTCTGCACTCTTCTGTGGCTTTTGTCTCGGCTACAACTGAAATCATCTAATATTGAAGCGAGGGTCTGACGCCTATGAATTTCATGTTAATGATTTTACTCTTATTCCCTTACATTTATTTATATATCAGCCTTGCCTGTGACTTGTCTCTCAGTGGAGGGTGATTTCCCTTTTGAAGTCCCTTGGGTTTATAGTATGTCGACTCTATCCATATGCGTTTTCAATTGAAGAATTGAAGAAAACAGAAAAAGATTCGATATATATATATATATATATATATATATATATATATATATATATATATATATATATATATATATAATATATATATATATATATATATATATATATATATATATATATATATATAATATATATATATATATATATATATATATATATATATATATATATATATATATATATATATATATATATATATATACCAGTGATGCTGCACATTTGAAAAAAAGAATTCCTGGTCCGGAAACAAAATGAATTTCTAATTACCGTTTGAGCTAGCTTAGCTCAACTTTTTATTACCGGACATTGTTCCAGAATACCATGTACCCATCCTACTAGACAAGAGGGTATTGATGGGCATGTCTTCTTCAGTGATGACTCGCCGTCTTGGTAGTACTGTCCGAAGTAATATCTTTCAAGTTGGATGTAAGAATTGTAAAAAGTTGGGCTATCTGGTTCATTTAATTAATGATGAGCCTTTTGACTCGACCTTCTCCAGGAAAACAATGAGGGAATTTCTTGCAAGAATGTTTCCAGATTTTCTTAATCTGCGACAGATCTCTGTGGATGAAGAAAGCCTTGTAGGAAGAATTATTCATTGTTTAAAGACACGATGTTTTTAAATATAAAGATCTAGTGTGTAAGTTCCTGATGACGTTATAACCACTTTTGCTAAGATTCCTGCACCTTTCAGGATGAAAAATGTTAATTTAATGACACGAAAGAGGATGTAGGGAAGCAACAAAATAAATAAATAAATAAATAAAATAAAATTACAACCTAATGAATTGATGTTTATATACAGGCAGCGTCGTTTCATTTCCCTTAAATTTCAGCTTCCTTCAGGTTTGTGTTGTAATTAAGAAGAGAATTATTTCTCCACTTAACAGTCATCTCTGTGTAGAAATAAAAGTTATATAAAATCGCATGCGTTTCTTTTTATCTCACTAAGATTTGAGAGAGAGAGAGAGAGAGTGAGCGGGAGAGGGGGAGGGTTGGAGAAGCAATACTGAGTGTGGGCAGAACCTACGTATCCTTCCTTCCCAGACCAAGAGGCAAGTGTCGTAGATGCAGAGATGAGGCTTATTTTGGTGGGCTCTCCGCGTCCGACCTGTTATTTCTAGGCCGTGGTCTGTTTCTACGTAACAGCTGCCATACCAAAAAATCTCGTTTTGTCTTTTTCTACGATTGATAAACACCTAGACCCCGTTGATTGCAGCTCTTCGTATGAGTAGTGGACGTGTCAGGCAAATGAACTTGATTGGTACGAGTGAATGAGAGTTGGCCGAAGGAGCATTGTTGCCAGAGAGACTCTCCCGATCGTTTATTTGAGATGTACAAGAATATACTTTGGGAAGGAGAAGAGCTTCGTGCAGTAAATATTTCATGCAGTAAATGTGTATATAACGTTTGTTTGAATGTGGCCGATAATTTCGCCGCGCGAGAGCTGATTTTCTTGAGGTGAGATTGAGGTAGTGCCGTCTTGAGGATTTGGTAATACTTGCTTAGTCCGTTGCATTGACGGGAAGAGGTGTCGTCGAGTCTGTTCATGCTTTGCGGTGTGAAGTGCGCAACACTTGGTGCCCACTCGGTGCCCAAATTCAAGTGTTGGTTATATATCTGGAGAAGTGTCGCGTGGTGAAAAATCGTAAGAAATTAATGTTAAAAGTTATGTTGATTAGAGTCAGCAATGCGTACAAATGTGATTTATAGAGATACGTGACATATATCTGTCTAGTGGGTTGTGGAAGGTTGCCATTGCTGTTACCTTCACAGTTTTGCCGTCAGCTTTAGAGGCCTATTTTCCTTGTTCATCAGGTGGTCTGCAGTTTCGAAAGTGATGCACTACACTATATACGAGGCAGCATAAATAATAAATCAACCCGGCCCTATTGGATAATTTCCGATGTCCACGAACCAGACAACCGAATTACAAAAAATGGTTCACGGAATGACGTCCTTTCCAATACGATTTATTTTGGTGCTGCACCAGATTACCTGTGTGACGCCTTCAGATAGATATCAGACGTGGTTGTTTATACTATGTTACAAATTGTACTGGATAACGGCTTATTAGGTGACGCCGTTAATTGTACAATCTAGAAGCTATGATAGCTCCAGTGACATAGTGTTTATAAAGGCCGTCTTGGTATTTCAAAGTATTAACTCCGTGCCTGTTTTGACCTTGGAAATTGGCTTTTCGTACACTTTTAGGGCTGCTGATATTGGAGGTACGTTGCTGATAATGGAGATGCTTTTGTTTGTTGTCGGCCAATCGTTATTTGGCCCTTATCTCTACTCAGTGTTAAATGGTGAGTGTGGGGATTTGGGGTTGGGAGAACACTCGCACACAGAAGCGGACACGTTTACATTATGGAAGCGTCCCTCAGGGGAGGAAAACGTCAGAGGGAGTCATTCGTTGCTGGGAGGAGCAACTGAAAGGGAGGAGGGAGAAACTGGGGAAGGCAGGGAGAAAGTTCCTCATGTCCCCAAAAAAAGCCGGGAAGGTGAAGCGCGGCGTAAGGGGGCCAGGGAGAAGTTTCTGCGCAAAGGCAAAACCTAATGGCATTTTGAGTGAGGGAAGAGATGAAACAGCAAGGGGTGGGGGATGGGCAGCCCTAAAAGTACAGGAAAAACCAATTTCCAAGGCACTATAAGTAAGCAGCAGTTACCAAACAAGCAACCTGTAAAAATAAAAACATAATTTATATATATATATATATATATATATATATATATATATATATATATATATATATATATATATATATATATATATATATGCACACATATGTATATATGCACACATATGTATATATGCATATATATATTTTTAATTCGAACTGATATTTGATATTGTAGATTTATGTTAGTACGGAACTCATGGTAATATGTTTCACAAATTTACTTTTATCAAGATATTTACCCTCTTTTGTTGATGTTTTACCCTTCAGTCCAATGGAATTTGTACTGAACTGGGAATGGTGCAGGTATTAAGAGTGCTCTTCCAGATTTAAGTCTTATCCTCTTCCAGAGGTTGCTTCACAAAAGAACAGGACAGTAATGTAACTGCCTCAGTCGCATTTCAAGTGCTGAATTGACGATGAAACTCGTGTAGAACACTTTCACATCAGCCGCTTAATTAATACTCTGACATAAAAGACTCGTCTATAGTTTTCACCAGTCTGTTATCAAATCTAGTTGTTTTTTTTTGTTAACTACCGTTATAGTTTTTTATATCTTCACTATTGGATACTTAATATGATACATGCACTAACCATGTAGTTCTTTTCATTACCATCAAGTATTTTGTTTTCATTTACGTTGAACGACCACGTTTTGCTTCCATATACAAGGCTTACAACAATCTTGCTTCACCAATCCTTTGATTCTCCTCCTCTCATAGTCTACCATCGTATGTTATATTTGCACCGAAATTCTTCTGCAGGTCAGTTGTCTCCATTTGTTCACCAATATATTACCAGGCCCTGGTTAATCTTTCTGGGGTTTGTTTTAACTATTGCAGACTTTCATGTTCTTTTAGCTAGGTTCTTCAGTTTCTGTTCACTATTCCCAATCTTTACTTATGTCATGCAAACCTTTCAACTGTTCTGAGCATTATTCATGGCATTTTCTTTTCTTTCTTCCTTGTACCTACACCCTTTGTTCTTCCATAGACTTCTACACTCCTCTTTGCGTTAAGCTATTAAATTGCCTTACGTGGTATAAACTTATTTCACATTTAACACTAAACCATTCTCCTGTGAACAAACAGTATTAAGATTTTTATAATCGTGGTTTACTTTGTACAGAATTTTCCCCGATGTATTCTAAAAATGTCTCCTTAAATGTTTCATAGTAATCAGTAGTAATTTTGTGAATCAAAATCCTACATCCTCAATGATAATCCTACTATACATTTTTCCTGTTGCATTTAGTAGTGTTGCTTCTTCATTATTTCTTTCAGTCTGTTATATAATTTTTACTTAATGTACAGTTAGTAATTCCTCTCAAAGAATTGGTCAGAACTTTTCCTCATCCAGGAATGGATTACACAACCTGGCAAGCCACTCAATCATGCTTTCACCACTGTAATGCAGCATTTCACTTGTGGTCGCATTAGTTGCTGGAGACGCACATAATTCGACCACGTAATTGCCCTCTTTGCTTCACAGATCCGATCCCTCCCCTCAAAAAACAAATGTGGACTGTACTCATGCGAGTTGTCCATCCCTCCTGGTTTTATATTTCACGCTTTTGTTTCTAGTCAGCTAGCACAGTTGGCATTCATGGATATCAGTTAACCTGACACCCAGTGGAAGGACATCTTAGGAACTCCTCAATGCGTAGGTAATAAATATTGACTGTAACTCCATACAGTTAAGATTCTTTTCTGTACATCCTTTCTTTTTTTCCTTCCTTGCAATTTCTCAATACTGATTGATATTGAGCCCCCTTCCTCCTCCTCCTCTCCATTTCTGTGTTTTGTAGAAACTTTCACAATCATTTGGATTAACTATTAAACAATTTGGGCAATTTCGATAAAAGCAATGGCAACAGTGTAATGAAAGTTCATATAGAAAAGTTTATTGTTTGATGGGTACCAGTAATACTATCCTTCTTGTGTATGTTGGGTAATAATAATTTAGGTTAAATCTTGATTTATTATTATTAATAAAATTCAGATGATAGAAATATATTTTAGAAGTACTATACCTTGGATTTAGTTGTATTGGTTGACCTATAAGCAAGTTTTAGTCATTTTTAAAGCTTGGTCAGTGATTAGAAATTGGTCAAAAAATTAGTTCATAATACTGTTTTTTTAAAAGCATTGTAAAAGATTGTAGGGTATAGTGCGTACTGTTGAAAGTAGTAAGGGAGAAAGATGGATAAGGGTACCGATACCAAACGACCTTGTACACCTGAAAAATGACCAAGAATAGATAAAGCAACATACTTGATATCCAAATGATAATAATTTTGAAAGAAAATTGAGAGTGCGTGTGGATGTCACCTGCTACTTGGATATCTTATGAATAATTTGTTAGTAAACACGGCTTGAGCGTTTACTACCAAATTGCCATTACAGAATTACAGCATTGCACCATACCATGCTCATATCTATGTATCTGTATATGGTTACTTTGTTAGCACTTACATGTCATTGTTCACGTTCATTTACAGGAACTAGAAGCAATGGCAAGTTTTGACTTTGACAAGCTACCCCCTGAGCTTCGCAAACTGGTCTCCGAGCTTACCCTTGTTCATTATCAGGGAGAACAGTGCTTGGATGAAATCTTTGATTGGGCTTGGGACAATTACCAGTTTGATTGCAAGGCCTTAGAAGAATCGGGAAAGTCTGAAGATAGAGCCAATATGTTACGACTGCTTGGCAATCAGTGTTATAAGGCAAAGAATTATGCAGAAGCTCTAGATTCCTACAATCAGAGTATCATGGCATCGCCACATCCAGTATTGAGTAATGTCAGAATTGAAGAGACTGAAGGTGATGCAGAGTTTGGTTTTCCTCACATTGACCCTGCTAGGTATGGTGGCGTTGCTGTAGAGAAATGTAGTGCCTTAGGAAAAGGATTTGCAAATAGATCAGCTGTTATGCTTGATATAGGGGAGTATGAGAAGTGTTTGGAAGACATTGATTTAGCCCTCGAGCATGGATATCCTGAAGAACTGCGTCCAAAACTGGAGACAAGACGGTTAAAGTGCCAGGAAGCACAAAGGCGGGAGAAGGAATCAAACTGCAGCCAAAGATGTTCTGTTGATAACTTGAGTAGATTTGTCCTAAGGGAAATTGTTAAGAATATGAAACCCAACTCAACTGTGAAGCCGCCAGTGATAAAAGATCCTAATCCTTCCATACCAGCATTCAGTAGTGCTGTCAGAGTTTCCTATTGGCCCAACAAAGGGAGAGGCCTTGTTGCAACAAGAGATATCAAAGCAGGTTAGTGTTGTTCTATTAAATTATGACTACTGCTATATTACTGTATATCATAATGGTTTAGGGCACCTGCATCTCTCTCTCTCTCTCTCTCTCTCTCTCTCTCTCTCTCTCTCTCTCTCTCTCTCTCTCTCTCTCTCTCTCTGTTGTATAATCACAGACCTTTTGGTATTGATTTTCTAGTCTAATTGATAATTTCCTAGCTCTAATTGTAATTGTCATGTATTCTTGTTATTTAAATTATGCAAAGTGGTTATTTTTATAGGAAGCATTGTCATGTAAGGAATAAATTTAGGCCCTGTATTGTAATGTTTAGGTGAAGGTCAAGAAATTAAATTTGATGTAAAGCAAGTAGAATTAGTATAAGAAATGAAATAAAAAAGAATTGCATAAGATTCACTTGTCAGTCAAATGGTATATTGAGAAGCATAAGTAGTTGTAGTATAACGTGAAGAAACGAATCATGAGCATCTTGCAAATAGCAGAGAGAAGAGAAAGTTGGTAATGGCATAAATGTTTGTTGTAATGTCTGGAATTGAGTTAAAAAAAAATTAGTGTATATCTAGCTTTTGTGTTGAAAGCATTTCTGTGCAGCAACTGGAGGAAGAAAGATTTTAGTGCAGCATGCAGAATGTGATGCAGTTTCTGAGTCATAACAATGAGTTGTAGAGGACACATTGTAGTGCCATTTCCATGTTAACAGAAAACCATGTTTTCAGTGCAAGACTACCGACTCCAAAAATGAAAGGAGCAAAATCACACACAACTCTAAAGTACCTTTTGTATCAAGTAATGTTAGAACAAGAGGCACCCTCAGATTTGGGTTTGCTTTTAGAAAGTTTCTCTGGAATACTTTTCAGTCAAACTTAGACTTTTGCTTGAGATTACAGAGCACAGCTTTCAGGTTGACATCTTTATCTTAATTGGTTTTGGGACAGTATCTTTCATCATTGTGCATGTATAAGGTTATTAGCAATAACAGCTAAAGTTGCACTGTAGCCAAAAGTCGACATATGCTGTTTAAGATGGTTGGGGAATGCCCCTTCTTAAAGCTGTGTGTAGTCTTCGCCTGTTGTATGTGCAAGTGTGGTAGTACCTGTAACAATATAATTAATTTTCTGAGTACCTAGCTTGGCATAAAATTGGCTGAAACCATCAGGTAGTGTTATGTTTTGAAGGAAGAATTGTAAGGAGAATACAGTTGGATTAGGGGAATTTATGTAATTTTAATTACCAAGAGGTTGCAGCAACTGGTAAAGGACTTTGGCAGTGGTTGAGTGGTATAAAACCAAATTAGGCAAGAATAAAGAAATGCGATAGTGAAAGATAAAGTAGTAAATTTATATTATAAGTGACAGACTAATCTATGGTTCATGTAAGTACTGTATTTGAGAGTAAGCGTATAGGATTTAGATCATCAAGTAGAAGCCCTAAGAACAGTAGTGCACCTTAGTAAAGTGTGTGTGGAGAAACAAAAGGTTGAATTTATAATGGGTTTTTGTGCAAAGTTTGATTTACTGAAGGAAATTACAGTTGTTGAACGTAAGTATAGTTCAGTAAAAGGAGGGAAATAGTAACTGTTGAGATGACCTGCTCATAATGCAGTATGGCAAGAGGAGAATATAAGTTATTATGAAGGTAAAGAAAAGTTCTTATTGGCAATTTTGGTAAAAGTCAGAAGAATACAACACCAAATTGAATTCTTCTTAAATTTGCACCTGCAGGTGAGGCCCTAGGTGCGGAGAGGTCTTTTGCTGCTGTTCTTATGCAAGATCTGCTTCCTACACTTTGTTCCGCTTGTACTTTCCCATGTATGAACCCTCTTCCTTGTCCTGGGTGTTCCAAGGTACGTCGTGTATGTTTCATGTCCAGGTGTTCCTAGAGAATGTACAAACAAGCCAATGGCTGTCATGGTACAAATGTTAGTTTCAAATCACCAAGTAGTGAAAGTTATCTTTGTACTGAAATAGTTCTTATTAAATAGACGTAATTGTCAAATTACAGTAGTAGTTAATGCAGTAATATACCAACTACATCAGTTCATAGAAAGGTGAACCATTTTTCGTAGTTTGAAGTTCCCAGGTAGTTTGCAGGTGAATACAGAATATAGCTGGAACTAAGTAAAATTTTAATGAAATTTAAAATATATCTTGATAGTTAGCTAGAAAACTTTGTCTTGTTAGTTAGCTAGAAAAGTTGACAACATAACAGTCTACTGTTTTTGTAAAGTCAGGGCAATAGTTGTTAGATGTGAATTAAAGTGGTTGAAGCTCCTTTTAAAACCAATTGAGAATACTCGTTTGGGGACATCCTTTAATGGATTCATGGGACATATTTTGAGGTGCTCTGTTTTCCAGCCATAATTCAAAAGTTTGAGATTAGCAGTTTAAAAACATGTTTTTTTTTTCTTCAAAGATTTGAAAGCATCGTGAATTTTTTGTACACTAAGTCCTTCTCATCCTCCAGGTAGTATTCTGCAGCAAGTCCTGTCAGGTAAAGGGTCTTTCAGAAGACCATTGGTTCAGAGTGCAAGATTCTGAGCTCAAAAGTACTTGTTCATGGACTGGATGTAATGGCACGTTCCTATAAATTACTGAAAACATGGAACTTCCGTCAGATGAAATCTATGTACAATAAACTGAAAGGAAACCTACACTTCCCGAACAGTCAGGATTTGATGAAAGTGGAAAATACAGTTCATCCTCTTTTCAGTCTGTTTACCATCTTCATCAAGACTTGGAAACCATTCCTTTTGAAAAAGTGATAGCCTTATGCATAAGTGCATTTCGGTTGGCCAAACTCTTAGAACTGAGCAAAAGGTTCTTTGTTGATGAATCAGGCAAACCCATACCAGTGACTAAAGAAGATTTTGGACACCTGCAAGATTCTAGTTAAAAACTATGCAAAGTTTATTGAAATTCCTTTGGATCCGAAAGCAAGGGGTTAGTAATTGTGAGTTACCACAAATTGCAGCAAAATATTCGGAACCTGCTCCTTCATGGTTGATCTTAATGTTAAAGTTGGCCTTCTCTTGCTTAAGTGTTGAATGCTATAAGTATTGTATTGTGTCAGTTTTACAGGCAGTTTTGTCTTGTGATGTTTCACTGTATGTCTTGTGTTGTTTCACTGTATGTCCTCAGTGGCATCTTTATTAATCATGGAGCTTAATATACAAAATTTGGTTGTGTGGTCTTAATAATTAATAATGTAGTTAACAGTAATATGTCAAGTTTTAAAAGAAGACTTTTTGGGGTTTAATTTTGCTTCGTTGCAAGTCTTTGAGAAAAATGTATTTAGGAAAGTAATACCCACTCCAGCGTATTGTGACTGTTAACCATATAAAGACCATAAGTTGTAGGAATATAAGAAGATTTGATGGCGTCAAATAACACGCTTGAGGCATGGTACAGGTAATGTTTAAGGTTATTACTTCTCCTTACAGGTTCTGGCTAGCTGTTCTGTATCCATTACTGTATGTATGACCCACTAACCAATTCCATGCTTCCCTCCTTCCTTGGCTATCCTCTCCAAGACTCGAGATATTCATTTGTCATCTCTACATTTCATATATATATTTTTTTTCGTAATATGGTTGTTGGATCTTTGTCCTCCTACAGCATGTCGTTCTGATATCTGTATTTTCGTAGTTTCTTAATTACCCTTTTTATGCATGCCTCTTTTTTCAACTTATTTTCTTCTTTACTTCTTTATTTTTATATCTTTATTTTTATGGCGTGCCTGCCTCTTCAAATATTTTTTTTTCTTTCATTTCAAGTTCAGCACTGGGCAAACCATGTTGTATTTGGCATTTGTTTTTCCATACTCTAAGTAGTACAGTATTTTTTGGCTAAACATTGATATTGTTTGTTTGGACTACACATTGTATTTTGAAAGTTCACAAATTTCAATACATTTAATAAATACATCTACACTATCTACAATGACCATGAGTACTGTCAACATCTAACTTCATAGTGACACAAAATGAGGTCACAAAAAAGGAAGTTTATACAATAAAAAATATATATATATAATATATATATATATAGTGTATATATACTGTAGAGCCTCGATGGCTCAGTCGGTTACAGCAGCAGCTTCGGACTTCGTAGAGGTCTGTGGTTGCGTGGATCAAACCCTGCAGCCGACTGATCAGAGGGGCAAGACACTTTGCTATCGTTTAGACATGCCCCGGGATTATATATGTAATCAACGGATAGGTTTGCTTAAAAAGCAAATGGATGTTACAGACTAAATACACACACAAAACAAAGCCACTACAACACCTTCTAAAACATAACAAACACCTCACACGTCTCGAACTCTCGCCATACCGCGCAATAACTTCGCTGCTGCTGGGAAGAAAGGGCGTTGGGTCGGGTATGATACATGAAACATCACGTGCGGGGTCTAGCGATGTCAGGCAGGGCAGCCGATCGAGACCACAGGTCTACCCCAAAGCCAAATCAAAAAGTCCTTCAAAAAAGGCATCTTGAGGGTTACCCCATACAAAAATGGGAATAATAAAAAAAAGCACGTTAAAAAAGAAGAAGAAGATGTATATATATATATATATCTATATCTATATCTATATCTATATATATATATATATATATATATATATATATATATATATATATATATATATATATATATATATATATATATATATATATATATATATATATATATATATATATATATATATATATATATATATATATATATATATATATATATATATATATATACTGTATAATGCAGTGTTGTTTGAGGTAATACAATGTTGTCAGAGTAATCTTCACAGCAACTCCAAAATAGTTACTAGCTTTAGGCCTGATTCTTTCTGAACAGTAGACATAATCATTTCTAAGTATTCCTAATTCTTTGTTCCTGTCTATTTGCAGGTGTCTGAACTGTACCTAGCGAAAAGTCTTATCAATCACTCCTGCTCACCTGTTATGTCCTCTAAACGTTTTGGTCGAGAGTCATTCTGGTATGCTGTCAGACCCGTTGTAGCTGGTGAGGAACTGACAATTTCCTATGTAGCTGACTTCAGCATTCAACCTAAGCAGCGAAGAAGAGGAACTTTGGTGACTGACCGAAGTTTTCTCTGTAGCTGTCAGGCTTGCGAGGAGAACTGGCCAACTTTGCCGCATCTACCTGAAATTAGGTGGTCATGTGTAAATTGCAAGAAGCGTTTTCCAGATGTGTTAATGCATTGCCATGAATGTTTGGAAAGACTGAGAGGAAAATTAGATATCAAAACAGCTTTTGAACTGAGAATTATTTTTGAAAAAGTAATGTCAGCCCTTGGTGTTTTACAAGGAATGCAGAATAAAATAGGGCAAGGGGAATCCATCTCAAAACAAGAGTTCAGACATTTTTGTGGAGCAGCAGAGGTAACTTTTGAATATTCAGCAATGCCTTCTAAAGCGCTTGTAAGTTTCATGAAAATTATGGGAATTTGCGGTGAAGTGGATTGGTGTGAAGAATGAAGTGTCACTGAATTACGGTACACATTTGAAAGGTGTAATTTTGTGTTGGTTAACTTTCAGGAGACTAGTCATACACACTACATCCCAGGATGGGAAGAAGGGCATATAAGTTAAGAATTAGAGGATTTTGTTGTAGTCAATAACTTCTTGAATATTATAATAAAGCAGAAATAAATCGTAAGTTGATGCCAAAATGTTTTTATTTTTGTAGAGTGTTCTGTGAGAGACTGTCAGGTTTGTCATTTACTTTTGATTTGAGCAGCTGTGTTAAGAGTTATATATCGCCCCAAGTTTCGTATATATTTCATGTATAACTAGAAATGTATAAAAATGCGTGGTTACGTGCAATATTTTTTAAAATGTTTACGTAAAACGCACTGCTGTTATCACTGGTCCATGTGAACACGGGCTGTGCACAGTGTTCAGAATCTTGTTTCATATGGAGTTAACAGCAGGAATGAGTTAATAGTATTGGTTTTGGAATTCAGGTCATTTTCAAAGACGGAGGTCTTTATGAAGATATCATTTAGTACTCTTCAGTGCCTCAGTTTGTCTGTTCTATTTATCTATTCTTCATTTTTTCCTTTTTAATAAGTGGGATCTCTTTCCTTATTTCACTTTACTTCGTCTTACTTCTTAATGAACACCATAGTCTTTGGAAGCTTGAATTTCAAGTCGATGACCCCTGTGGGTTTGTTCCATATGAATATGTTTCATTTACTGAATAATAATAATAATAATAATAATAATAATAATAATAATAATAATAATAATAATATCATTAGTAGCTCACACTGGCGTTACTTTGTCAGGGCCATCATTTGTTGGGAGGGGATCCCCCCGTTGGAGGGGCACTTGCCCCTTCAAGACACTGATGGCCCAACCCCCCAAGACTTGGTTTGCACCCCCTTGTCTTTGAAATAATAATAATAACAGCAGTAAATTCACTCCAAAGTGTGTGTGTGTGTTTGGGGATGGAGACTGGAGAGGGGCCTCTGGTTGAAACGACCAAGACTAGGTTGTCAGGACTGCATGAGGCAGGGGGAGGTAGAAACTGTGTTGCCTAATTGTGGCTAGATCTGGCTAATTTTTCATGAGTTTTAGCAGAGCAAAAATGCTCCCAGCCATTAGTCGCAATGGTTAGCTGAGCGATCAATTTTTTTATCAATCCATTAAATGAAAGATTCTTACTAAGCGAGAACTGCTAAGTTTGGAAACACGCAACGACTGAACTATGATCCTATGGAGAACTGTTCCATTAACCATTGTAAACAAGATACATATGACCGTCAGGTGTCAGCCAGGAGTCCTGCAGTCCGTTTATTTGCCCAATTCTGTGTGATATGTATATATATATATATATATATATATATATATATATATATATATATATATATATATATATATATATATTATTACATGTGAGGTCTTGGTTGATCATGTATTATTCAATTTACGTAATTTTACGGCCCTGCAAACCAAGATTACGTAACCTGCCACTTGAAGCCAAAAGTTAACCTCAAAGACAGTCGTTAATTAGCCAAAGGTCGCCAGTTAAGGGTAATTAACCTTAACAAAAAATGTTTGAGATGAATTTGATTTTAAACATAACGGTTCTTCCAAACATTCGGACGCGAGGCATACAAAGCATCGAGATTTAACCTGATTTTGCTTACACTAAATCCTAGGTATTTTACTGGAATAACAGGGTTGAAGCTCACAATATAATAATTAGGCTTAATCTAGACTTTGTAAACACATATACCTAAGTGGTGGCTGAAGGAAGAAAACAAAGAAAAATGTGAAATACAGAAAAGTACTAGTCAATCGACGAAGCTTCAACAAGAATCGGACTTACCGTGAATGTCGAAGTCGCTGCGCAAACGAGGGACCTCAGGAGTCGTATTCTGGCAGTCTTCCCAATTCACTAATTAAGTTAGACGTAGGAGAAAAAGTAATAAAGAACAAAGAATATCGTTCGGGCACGCGCGCTGGCGTCACCCTGGTTCCGTGACGGCTGGGATCTCTCTGACCCGACCTGCGCCGTTCCGCCAGATGAGGGCTTATACGCCCGGGCAATCCGACCTTGACAAGGCATCGTCGAATGCATAGAATAAAGCTTAAGGGCCACCATAACTAGGGGTCATTGGCGTTAGCCCTCTCTGAGGCTTAGGTCCCTAATGCCCTAGCATATTTTGTTTACAAACTTTCCAGCCTATGCAGCGCCATTTGTCTACTGCGGTGATTGTTATTTTGAATTGCCTAGCCTACCAAGGGCAGAGATGTTCTCTGTCAAGTCAATAGGACTAATATTCCTACACCTAAATACATCGAGGGCGAACAGCAGTAATATTTATAAAAATATATATATATATATATATATATATTCTGTGTGATATGATATATATATATATATATATATATATATATATATATATATATATATATATATATATATATATATATATATATATATATATATATATATATATATATATATTTTATAGGGTTGGTGTAGCACACCTGTTTGCTACTTTATTAACTGAATACAGCTCTTATATGGTTTCAAAATGCTTCTAAATGCGCTCAAGTTTCCAAAAATTTCTCAGGTGGGCTTACAGCCCCTACCCCAAGCTGATAGGGCTCGTTTAAAGCTTGCCACCCCACCCATATCATAAGTGCTTAACTTTGCCCCTCCCCCAAAAGAAAAATCTGAAATGACGCCACTGTGCTTTGTAACAGTTGATTATCCCACAGCATGCATTGATTACATAGGTCAAGAGCCCTAACCATTGTTATGATGAATGCAATATATTTCTGACAAGAGTAAAAGTTATGTTTTTGATAATTAACCATTAAAATATGTCCCACATATTGTTCCTTTGTTTTCGTTTATGCATTTGAGTGTATGGAGCAAGTAGACTGTTAAGAAGACTTTTGATTAAGTCAGTGAATGTCAGAATCCAGACTTACAGTCAAACACTTCGTGTGTCATTGTCCTAAATACAATCTGCAACGAATGAATAACCAAACATTTTGGCTGCCTGCACACGGGACACTTTTAGTGGAATACTGCAGAAGAGCCAGTAAAAGTGGACAACACAAAGAGTGGGTTTGAAGTGGCTGCTGGATCTGTTTCGTGGCCACATCTCATTGGCTCACCACTAGTGGTCGGGTATAGAAACCGTTATTTCAAATGAGGGCGCGCATGAAATATTTTTTTACAGAGAAAGTTCCCGCTCAGTGGGTGATTGATTGGCAGAGGGATCACACCATACTGATGCTGTCATAATAGCATGTAGAAAGGTAATTGACTGGGAATGTCTAATTATGGAGGTGGAGAAAAGACCAGTTCTATATTGATTTTAAACGGGAAGAATTAGGGATAAACATGTAAAAGGGAAATTATGGACTAAGGTATGTGAGGTTGTTTTAATAACTGGAAAGAACTCAAGTCAGAGGCCAGCAAGGAAGTAGCCATAAAATTTTTAAGTGTAAGACTTCAAGTCTTCAAATAACACGTGTAACTTTCCCCATAGCAGACTTTGGCTAATTATCAGGTGTACCTAGTACTTTCGTCTACGTATTTTTTCTCTTTTCTTTCTCTTCAGTAGCAAAGCACAGACACATGCAACTTCAGAGGTATCCAAGGTGACACTGTTAGGAAATTCGTCTGTGGCCGCCACAAATAGTGTTTCATTTGCTGGTACAAGCTGATATTATCAGTGGCTAACCACTTAGTGGCCATTCACTTTCCACTGAAAGGGTCTCGTGACTCCCAAGACCATTCATTGAGGCATAGGGCCTGCAGCTTCATTCCAAAAATTCCTGCATGGAGATTTGCAACAGGCCAGTATAGTAGCTTTAGTAGTCATGTAAGGTGTTCCTCACGTTAGTGTTTTCGACCTTCGTTGTACTATTTTTAGTAGTGACATTTCAAGGTCTGGAGAACAACTTGATTGCATATGCCCATGATGGCTCTGCATCCTGAATTTGATTCAAATGGTATGATTTTAAATGACTAACTCATTTAACAAACTGACCTTTGGGAAGCATATATGTAATATTGCAGTGTGGTCGTCTGGTGCGAAGAATAACCTCTTAGATAGATTTATATCATCATTGAAGTTTATTTTTGCAGTTCTTAATGTTGACTTGATACGTAGGTATAATGTGAGCTCATCATGTTTGTTACATAATGTACTGCGACAACAAACATCCTCTGCACTCTTCTGTGGCTTTTGTCTCGGCTACAACTGAAATGATCTAATATTGAAGCGAGGGTCTGATGCCTATGAATTTCATGTTTATTGGTTTTACTCTTATTCCCTTACATTTATTTATATATCAGCCTTGCTTGTTATTTGTCTGTCAGTGGAGGCTGATTTCCCTTTTGAAGTCCCTTGGGTTTATAGTATGTCGACTCTGTCCATATGCGTTTTCAATTGAAGATTTGAAGAAAATAGAAAAAAGAATTCGAAGTATATATATATCAGTGATGCTGTACATTTGAAAAAAGGAGAATTCCTGGTCCGGAAACAAAATGAATTTCTAATTACCATTTGAGCTAGCTTAGCTCAACTTTTACTACCCGGACATTGTTCCAGAATACCTTGTACCCATCCTACCAGACAAGAGGGTATTGATGGGCATGTCTTCTTCAGTGATGACTCGCCGTCTTGGTAGTACTGTCCGAAGTAATATCTTTCAAGTTGGATGTAAGAATTGTAAAAAGTTGTACGATCTGGTTCATTTAATGAATGAGGAGCCTTTTGACTCAATCTTCTCTAGGAAAACAATGAGGGAATTTCTTGCAAGATATAAGATCGACGACACTCCTTTCAGGGCAAGAGAAGTCCCATATGTAGTGAAGAAGCTGCTCAAAGGAGAGGTACAGTTATCTGTTGTAATACTACTTTGGTAGTCTCGGAATGATTTCAGTGATGAAATAAGAACCTGGGAAATCCTCTCTCTCTCTCTCTCTCTCTCTCTCTCTCTCTCTCTCTCTCTCTCTCTCTCTCTCTCTCTACACCCATGATAGCATAATTAGTGACGTTCTGGAAACAGAAATATGCATATATTTTAAACTGTTTCCCATCTGATAAATAAACCATTCGCGAATAGAATCTAAAGGCCATTAGTATGCAAATGAGAGTCCATTATAGAGTCACCCAACCCCACTCCCCCCCTCTTCCCAGCCCCCTTCCAAAATGTTTCTCCAAAAAAAAAAATGGAAATAACAAATATTCCCGTGTTTCTGGTTATGCTTTTTGGTGACAATTCTTTCGGAAAAGAGTTCCTTCCTTTGACTTCAGGACAACCACACTATAAATATACATAGATTTATATATATATATATATATATATATATATATATATATATATATATATATATATATATATATATATACATATATATATATATATATATATATATATATATATATATATATATATATATATATATATATATATATATATATATATATATGATTCCCACTATCTGTGATCACAAGGACCAACCAAGGTTCTATGAATGATCTTCGTTTTTTCACTCAATGAGTATGTAGTCAGTTAAAGTAAAAACTGTATATTTTATTTAGCATATTTTTACAAAACTGTGTTGTTTGTAAAGTAGGCAGTATGTCTAGAAAGAACAGGCCAGCCAGCGCCCAGGTATGGGTATGGGTATGATCCACAGAGTTGGTGACGCCACTTTCCCCAGACTCTACATAGGTCGCGCCTCAACAAACGTTTATTGTGTTGCTTGCATATTTGGAAAGTTAAAACTGATCCTTTTGAGAACAGGATATTTTTCAAAAATCCCAAGGCAGGTAGAGAAGTTGTTTTGTGTTTTCTCATGTTCCTCAGTTATTAAAACTGATTAAAATTAATTTTAACTCAGATTTTTTTGATAAGCAACCAGAGTGATTCATGGATGGACTGCATCAATCGGAGAGAGTTGTGCATTTTTTATTCTTATTTACTTATTATTAGAGATATTGATATTGATAAATAAACAAGTACATTACGTAAGGTAATCGAGGTCAAGAGTAGTATGAGAATTAGAAGCTCCAAAACGAAAATTCTTTTCAAGTTTCAGGAAGGTACGATTTTATCATCAAAGGCAGTAATTGCCTTATATAATATGCCGAAAGCCTCATATAATGTCGACTACAAACTGACATAGATTTCTAAGTAATAATTGCCTTGAACGGCCGTTCATCTGTACTAGGCAAGTGAATGGTCACAATGATCTTTGAAATAGAGCGATTTTCAGGTTTAAAGCTGAAAAGGTTGGGATGTTTCCTAGATAGCGACCCCCAAGGGCTAAATATCATAAAGACAATGACCCCCAAGAAATATTAGTCCTAGATAATGACCCCCGAAAACCCTTGTGGATCTTTCCTAGATAGTGACCCCAAGTTGTTGTTAGGGAAGGAAATTGCGCTGTGAGTGATAGCCGTAACGTTGCAACAACTATTGAAACATCGTATGAACGCAACAGTGACCATGAAATAAAAAAGCAAATGAGAGGGAGTCAGCCTCACCAATATGTTCAACAGCAGAAACGTTTAGGAATTTAGATCACAACTTTCGAAAACGAAGTTTTAGGTTGTGAAGAACTTCCGAGTACAAACACAGAGAAGAACAAACAATTGCTGAGGGAGTAACTGAAGAAGAGGCTCTTAGATATATATAGGTTGATATATCCTTAAAAAATTCCATGTATTCCCGAAATTTAGGAAATGAAATAGGCACTCGGCCGGTTCGTGGGTCGAATGCAATAATCGGGGAAAGTTGTGTAGACCTTGTCGTGAATGTTTCCAGATTTTCTCAATTTGCGATAGATCTTTATAGATGAAGGAAGCCTTGTAGGACGAATTATTCATTGTTTAATGACATTACGCTCTTATATGTAAAGATCTGGTGTGAAAGTCCCTGATGACGTGATAACCAGTTTTGCTATGATGCCCCCACATTTTAGGATGAAATATATGTTAATAATTTAATGACACGAAAGATGATGTAGGGAAGCAATAAAATAAAAAAAAATTAACATTACAACGCAATGAATTAATGTTTATATATAAAGGCAGCGTCGTTTCGTTTCCCTTAAATTTCAGCTTCCTTAATTCAGGTTTGCCTTGTAACTAAGAAGAGAATTATTTCTCCACTTCACAGCCATCTCTGTGTAGAAATAAAAGTTATATTAGTAAATTCACAGATGTTTCTTTTCATCTCTCTAACGCCGGCCATACACTATCCGGTACACCTGACAGGTACGCCTGAATAGTCACGCCGGACAGGTATACCTGATACCGGAGGAGCACACACACTCTTCAGGCATACCTGTCAAGTCTGTCAGTTCAACATGGATTTTCGAGAAGACGAGTTGCACTTGCTTGCCTTATTAGCGCTAGCTTATGTGAATAATAAGCAGAGACGAAAAAAACGAAAACAATGGTGTAAAAAATGGATGGAAAGAAGTAATAAATTTACTCATATCAATCTTCTTAACGAATTGAGAGATGAACCATCTGATTTTAGCAATTATCTGCGAATGAATGAATCAGTGTACAACGAGTTGCTGTTACTTATATCCCCCTTGATTAAGAAGAAAGATACGCAAATGAGATTAGCTATATCCCCACACGAAAGGCTGACAGCAACTTTGAGATACTTAGCAACTGGACAATCGTATGAGTCTCTCAAATATTCAACTAGGATTTCACCACAAGCTCTTGGACGAATTATTCCTGAAACATGTGAGGCTTTGTATAAAGTTCTGCAGAAATACATTAAGGTTTGTCTTTTTTTTTTTATCATAAATACATTAAGGTTTGTCTTTTTTTTTTTCATCATATTTTTAAACTGAAGAATAGAATGTTTCAAAAAGCAATAAACCTTGCAATTAAATATTAAAGAAGGAAGAAATCAAAATCATCTTTAAATATACTTTCTTAGTATTTATTATCATACTTGCTCATTCAAAATTAAAACACCTTTCAAGAAATAAAAAATAAGGAAAAATATAACTTCCAATTTGAATGTACCTAAACATTCCATTATCATAGTTTCTGCTTCAAAAGAAAGACACATATCAAGAAATAATTGAGAAGGAAAAATATAAAGACAAATTTTAATATCCCTAAAACATGTTTCTTATTTCCATATACACTCATTCAAATCCTGAGGTGAAACTTGAAATAAACGTTGCAGCCGATTCTGTATTGTTATGAGAAGTGGTGTTTTTGTTCTTCTTGTGGACTTGGTGTGGAAACTGGTGTATAATGTTGTGGACTTGGTGTAGGAACTGGTGTATAATGTTGTGGACTTCGTGTAGGAACTGGTGCATAATGTTGTGGACTTGGTGTAGGAACTGGTGCATAATGTTGTGGACTTGGTGTTGGAACTGGTGTATAATGTTGTGGACTTGGTGTAGGAACCGCTGAATAATGTTGTGGACTTGGTGTGGTTACTGCTGTATAATGTTGTTGACTTGGGTAGGAACTGGTGTATGATGTTGTGGACTTGGTGTGAGAACTTGGTTGTTCAGAGCGCACATTTCTGCTTCAAATAGTAAGTCATTAATTTTTTCGAACATGATGTGCAGGCGTTTGTCTTTAATCCCCTCATTTTCATAGTTACTGTTCTTCCCAAGAGCTCGCAACAGTCAAGTTGTGGTTTTGGGTTGTTTGAAATGATCACGAACAGTGGACAATATTTCAGCTGACATATCATCATTGGATTTCTTCTTCTTACTGGGCCCAGGTCGTGAAATTTGAGTCGACGGTGTACGTTGATTCTGTTCCCGCTCCTCTTCTTCTGAGACATTTGGTGTCAAATAGTTTTCCTCAGGACATGAGGCATCAAAGCTGACCTGAAACAAACAAACAAAAAAAATATATTACTCATTATTTAATAGACTATTCATGTTAAAAATTATTTACAATTATATTTGTTAGTGTAAAGTGACTGTACATTATATAATGCATTTTTTTTTTCAGTTTCCCAGCTCTCAAGATGATTGGAAGGAAATATCAAAGGATTTTGAGACTCGATGGCAATTCACACACTGCATAGGCGCCATGGATGGCAAACATATTGACATAATTCCCCTAGAAATTCTGGCTCTTATTTTTCAACTACAAAGGTAGACATAGTATGGTTCTCCTTGCAATTGTGGATGCAAACTACAGATTTCTCCTAGTGGATTTCGGAACTAACGGCCGTGTATCCGACGGCGGTGTACTCCAAAATACTCGTTTTTATGAAAAGTTAGTGGAGAAAAAGTTACACATTCCCCAGGATGATGACGTCAGTGAAAAGTTCAAAAATGTCCCCTATGTTTTTGTTGCTGACGACGCGTTCCCGCTGGCAACTGAAATTTTGAAGCCATTTAGACAGGCAAATCTTGATTCTGCAAAAAGAGAGGTGTTCAACTATCGTTTATCCCGCGCGAGGCATATAGTTGAAAACGTCTTTGGTATTCTTTCATCTAGATTTCGCATTTTCATACACCAATAAATCTAGAACCACACAATATTGAAAAGGTTGTGATGGCAGCTTGTGCTCTTCATAATTTTTGATGGATAAACAGCCTACAGTATATGCCCCTGCAAGTTGTTTGTATCGAGAAAATTCTGAAGATGGAAATCTTTTGTCTAGCGGCTGCGATAGTGCAGATTCTAATATGAACCCTCTGCAATCCTCTAATCCAGGAAGGACTTGTAAAAATGCCAAAGAAGTGAGAGAACATTTTATGGATTACTTCATGGACGAAGGGAAAGTGGCATGGCAAAATAATCACATATTAAGGAACAAACAGTGCTGATGTGTTGCAGTTATAAATGGGAAAGGCATTCTAAACTAAATATTTGAATAAATATTGTCAAAAAGAATAGTTCTCTTTTTCTTACCTCATCATTGTCATCTTCCGGAGAGAAATTTGAGACCGTTGATCTAGCATTATCTTGGTCGTTTATGAAATCAAAAAGATTGAAGTACCAAAGGGAAGGTTTGTACACATTATCTGTTGAGGCGCCAGATTTCATTGAGAGTCAATTTTCTTCTTCTCCTTTCTAACATTGGACCTCAAATTGTTAATTTTCTTTTTAACAACATTAACATTAGCATCAGGATCTATTTCCTTTAATTTCATCACTAATTTCCTGTATGCAGCATCTTTTTTGTCTCTATCATGATAGTCAGAACTTTTTATTTTCCACAAGCATGGTTCACTTTTATATATTTCAATAAATTCACCAAGAACTTCATTAATTCCTTGCGACATATTTCAACATTCAACTATAGTGTCCGTCTGAAAAAGCACTAATGAAAATTAAAAGATCTCAACTGTAAAATAAAACAAAATTACAAGGTTAACCTAAATAATTTTAACCTTCCACATCAAAGGATTGTCCTAAACTGAGACCTGTTGCAGTACACCGGATGAAACCGCCATACACTCATCAGGTTTACTCGCCTGTCCGGTGGACCGAATGGAATTTTCATTCGGTGTCAGGTCGCATACAGGTCGCCTGACAGGCCAGTTTTTCCCAGCACACTATCAGTTATACCTGTCCGGCGTGACTGTTCAGGCGTACCTGTCAGGTGTACCGGATAGTGTATGGCCGGCCTTAGATTTGAGAGAGAGAGAGAGAGAGAGAAAGGCAATGATGCATATGGGTATGGGTAGGAACTACGTATCCCTACTTTCCCAGACCAAGGGGCAAGTGTCGTAGATGCGAATATGAGGCTTATTTTGGTGGGCTTTCCGTGTTCGACCCGTTATTTATAGACCGTGGTCTGTTTCTACATATTAAGCTAGCAGAAAAAAAAATTCTGTCGTTTACTACGATTGATATACACTTAGACGCAATTGATTGCAGCTTTTCGTGTAAGTAGTGGACGTGTCTTGCAACTGAACGTGATCGGTACGAGTGAATGAGAGTTGGCCGAAGGAGCATTGTTGCCAGAGAGGCTCTCCCGATCGTTTATTTGAAATGTACAGGAATATACCTTGGGAAGGAGAGAAGCTTCATGCAGTATATAAATGATTTTACGCAGTAAACATGTATATAACTTTTGTTTGAATGTGGCCGATAATTTCGCCGCGGGAGAGCGGATTTTCTTGAGGTGAGAGTGAGGTAGTGCTGTCTTGAGGATTTGGTAATACTTGGTTGGTACGTTGACGGGAAGAGGAGGTGTCGCCGAGTCTGCAGGAGCTTTGCGGTGTTGAGTTGCACAACACGCGTTGCCCAAATTCAACTGCCGATTATACATCTGTGGAGAAGTGTCGAGTGGTGAAAATCGTAAGAAATTAATGTTAAAAGTTACGTTGATTAGAGTCAGCAATGCTTGTCGTCGAAGAAATGTGATTTATAAAGAAAAGTGGCATTTATCTTGCAAGTGCGTTGTGCAAGGTTGAGTCATTGCTGTTCGACTGTGAGTGTGTGTGGCGTTTCCATCAGTTTTGCCGACAGTTAGCGTTATAGGCCTATTTCCCTTGTTCATCAGTTGGTCTGCAGTTACGAAAGTGATGCACTAAACTATGTATGAGGCAGCATATATAATACTGTACATTATAATTATATCCTAGTGGATAATTTCCCATGTCCAAGAACCAAACAACAAAACTGGTTAACGGAATGTGTAACGGTTGTGACGTTTCCTGCTGGCGTGCGCCACGCACTTCCCAATCGGAGACTGCTCATTGATTCGTTGTCTGTGACGTCCTTTCCAATACGTGTTATTTTGGTGCTGAACCAGATTACCCGTGTGACGCCGTCAGATAGATAATAGACGTGGTTGTTCAAACTATGTTACAAATTGTAATGGATAACGGCTTATTAGGTGGCGCCGCTAATTGTACATTCTAGAAGCTATGATAGCACCAGTTATAGTGTTATAAAGGCAGCATGATTGAAGACTACTGCTTGGTCTAAATATATATATATATATATATATATATATATATATATATATATATATATATATATATATATATATATAATGTATATAACACCTATTATATATATACATATATACAGTATATATGTGCATATACATACATACACGTACACATACATATGTATTCATATATTTTAATTCCAACTGTTATTTGATATTGTAGATTTATGCTGTGATCATGAGTTAGTACGGAACTCGTGCTAGTATATTTCACAAATTTACTTCTACCAA
The DNA here is from genome assembly GCF_040412425.1 of Macrobrachium rosenbergii. NCBI lineage: Eukaryota > Metazoa > Arthropoda > Malacostraca > Decapoda > Palaemonidae > Macrobrachium > Macrobrachium rosenbergii. The sequence continues at coordinate 14,476,399 of NC_089794.1, read as the reverse complement.
GATATTTACCCTCTTTTGTTGATGTTTTACCCTTCAGTCTAATAGAATTTGTACTGAACACGGCGCTCATGGGGGTGGTGCAGGTATTAAAAGCACTCTTTCTGCATTAAGTCTTATCCTCCTCCAGAGGTTGCTTCACAAGAGAACAGGACAATAACGTTACTGCCTCAGTCGCATTTCAAGTGCTGAATTGCCGATGAACCTCGTGTAGAAAACTTCATCAGCCGCTTAGTACTCTGACGTAAAAGACTCGTCTATAGTTTTCACCAATCTGTTGTCTTCCATTCTTTCCATGTGACTAAAGCATCTCAATATGCAGACCCTTGTCAATCAAATCTAGTTGCTTTTTCTACCACCTTTATATTTATTCATGTCTTCACTAATGGATTCTTAATATGCTACATGCACTACCCATGGAATTCTTTTCATTACCTTCAAGTACTTTGTTTTAATTTTCATTAAACGACCACATTTCGCTTCCATATACAAGGCTCAACAATCTTGCTTCTGGGTTATGTATTAACTTTTGCAAACTTTTATGTTTTTTTAGCTAAGATTCTTTAGCATCTATTCACTGTCCCCAATCTTTAGTTATGTTATGTAAACCTTTCAACCATTCTGCACATTATTCATGACAGTTTCTTTTCTTACTTCCGTGTATCTACACCCTTTGTTCTTACGTAGACTTCTACACTCCTCTTTGCGTTAAGCTCTTGATGTGCCTTACGTGGTATAGACTTATTTTATATCCAACACTAAACCACTCTACTGTGAACAAACAGTGTTAAGATTTTTATAGTCCTGTTATACTTTGCACAGAATTTTCCCTTATGTACTCTAAAATTTCTCCTTAAATGTTTCATATTAATCAGTAGTCATTTTGTGAATCAAAATCCTACATCCTTAATGATAATCCTACTATACATCTTTCTTGTTACATTTGGTAGCGTTGTTTCGCCTTGTTTCTTTCAGTCTGATATATAACTTGTACATAATGTAAAGTCAGTAATTCCTCTCAAAGAATACGCCAGAACTTTTCCTCATCCAGGAATGGATTACACAACCTGGGCAGCCACTCAAACATGCTGTCACCACTGTAATGCAACATTTCACTTGTGGTCGCAGTAGCTGCTGGAGACATATCATTCGATCACGTAATTGCCCTCTTTGCTGCACAGATCCGACCCCGCCCCTCAAAAAAACAAATTTTGACTGTACTCATGTGAGTGGTCCATTCCTCCAGGTTTTATATTTCACACTTTTGTTTCTAGTCTTAAGGTATAGTTGACATTCATGGATATCAGTTAACACAGCCAGTGGAGGGACATCCAGCAACTCCTCAATGCCAAGGTAATAAGTTAAGTATGTCTTAGTTTAACCAGACCACTGAGCTGGTTAACAGTTCTCCTCGGGCTGGCCCGAAGGATTAGATTTATTTTTACGTGGTTAAGAACCAACTGGTTACCTAGCAACGGGACCTACAGTTTATTGGGTAATAAATATTGGCTGTAGCTCCATGCAGTTAGCATTCTTTCTTTGTTCCTTCCGTGGAATTTCTCAGTACTGATTGATTTTGAGCTCCCCCCCCCCCCTCCCTTCCTCCTCCTTTCCATTTCTGGGTTTTGTAGAAAGTCTAACAATCATTTGGAAATATTTATTTTCTAGTTACCACTCAAACCTTGGTTGAATTCCATGTAGTCTTTAACTATTAAGTAATTTGGGCAATTTAGATGAAAGCAATGGCAACAGTGTAATGAAAGTTCGGTATCAGTAATATAACACTATCCTTCTTGTTTATGTTTTGTGATAATAATTTGTGTTAAATCTTGATATATTATTGTTAATAAAATTTAGATGATAGAAATTTATTTTAGAAGTACTAGCCTATACCTTGGATTCAGTTGTATCGGTTACCCTATAAGCAAGTTTTAGTCATTTTGAAAGCTTTGTCAGTGATTAGGAATTGTGCAAAAAATTAGTTCATAATACTGTTTTTTTAAAAGCATTATGAAAGATTGTAGGGTATATTGCGTACTTTTGAAAGTAGTAAGGGAGAAAGAAAGATAAAGGTACCGATACCAAACGACCTTGTACACCTGAAAAATGACCAAGAATAGATAAAGCAACATCCTTGATATCCAAATGATAATATTTTTGCAAGAAAATTGAGAGTGCGTGTGGATGTCACCTGCTTTTTGGATGTCTTACGAACAGTTTGTTAGTAAACACGACTTGAGTGTCTGCTACCAAATTGCCATTACAGAATTATATACATTATTTCACCGTATAATGCTCATACTTGTGTATCTGTATACGGTGACTTTGTTAGCACTTACATGTCATTGTTCACGTTCATTTACAGGAACTAGAAGTAATGGCAAGTTTTGACTTTGGCAAACTGCCCCCTGAGCTTGGCAAACTGGCATCCGAGCTTACCCTTGTTCATTATCGGGGAGAACAGTGCTTGGATGAAATCTTGGATAATGCTTGGGACAATTATCAGTTTGACTGCAAGGCCTTAGAAGAATCAGGAAAGTCTGAAGATAGAGCTAATATGTTACGATTGCTTGGCAATGAGTATTACAAGGCAAAGAATTATGCAGAAGCGCTAGATTCCTATAATCAGAGTATCATGGCAGCGCCACATCCACCATTGAGTAATATCACATTTGAAGAAACTGAAGGTGATGCAGAGTTTGGTTTTCCTCGCATTGACCCTGCCAGGTATGGAGGCGTTGCTTTAGAGAAATGTAGTGCCTTAGGAAAAGGATTTGCAAATAGATCAGCTGTTATGCTTGATATAGGGGAGTATGAGAACTGTTTGGAAGATATTGATCTAGCCCTCGAGTATGGATATCCCGAAGAACTGCGTCCAAAACTGGAGACAAGACGGTTAAAGTGCCAGGAAGCACAAAGGCGGGAGAAGGAATCAAACTGCAGCCAAAGATGTTCTGTTGATAACTTGGTAGATTTGTCCTAAGGAAATTGTTAAGAATATGAAGCCCAACTCAACTGTGAAGCCGCCAGTGATAAAAGATCCTAATCCTTCCATACCAGCATTCAGTAGTGCTGTCAGAGTTTCCTATTGGCCCAACAAAGGGAGAGGCCTTGTTGCAACAAGAGATATCAAAGCAGGTTAGTGTTGTTCTATTAGATTCTAACTACTACTGTATTATTGTATATCATAATGGTTTAGGGCATTGCATATATGTATTCTCTCTCTCTCTCTCTCTCTCTCTCTCTCTCTCTCTCTCTCTCTCTCTCTCTCTCTCTCTCTCTCTCTCTCTCTCTCTCAGTTGTTGTTGTATAACCACTGGCCTTTAGTCATTGATTTTTTAGTCTGATTGATAATTTCCCAACATTAATTGTCATGTAAAGTCTTGTTATTCAAATTATGCAAAGTGGTTTTTTTTATAGGAAGCAGTATCATATAAAGAATAAATTTAGGCCCTGTATTGTAATGTTTAGGTGAAGGTCAAGAAATTAAATTTGATGTAAAGCAAGTAGAATTAGTATAACAAATGAAATAAAAAAAGATTGTATAAAATTCACCTGTCATTCAAATGGTAGATTGAGAAGCATAAGTAGTTGTAGTATAACTTGAAGAAACGAATCATGAGCATCTTGCAAATAGCAGAGAGAAGAGAAAGTTGGTAATGGCATAAAATATTACTGTAATGTCTGGCATTGAGGTAAAAAAAGATGCAGTGTATATTTAGCTTTTGTGTTAAGAGCATTTCTGTGTAGCAATTGGAGGAAAAGAGTGTTTAGTGCAACATTCAGAATGTGATGCAGTTTCTGAGTCATAACAATGAGTTGTAGAGTTGATATTGTAGTGCCATTTTTCCATGTTAACAGAAAACCATGTTTTCAGTGCAAGACTACAGACTCCAAAAATGAAAGGAGCAAAATCACACACACTTCCAAAGTGCCTTCTGTATCAGCTAATGTTAGAACAAGAGGCACCCTCAGATTTTGGTTTGTCTTTAGAAAAGTTTTTTCTGGAATACTTTTCAATCAAACTTGACTTTTGCTTGAGAAAGCTTCTCTGGAATTCTTTTCAGTCAAACTTAGAGTTTTGCTTGAGATCGCAGGGCACAGCTTTCAGGTTGACATCTTTATCATAATTGCTTTTGGGACGTTATCTTTCATCATTGTGCTTGTATATGGTTATTAGCAATAACAGCGAAAGTCGCACTGTTTCATTTGCGAGTTAGTAGCCAAAAGTCGTCATATGCTGTTTAAGATGGCGGGGAATGACTCTCCTTAAGCTTTGCGCAGTCTTGTCCAGTTGTATGTGCAAATGTGGTAGTACCTGTAACAATGGTATCAGTTTTATGAGTACCTAACTTGGCATAAAATTAGCTAAAACCAGGTAGTGTTTTGTTTTGAAGGAAGAATTGTAGTGAGAATACAATGGGGTTAGAGGAATTTATGTAATTTTGATTACCAAGAGGTTGCAGCAGCTGGTAAAGGACTTCGACAGTAGTTGAGTGGCATAAAACCATATTAGGCAAGAATAAAGAAACAATACGATAGTGAAAGTATTAGATAAAGTGATAAATTATATTATAAATGACAGATTAATCTGAGCCTCAAATAAGTACTGTATTTGAGTATAAAGGAAGTAGATCATCAAGTAGAAGACTGAGGAAAGTACAGAAGTGCACCTTAGTAAAGTGTGCCTAGAGAAACAAAAGGCTGAATTTAGAATGGGTTCTTGTGCAAAGTCTGATTTCCAGAAGGAAATTAAAGTTGTTGAACAGAAGTGTAGTTCAGTAAAAGGAGGGAAATGATAACTTGAGATGACCTGCTGATAATGCAGTATGGGAAGAAAAGAATGTAATATGAAGAGAGTAGTATGGGTGGTTTTGAGATAACCTAAAGTTGTCGGAAGTGTCATGGATGTTATGGATTCTCTGCAAGCACCAATGTCTCATTATGTAGCCTACACACACACACACACACACACACACACACACACACACACACACACACACACACACACACACACACACACACACACACACATATATATATATATATATATATATATATATATATATATATATATATATATATATATATATATATATATATATATATATATATATATATATATATATATATATTGTATAAATTTATTGTCACGATGTGTAGCAAGTACCTGGTTATTAAACAACTAGTCACAAAATCCGAAAATTTACCTCACTTCAGCCAGATACCTGAACTCTCTTAACAATAAAATTACGACTGGACACTCTAAAGGTAACAGTGATCCCCTAAAACTTACTTATCACTTGAAAAATCAAACTAATTTTATCAAGATATGTGTGAGATATCAACAATTAAACAAGAAAAATACTAGAGAAAAAGGCCACCACTCCATTAAACAACTATAACTGTTTCCCTGGTCTTAATGCACTTCAGCAAAACTAAAGGGAACAAAACATGTGTATCACTTTGCCTTATGAACACACAACTAATCCTATTCACTGGTGCTCAGTAAATGAAACACTTTTTTTAAAATTTTAAATACAAAAATTTATTTTTAACTTCAAAATTTATAATTAGAATTCACGGTCTGAAAAATTTACCATTACTTGAAAACAACACAAGATTTAATTAATTCTTAAAAAAAATTAATTCACAAAACTAATTTATCAAGAAATTATGTTAACCAAATAAAATTTAAACTATCAAGAATACCCAAGATTTGAAAAGGAAATCTTAATAAATGAAAATCAAATCAAATATGCAATATTAAAGTATCAAAAATATGTAAAATGCTAAGCAAATAAATGTTAAATCACCAACACGAAAATTGGGCAAAATTAAGAAATTGCAAACACAAGAACACACCAAAAAAAAAATTCATGAAAGATTTATCAACACAAGAACACACAAAAATATGTGCAAAAGATTTATCAACAATAATTTCACTAAGGCAAAATCGCCCTAATATATATTATATTAAAATTACTCTCTTTTGAAGAAAGAGAGGGTAAGAGAGAGAGAGAACCCAGCCAACTCCAACAGGGTCTCTGTGAGGAATGACAAGGTTCTGAGATTCAGTTTGAAAAGAAATCTATGATGCCACAAAAGCATTTTGGGTGTGAGAGACAATGACTGATGGGGTAACAACAGGGGATTTCCTGACTGAACACTAGTTCAAACAACAGCCTACTAGTGTTACCTAAACCTGTCATCCCATATCTCTTTTAATGACAGTTTAAGTGGTTAAGGAAACAAAAAGGGGTTTTACCCTCGCCTCGGTCAACAAATATTATCTCGACC
>NC_089794.1:14450102-14465102 GCF_040412425.1 Macrobrachium rosenbergii | reverse complement strand
CAGGGTGAGGTAGAAGCAGTGTTGCCTAATTTTGGCTAGATCTCGCTATTTTTTCATGGGTTTAGCAGAGCAAAATGCTCCCAGCCAATAGTCGAAAAGGGTAGCTGAACCAGCATTCTGTAATCAGTCCATGAAATGAAAGGTTCTTACTAAGCGAGAACTGCTAAGTTTGTAAACACGCCATGACTGAACTATGGTCCTATAGAGAACCGTTCCATTCACCATTGTAAACAACATGCATATGATAGTCAGTTGTCAGTCAAGAGTCCTGCAGTCCGTTTATTTATATATATATATATATATATATATATATATATATATATATATATATATATATATATATATATATATATATATATATATATATATATATATATATATATATGTATATATATATATATATATATATATATATATATATATATATATATATATATATATATATATATATATATATATATATATATATATATATGGGGTTGAGTGTAGCACACCTGTTTGCTGCTTTATTAACTGAATACAGCCCTTATATGGCTTCAAAATGCTTCTAAATGCGCACAAATTTCCAAAAATTTCTTGGGTGGGCTTACAGCGGCCCCCTACTGCAAGCTGATTTTTCTCTTATTTACTTATTATGAGAGATGTCACTATTCATGGAGAAAGCCTTGTAGAAACAAAGCATAGTTTAAAAACTCTTTGCATTTAGTATTGATACTAATAAATAAACGAGAACATTACATAAGGTATGGAGTGAAGAGCAGTATGAGAATTAGAAGCTCCAAAACGAACATTCTCTTCAAGTTTCAGGAAGGTTTGATTTTATCATCAAAGGCAATGATTGCCATCTATGATATGCCGAAAGCCTCATATAATGTCGACTACAAACTGACAGATTAAATAGTGATGGCCTTGAACGGCTGTTCGGATGTATTAGGCAAATGAATGGTCAGAATGATCTTTCAAATGCGGTGAGTTTCAAGTTTAAAGCTCGAAAAATTGGGATCTTTCCTAGATAGTGAACCCCAAGGGTTGTAACACGGTATATATCCACCTTTGCGTCGTGTTTAGTACAAGGCCGTTGGAGATTACACTAAAATCATAAACAAAAGACTGTAAATATCATAAAGAAATATTAGTCCCAGATAACGACCCCCGAAAACCCTTGGGGGTCACTATCTAGGAAAGATCCAAAAGTTGTTGTTGCAACAACTAATGAAACATGAATCTTAACAGTGACCATGAAATAAAACCAAGTAAAAAAATGCGCCGTTCGGCGATAGATCCATCTTTAGGTGGTATCGGTATAATGCTGTATGAAACTCTGAGCCGGCCACGGTGGCCTGTGTTGTTGCGTGGCCAGAAGCACGATTATGGCTAATTTGAACCTTAAATAAAATAAAGACTACTGAGGCTAGAGGGCTGCAATTTGCTGTGTTTGATGATTGGAGGGTGGAGGATCAACTTACCAATTTGCAGCCCTCTACCCTTAGTAGTTTTTAAGATCTGAGGGCGGACAGAAAAGGTGCGGACTGACAGACAGAAAAGTAAAGCTTACAAAATCCCTAATGAAATTTTTGTAATATTCTGATTCGCTGTTGAATTTCCCTCTCACCCGAATTCCATCACTGTCTGGGAAGACTCCTCAGACGACCTCACGCGACGATGAATAATTATAATGAATGATGAATTTTGAATAAAGTAGGTCTCCTCCTCCTCCTCCTCCTCCTCCTCCTCTTCTTCTTCTTCTTTTTCCTCCTCCTCCTCTTCTTTTCCTCCTCCTCCTCTTCTTCTTTTTCCTCCTTCTTCTCCTCCTCCTCTTCTTCTTTTTCCTCCTTCTTCTGCTCCTCTTCTTTTTACTCTTCTTTTTCCTTCTCCTCCTCCTCCTCCTCTTATTTTCCTCCTCTTCCTCCCCCTCCCCCTCTCCTTTGTCCTCCTCCTTCTCCTCCTCCTCTTCTTTTTACTCTTCTTTTCTCCTCCTCCTCCTCCTCCTCCTCCTCCTCCTCCTTTTTCCTTCTCCTCCTCCTCTTCTTTTTACTCTTCTTTTTCCTCCTCCTCCTCCTCCTCCTCCTCCTCCTCCTCCTCCTCCTCGCCGCGATCCTTATTATATTGCTCTTCAGCCGTCAATTGGCACTCGGATGAAAAATAAATCGGTGAATATGGAGATGAACATTAATGGCGGGGCTATCCCAACAGCTAACAGCCTCCTCCTCCTCCTCCTCCTCCTCCTCCTCCTCCTCCTCCTCCTCCCAAAAATCTTAAGTATATATCAGCTCATCGGAGGAGATTTTTAACTGAAGGGATTATGACACCTGTGGCGTTGATTAAAGATGGGTTTGTGTTTTAGGAGACGGTGGCGGCCAGGGGGGAGGGGGGGGGCGAGAGTGATGGAGAGGTTTGAGGTGCTGTAGACTCAAGTGCAGTTGTTCAATTTGTTTTGATGAATTATTAGGTAATTGATTGAATGTGTATAGTCAGCTGATTTCATTTTTATATATATATATATATATATATATATATATATATATATATATATATGTATGTATGTATGTGTGTATATATATATATATGAATATATATGTGTTATGAATACATATACATATATATATAAATATTTTATATATATATATATATATATATATATATATATATATATAATATAATTATACATATATATATATATATATATATATATATATATATATATATATATATATATATATGTAACTAATATCGTATCGTAGTTCAATGAGCTAACTACAGATTCAGTTCAATTAACTAGTAATTTCTCATACTGAGTAAATAACTGCTCTCTCTCTCTCTCTCTCTCTCTCTCTCTCTCTCTCTTATAATATGATGTGATGTGAAATTTCAGGCAATTGATGCATACATACATACATACATACATACATACACACGCACGCATTTGTGTGTGTATATATATATATATATATATATATATATATATATATATATATATATATATATATACATATATATATATATATATATATATATATATATATATATATATATATATATATATATATATATATATAATCATGAAGCTACAAATGTCGCTTAATATCAGATTCACGCTACCTCGGAGTATCCCGATAGGGAATTATCAGCGAAGGGGAATTTATAAGTGATAAATGGATTGGTACTGCCGGGTCGCGATGCTCAGTGGTAGAACGTCGACTGGAGTTGCTGGATATGTTCTGTGTCGTGGGATTGCGACCCGGTAGTACCAATTCATTTATCACTTATAAATTCTCCTTTGGTGATAATTCCCTATCGGGATACTCCCGAGGTAGCGTGAATTTGATATTGCGACATTTTGTAGCTTCATGATTGTATATAAATTACGGTGTGATAAAAATTTCATATATATATATATATATATATATATATATATATATATATATATATATATATATATATATATATATATATATTCAGATATATTTATACAGTATATATTTATATAAAATATAATTATATATATATATATATATATATATATATATATATATATATATATATATAAATAATATATTTTATATAAATTATAAATATATATATATATATATATATATATATATATATATATATATATATATATATATATATATATATATATATATATATATATATATATATATATATATATATATACACATATACACACACACATACATACATACATATACACACACACACGTGCGTGTGTTTGTGTGTGTATGTATGCATGCATGTATGCATCAATTGCTTGAAATTTCACATCACTTCGAGTGCCAACAGATACTGAACCAGCCTTAAATACCAGTATCCAAATATGGCCACGGCCGAACCTATTCACATCCTCGTGTATAATATCCCAACCGGCTGAAAATTCCAACCCATTCAAGGTGATTCCAGGTACCTGGCCATTCCCGTGTAAATGGTAATGACACGAGTCTGATTACCTGAAAGCTCCATAATGAAGCCAGGTGCTAATTGCGTTTTGGGGTCACGCGTTTCCAGGGGACGCCATGAAACTTTGATGGTGAAGATTTGCCGAATATAACTGCGGGTGTCTGGGCTAAAGGGAGAACCTTCCTTTTGAATGATTCATCGGGGTATTTTTTGTGGCGGGTCTTGAAGCGTCTCCTCTCCTTTAATTGGTGTTCAATGAATTAAGTTTCAGCGGATGATATAATCTTTTCATTTTCTGAAAAAAAAGTTAAGTATACCTTAGTTTAACCAGACCACTGAGCTGATTAACATCTCTCCTAGGGCTAGCCCGAAGGATTAGATTTATTTTACGTGGCTAAGATCAAATTGGTTACCTAGCAACAGGACCTACAGCTTATTGTGGAATCCGAATCACATTATACCGAGAAATGAATTTCTATCACCAGAAATAAATTCCTCTAATTCTTCATTGGTCGGCCAGAGACTCGAACTCGGGCCTAGCAGAGTGCTAGCCGAGAACTCTACCGACGCAGCCAATGAGGGACTTCATTTTCTGAGTTATGAATAATATGGTGTACGGGGTAATGACATAATTTGCGTATCTGTCGCAGTTCTGAATGGGATAAGACATGAAGGAGTAACATTTGACCCGAATACGGGAATGGCATATCATTATTAACCAACTTGCTGACCAACCTGACGCTGCCTGGTATAACTGTGAATGATAACCGATAAACTTTCTCTCTCTCTCTCTCTCTCTCTCTCTCTCTCTCTCTCTCTCTCTCTCTCTCTCTCTCTCTCACTTTTTCCCCCTTTCTTCTTCTTTCTCTCTCTCTCTCTCTCTCTCTCTCTCTCTCTCTCTCTCTCTCTCTCTCTCTCTCTCCAACCTTCTTTGTCTCTTTCCATCTTTCTTCTCCATAACACCCTCTCTCTCTCTCTCTCTCTCTCTCTCTCTCTCTCTCTCTCTCTCTCTCTCTCTCTTCTTTCTTCTCCCTAACACCCCTCTACTCTCTCTCTCACTTCCTCTCCCTCTCACACTCTCTGCCACCCCCTTCCCAATCCCCACCCCGTTTGGTGCCATTGATGTCTTACCCCCACAGTATTCTTTTCCAGATAGTAAGTCATATATATAAAGGAATTAGGTATGATAAATTCGTAAAGTTACTAAGTCTACGGGTATAACCAGCCCTGTTTCAGGGAAGCCCTTGACACCCCAACAGTGCAAATTTCTAGATGGTACGTCATATTTATACCAAGTTTGGTTGAAACTGAGCGATGAGTTTCAGAGTTATGCTGGAACTTACACACACACACACACACACACACACACACACACACACACACACACACACACACACACACACACACATATATATATATATATATATATATATATATATATATATATATATATATATATATTGATCAATTAATTATGAAATGAATAAATTGATGAATTAATTTATGTGTTTTTGTATATATATTTATTTATCTATTTCTTTGTGTATGTGGGTATTCATTCATTTATTTATGTATTAATTAATTAAATTATATGTATATATTCAGATATTTAATAATTTATTTATTTTTGTGTGCATTTATTATTATTATTATTATTATTATTATTATTATTATTATTATTATTATTATTATTATTATTATTATTATTATTATTCATGCAGAGACAGCATTCATATAAATAAACTATAATTGGCCAAGCCTTCTCAAGAATAAAGAGAAATCAATGAAGAAAATAACATATATAAAGACTAAATCAAGATAATCTAGAAAATGACAAATTCAATCTTATATGTACTGTATATGTATATATCATTATATATATATATATATATATATATATATATATATATATATATGTATATATATATATATATATATATATATATATATATATATATATGCATATATATATATATATATATATATATATATATATATATATATATATATATATATATATATATATATATATATATAGTACACAGTACCGTATATATATACTACATACATACATACAAACAAAGAACAAAGTAAGTCAAAGTAAGGTAATTAGTCATGATGCTATGAATGATTGATTGTCATATTTTTATGATGAATTTCAATTGTAATATTTTTTTCTTTTCATTCCGTGTTTGACTGAATTAGGGTATCGTCTTATCATCAAGATGAGGTGTCTGGAACCGTCAGTTATTTATTATTTTTGGTTGTTAATTTTTTTACTTAGCTGACTCTGGAAATGTTGAGAAAATAATTATTTTTGGGGTATTTTTCTTTCGTTGATTTTTTTTCTAATTTTTTAATGTTTGTCATTTTTCTAGATTTTTTTTTATTAATTCGCTCATAACATTTTTGAACTGTGATCATGGATAATAATAATAATAATAATAATAATAATAATAATAATAATAATAATAATAATAATAATAATAATAATAATAATAATAATAATAATAATAATAATAATAATAATAATAATAATAATAATAATAATAATAAATTTAAAAATAATTTTCCCACCAAAACATAATATTATGACAAAACCATATTTTTTTGACAGAATGCAAAATATAAAAGTAATATAATTGTGCTTTCCTCTCCTCATATAATTATTCTTAATACGATCAGGAGTTATAAATAATAATAATAATAATAATAATAATAATAATAATAATAATAATAATAATAATAATAATAATAATAATAATAATAAATCAGAGATGTGAAACTTGTTAGAAGATGACAATAATAATAATAATAATAATAATAATAATAATAATAATAATAATAATAATAATAATAATAAATCGAGAAGTAAAAATGTTTTTTTTTTTTATTATGAATATGTTAACAATATTTATCTTCATCTTGACTTCGTGAAGCAGGAATCGATGGGGAGTGTATTGGACCCTGATAAAAAATATATCATTTAGTTGTCTTTATTTCTTTGACTGTTTATTTATTTTCTTCAATTTATCATTTCTTTTCATATATCCAGATATATTGTCTCTGTTGGCCTAGGCATTTGATTATGAACTTGGTGGTTAGTCAACCATGTAGGGTAGAGGAGAGACTTAGGAGTGGCCTCTGCATCTTAAAAAGGAAAAGGTATAATAATAATAATAATAATAATAATAATAATAATAATAATAATAATAATAATAATAATAATAATATTATTATTATTATTATTATTATTATTATTATTATTATTATTATTATTATTATTATTATTACCTCACATGTTATTTTCTAAAATGAAAAATACCAAACAGATATTTTCTAATCCTGTTTAATAATAATAATAATAATAATAATAATAATAATAATAATAATAATAATAATATTATTATTATTATTATTATTATTATTATTATTATTATTATTATTATTATTATTATTATTATCATCATCATTATTATTATTATTATTATTATTATTATTATTATTATTATTATTATTATTATTATTATTATTATTATTATTATTATTGAGGAGGACTAGAGAATATCCAAGTTTGATATTTTTCATTTTAGAAAATAAAATGTGAGGTAAGAAACAGAGGAAGGATAAAGCAAAAAGCCACAGTGGGAGTGCCTCGATGAGGCAATTTCACTCCACTGGAGTGGAACCTTTCATCAGATATTCGTCCTATGACTTTCCTCTCTCTCTCTCTCTCTCTCTCTCTCTCTCTCTCTCTCTCTCACACACACACACACACACACACACACACACACACTGCCACAAGGGAAGTAGAAGGATGCAAAATCAAGAACGATTTCGAAGAACTCTCTCTCTCTCTCTCTCTCTCTCTCTCTCTCTCTCTCTCTCTCTCTCTCTCTCTCTCTCTCTCTCGTGGCAAATCTGTCGTTCACGGTCTGTGAATTGGAAGATACTGAATCGTGAAGGACAAGGAGGATTTCCAGTGTAAGTCTTTGTTAAAAGGAAGGGGCTTGTCCTGGCCATCCGGGAGAGAGAGAGAGAGAGAAAGAGAGAGAGAGAGAGAGAGAGAGAGAGAGAGAGAGAGAGAGAGAGAGAGAGAGAGAGAGACTTTAAACTTATCCAGATTCTTTGGGGATAAACCTGATTTGTCACTTCGTCATTCATTACAAAATTAAATAAATAAGTAAAAAAGTTAACTAACACATGAGATTAACACAGAGAGAGAGAGAGAGAGAGAGAGAGAGAGAGAGAGAGAGAGAGAGAGAGAGAGAGAGAATTTCGAAATGGTTCTTAACCTTGCTTGCCTTCGGATGTGGTGTGGATCTGGAATACTGATAACAATCCTTATTCTCAAATATTTTCAAAAACTGAAGTTACTTCTGCATTTTATCCAAAGACCTCCGTAGGGGGGTAGTGCCGTCAGTGCATCTCATGCGGGGCACTGTAGGCATTACTTAAGGTTCTTTGCAACGTGCCTTCGTCCCCTAGCTGCAACCCCTTTCGTTCCTTTTACTGTACCTCCTTTCATATTCTCTTTCTTTCATCTTACTTTCCACCTTCTCCTAACAACTGATTCATAGTGCAACTACGAGGTTTTCCTCCTGTTACACCTTTCAGACCTTTTACTGTCAATTTCCGTTTCAGCGCTGAGTGACCTCATAGGTCCCAGTGCTTGGCCTTTGACCCAAATTCTATACTCTGTTCAGTTCATCCTAAGACTAAAAGAAATTTGTAGTTTCTGTAGGGCATCAGACAGTGCTTTTTACAGGAGAAATGCTGGTTATACTGTTCCCACTTTTAGGGCTTGATATTTTATTGAAAGTGGTTTAGTTTCAAACTCGGATTTTCCAGAAATACTCTCAAGCTTTGAATGGATTCCAAAGCTGTTTCAGTTTTTTGGGTAATATAAAGATTTTTGCTGCAGTTAAAAGATCCACAGTATTTCGTATATGTATATATGTATATGTATATATATATATATATATATATATATATATATATATATATATATATATATATATATATATATATATATATATATATTTTTTTAACATGCTTCTTAAACTATAAAATGAAGTATGACAATAGTCCGAGAGTAAATTAAGGAGAAGGAAAACGCTTTAAAGATGAACACTGTATTATTATTATTATTATTATTATTATTATTATTATTATTATTATTATTATTATTATTATTATTATTATTATTATTATTATTCAGAACATGAACCCTATTCATATAGAACAAGTCCACAGGGCAGTTGACTTGAAATTCAAGCTTTCAAGGAACATGGTGTTCATTTGAAAGAAATAATAGAAGTTGGTAGGAAATACAGAAAAAGATTAGTTGTTAGAAAAGAAAGAAAATTAACAGATTAATAAATAAATAGATAAAAATATAAGTAAATTATTATAATACAAGGAAAATTGTTGTAGTGTAGCATTGTATTGCATCTTCGCTTGAAGTTTTTAAGTTCCAACTGCACAACATCGTCAGAGAGACTTCCACATACCAAAGGTGTGAGGAATAAAGGACCTCTGGAACTGAGAAGTTAGACAGCGTGGCACATTTACTGTATACTGCTCCTGGAAATCTGGAATCTGGTCGCTCTCTTCGGGAGGAGAGGGTCAGTGATCCACAGTGAATGTGAAAGATCTCTGTTAAAATATAACTTATGGAAAATTGACAAACAAGAGATCGTCCGTCGATGGTCCAAGTCATAACTGCTAATGTTAGGAAACAGAAACCTACCACCACGAACCACTCTGCGTAAAAGAGGTAAATCTCCGACAGAAGCAGATATCCACACCGGAGAACAGTACTCTAGTGGAGGTAGGATTTTTGACCTGAAACAGGTTGCACTGATTCATCACTGTAATAAATATATGAGACCTTACATACAATGCCTAACTTTCGTGCGTCTTTTGCTGACACTTTCATGAGATGTTTCACGAAAGTAAGATGTAAGTCAAGATTTTCACCGAGAATAGTTACAGCTTCAAACGCTTTGAGCAGAGAGGAGGACTGGGCAGAAAACGCACGCAAGTTCTGCTGTAAATAGTTGAAAGAGCAGTTCAAAGGTTTTTATGTCATGGCTGCATTACCTGTCAGGTAAAGATATCGTGACGGACAGTTCCGTATCCTCAACGATCTCTGAAGGTCATTGCAATTGCCTTCTTCAGTACCTGAAGTAGGTCCTTGTTGGTCGGCATCTATGCCCACATGAGAATTCAGTTGCAAAACAACCTTATATCCTGGGTGTGTGCATGGTGGGTAAAGGAAACCTCAGGAGTATATGCAGAAAAACGTTCCTTCCCAAATTCGCCACTGAACTGTCCCTATAATTTGAGAGAAGGTAAGCGGACTGAGATAATCTTTATGGCCAATGTATTAAAGACATGTTCATTGGAGCCAGTGTGTTAAAATGTTCGATGGAGCCAGTGTATTGTAATTATGTTCATTTGAACTAAATTATGAGTTTGACTTAGATTTACCCTTGGGAAAAGTTCGCAGAATAATTCGAGATTGTTTAAGATTAAAACTGAATTTTTACAGTGAACAAGTTTTGATTTTCTGTTGCTGTGTTGGGTGTTTTTTTTTTTTTTTTCTGTGTGGTGGCTGTGATTTTGCTGTGGGTATTTTTACTTTATCCGTTGTTAATTTGTGAATGCATTTTTGTGACTGGCGTTGTTTGGCTTTGACGTTGTTAAATGGGATTTTTAGTTTTAGTTGTTCCCTATTTTGTTATTATTGCTATTTTTGTTTTATTAGGGGGTGTCATAGTCACGTTGTTATTTTATTATTATTATTATTATTATTATTATTATTATTATTATTATTATTATTATTATTATTATTATTATTATTATTATTACGGAATCTACATAGTTGCCTAAATAAAATAATTTTTTTCCTTCTAATATTTTAGACAAAACTCTCAGAATTCTGACATTATTAGACCTTGGTAAAAATAAAAAAGCTTTATCTAATAAACAGTTGAAGCTTACTCACTTTGTTGGCTACTCTAGTGGATTCTCTTGCCAGTAGCCAGCTCCAGTGGATTCTCTTGCCAGTAGATTCTCTTGCCAGTAACGAGCTCTAGTGGATTCTCTTGCCAGTAGCCCGCTCTAGTGGATTCTCTTGCCAGTAGCCCTCTCTAGTGGATTCTCTTGCCAGTAACCCGCTCTAGTGGATTCTCTTGCCAGTAACCCGATTCTCTCTAGTGGATTCTCTTGCCCAGTAGCCCTCTCTAGTGGATTCTCTTGCCAGTAGCCCTCTCTAGTGGATTCTCTTGCCAGTAGCCCTCTCTAGTGGATTCTCTTGCCAGTAACCCGCTCTAGCGGATTCTCTTGCCAGTAACCTGCTGTAGTGGATTCTCTTGCCAGTAGCCCGCTCTAGTGGATTCTCTTGCCAGTAACCCACTCTAGTGGATTCTCTTGCCAGTAGCCTGCTGTAGTGGATTCTCTTGCCAGTAACCCGCTGTAGTGGATTCTCTTGCCAGTAACCCGCTCTAGTGGATTCTCTTGCCAGTAACCCGCTCTAGTGGATTCTCTTGCCAGTAACCTGCTCTAGTGGATTCTCTTGCCAGTAACCTGCTGTAGTGGATTCTCTTGCCAGTAGCCCTCTCCAGTGGATTCTCTTGCCAGTAGCCCTCTCTAGTAGATTCCCTTGCCAGTAACCCGCTCTAGTGGATTCTCTTGCCAGTAAATCGCTCTAGTGGATTCTCTTACCAGTAGCCCGCTCTAGTGGATTCTCTTGCTAGTAACCCACTCTAGTGGATTCTCTTGCCAGTAGCCCACTCTAGTGGATTCTCTTGTCAGTAACCCGCTCTAGTGGATTCTCTTGCCAGTAACCCGCTCTAGTGGATTCCCTTGCCAGTAGCCCTCTTTAGTGGATTCTCTTGCCAGTAGCCCTCTCTAGTGGATTCTCTTGCCAGTAACCCACTCTAGTGGATTCTCTTGCCAGTAACCTGCTCTAGTGGATTGTCTTGCTAGTAACCCGCTCTAGTGGATTGTCTTGCCAGTAACCCGCTGTAGTGGATTCTCTTGCCAGTAACCCGCTGTAGTGGATTCTCTTGCCAGTAGCCCACTCTAGTGGATTCTCTTGCCAGTAACCCACTCTAGTGGATTCTCTTGCCAGTAACCTGCTCTAGTGGATTCTCTTGCCAGTAACCCGCTCTAGTGGATTCTCTTGCCAGCAGCCCGCTCTAGTGGATTCTCTTGCCAGTAGCCCTCTCTAGTGGATTCTCTTGCCAGTAACCTGCTCTAGTGGATTCTCTTGCCAGTAGCCCTCTCTAGTGGATTCTCTTGCCAGTAGCCCTCTCTAGTGGATTCTCTTGCCAGTAACCCGCTCTAGTGGATTCTCTTGCCAGTAGCCCTCTCTAGTGGATTCTCTTGCCAGTAGCCCTCTCTAGTGGATTCTCTTGCCAGTAGCCCTCTCTAGTGGATTCTCTTGCCAGTAACCCGCTCTAGTGGATTCTCTTGCCAGTAACCAGCTCTAGTGGATTCTCTTGCCAGCAGCCCGCTCTTGTGGATTCTCTTGCCAATAGCCCTCTCTAGTGGATTCTCGGACCACGCTGTGACCCATTGCCCCTTCCATCGGACTCCTAAGGCTTGATACAAATTTTCTAAACACTGGCCATAAGGAAATGGGTGGCTCGCGCTTAATCATGCCTCATTGTGACTCATTGTAAATGACGTTTAACTCCTAAGATTTCTCCCAAATTCATGAGGAATGGTTCCTCATGCCTTGTTGTGACCCAGAGTAGATGGCATCAGACTCTTAAAGTTTCTGCCAAGTTTGCAGTCACTGGGTTGTGGGATGAGGTTGCTAGCCCAGAGCCCATGCTCCCATAGATAGAGACGGGAGCTCATGTGCCATCCACTGGTAGTGGTTACCCGTTCATGCGCTGACCATACACCAGTGACAAAGAAACCAGCTACGTGTTGGAAGTCATAAACAAAGCAAACAAACAAAAGCTATTAGAGCAAATAAGACAATGTGTAAGACAATGGAAGCAATGAAAACAAATAAAACAAGTCATTTGACGTTTTAATTGTTCTCATTAAGGCCACTGCATGAGGTGTTGTTCCCCACTAACTCACTACTCATTAATCAGGCAAATATTGTTGCTTCTGCAACAGGAATTCTCCGAATAAACAAGCCATGCCCGGGAGGAGAGAGAGAGAGAGAGAGAGAGAGAGAGAGAGAGAGAGAGAGAGAGAGAGAGAGAGAGATCAAATATTCAGATGTTTCCGTTGCTACTTTTTTTTTAATTAAAGGAGATTAAATATCAATTTATTTTGAGAATATTGAATCAGTAATATTATATATCTGGGATTAGAGAGAGAGAGAGAGAGAGAGAGAGAGAGAGAGAGAGAGAGAGAGAGAGAGAGCAAATATTCAGATGTTTCCGTTGCTGCTTTTTTTTTATTAAAGGAGATTAAATATCAATTTATTTTGAGAATATTGAATCAGTAATATTATATATCTGGGATTAGAGAGAGAGAGAGAGAGAGAGAGAGAGAGAGAGAGAGAGAGAAGTCAATTAATTTACGAAGGTCTGCAATTATAAATTGAAAATAATCCATTTAAAAAATAAAATGCTTTTTAAACTGGTTTGAATAATAAATTATATGCCGGATATTGACTGGCCACATGAAAGGGTTAACATAAGCATATATTACATGGCAATTTTGTATTTATATCTGTATATGCACACACTAAATTTTCATTACTTGCATTGAGGACCATCTTCAATTTTTTAGCGCTCACAGAGAAAGCAGAACTTTGGGAAACTGGTTATTATGACTCAGTTAGGTCCAAAGAACTTTTCCATAAAAATCCAGTTTTATCTATTCTTTTCCTTATGGACCTATCTTGAACCTGATAATTCTGGACTAATGGGTATTTGGGAGTAAATATAACAAATGATGGTAGTATAAGAGAAGAAATGAGCAATAGAGTAGGTGAGGCTAGAAGGAAGTGGAGCCTAGGCAACAAACAGATTGAAGAGAGAGCTATTATGGGACTGTATGAAGAATTGTTGAGCCAACTCTCCTTTATGTAAGTGAAGTATGGATGTTGAATGTGAGTGAAAGAAAATAGGTTCAAGTTGCTGTGTTGAACTGTTGGGTAGTATATTCAGCATAATAAAAAGTGAAAGGATGAGAAATATGGAGATAAATAGTAGTAGTCAAAGGTTAGCATTGCTGAAATCATCAATCACAATATTTTGAGACGGTCTGGTCATGTAGAAAGAAAGCAGGAACGCTATAAAAGGAAACGGATGAATAAAGAGCCTGAATATCCAGAAAGCCAGAGAGTACATATAAGATAGAAGCGAACAGTGCGCAATGCACAATATGTGGAGGGTTCAACGTGCTGCTGATGAGACCCCTGTGTGAGGTATGAAGTTGCTTATGCTGTGGAAGCTTTCTGCACAGGTTACATTTCTCTCTCTCTCTCTCTCTCTCTCTCTCTCTCTCTCTCTATATATATATATATATATATATATATATATATATATATATATATATATATATATATATATATATATATATATATAGAATTATATATACTATTATATATATATTATATATATATTTTATATATATATATATATATATATATATATATATATATATATATATATATATATATATATATTATATATATATATATATATATATATATATATATATATATATATATATAATCCATGAAACCACTTATATTCATCAGGTGTCTCCAGACACGTATTGAATACTGAATATGCATCAGACCAATTTACTCGCCTTATCAAACGACGTGACGTGAATGTATGAAATGTATCCGTAAATCCACTCGTGTAAACATTAATGAGAGCATAGGACAATCAGACCGATTCCCCCCTCTCTGTATCAGATAACAGCTAAAGGTCTCGAAATCCTTCGTAGAGTCCCTTTTGAACGCCGGGAATCCTTTTTCTAAGAAGATCCTAGCCTCTGTGATCCCTCGTATTAATCGCGCTTGAGTTGTGGGAGTCACGCGCGCTTGGGAGAGAGAGAGAGAGAGAGAGAGAGAGAGAGAGAGAGAGAGAGAGA
>NC_089794.1:14427602-14445102 GCF_040412425.1 Macrobrachium rosenbergii | reverse complement strand
GAAGATAAAGAGAAAGGTAAATGCCCAGAAGAAGATAAAGGGAAAGGTAAATGCCCAGAAGAAGATAAAGAGAAAGGTAAATGCCCAGAAGAAGATCAAGGGAAAGGTAAATGCCCAGAAGATAAAGAGAAAGGTAAATGCCCAGAAGATAAAGGGAAGGGTAAATGCCCAGAAGAAGATCAAGGGAAAGGTAAATGCCCAGAAGAAGATAAAGAGAAAGGTAAATGCCCAGAAGATAAAGGGAGGGTAAATGCCCAGAAGAAGATCAAGGGAAAGGTAAATGCCCAGAAGAAGATAAAGAAAAAATGCCCAGAAGAAGGTAAAGGAAAGGTAAATGCCCAGAAGAAGATAAAGAGAAAGGTAAATGCCCAGAAGATAAAGGGAAGGGTAAATGCCCAGAAGAAGATCAAGGGAAAGGTAAATGCCCAGAAGAAGATAAAGAGAAAGGTAAATGCCCAGAAGAAGATAAAGGGAAAGGTAAATGCCCAGAAGAAGATAAAGAGAAAGGTAAATGCCCAGAAGATAAAGGGAAGGGTAAATGCCCAGAAGAAGATCAAGGGAAAGGTAAATGCCCAGAAGAAGATAAAGAGAAAGGTAAATGCCCAGAAGATAAAGGGAAGGGTAAAT
Source organism: Macrobrachium rosenbergii (assembly GCF_040412425.1). Classification (NCBI taxonomy): domain Eukaryota; kingdom Metazoa; phylum Arthropoda; class Malacostraca; order Decapoda; family Palaemonidae; genus Macrobrachium; species Macrobrachium rosenbergii. The sequence continues at coordinate 14,444,475 of NC_089794.1, read as the reverse complement.
GCCCAGAAGAAGATCAAGGGAAAGGTAAATGCCCAGAAGAAGATAAAGAGAAAGGTAAATGCCCAGAAGATAAAGGAAGGGTAAATGCCCAGAAGAAGATCAGGGAGAGGTAAATGCCCAGAAGAAGATAAAGAAAGGTAAATGCCCAGAAGAAGATAAAAAGGTAAATGCAGAAGAAGATAAAGAGAAAGGTAAATGCCCAGAAGATAAAGGGAAGGGTAAATGCCCAGAAGAAGATAAAAGGAAGGGTAAGTGCCCAGAATGAGACAAGGGAATTGGATAGATGTCAGAGAAGCCCAGCGATCTGAGCCCTCGCCACCGACGAGTGATGTCCATACGGTTATTTTTCGTTTACCTTTTCCGAACGATAGGACCTGCCCTGCTTTGAAAAATGTTCCGACATACCGTAATGCAAAATTCATAGCGTGTTCTAACCAGTGTACATGTACATGTAGTGTCTTTCCATTCACTCAGAATTGACTCTGATCGTAGGTTTTGCACACAAAACGAAGTCATAAAGTTGGGGGAAAGTAGGAGTTTTACAATGAGTTTTGTCTAAAAAGAGGAATATACCAACAATTGCAGACACCTTTGCAGTTAACACAGCTTGTGATTGCATCTTTTTGGATAGCTTAAGTGTTCAAAGCAGCTTCAAAGATGGTCATTTTAATAACTTAAATATTCAAAACAGCTTGTGATTGCAAGAGATGGTCATTTTAATTGCTTAAATGTTCAAAACAGCTTGTGATTGCATCCTTTTTGATAGCTTAAGTGTTCAAAACAGCTTCAGAGATGGTCATTTTAATAGCTTAAATGTTCAAAACAGCTTGTGATTGCATCCTTTTTGATAGCTTAAGTGTTCAAAACAGCTTCAGAGATGGTCATTTTAATAGCTCAAATGTTCAAAACAGCTTGTGATTGCATCCTTTTGATAGCTAAGTGTTCAAAACAGCTTCAGAGATGGTCATTTTAATAGCTCAAATGTTCAAAACAGCTTGTGATTGCATCCTTTTTGATAGCTTAAGTGTTCAAAACAGCTTCAGAGATGGTCATTTTAATAGCTCAAATGTTCAAAACAGCTTGTGATCGCATCCTTTTCGATAGCTTAAGTGTTCAAAACAGCTTCAGAGATGGTCACTTTAATAGCTCAAATGTTCAAAACAGCTTGTGATTGCATCCTCTTTGATACCTTAATTGTTCAAAACAGCTCCTGAGATGGTCATTTTAACAGCTTAAATGTTCAAAACAGCTTCAGAGTTGGTCGTTTAAATAGCTTAAATGTTCAACACAGCTTCATGTTTCATAATTTTCAATAGCTTAAAGGTTCAAAATAGCTTCATGATTCATGATTTTTAATAGCTGAAAATTTGAAAACAGCTTCAGAGATCATCATTTTCAATAGCTTGAAAGTTCAAAATATATTCAGAAATCATAATTTTTAATAGTTTATATGTTCAGAACAGCTTCAGGTTTCATCATTTTTACTGGCTTAAAAGTTCAGAACAGCTTCAGATGTCATCGTTTTAATAGCTTAGATGTTCAAAACAGCTTCAGAATTCATCATTTTTAATAGCTTAAAAGTACAAAACAGCTCCTGATTTCATAATTTTAATAGCTTACATATTCAAAACAGCTTCAGAAAACCTCGATGGCCAAGTCGGTTAGAGCAGCAGCCTAGGACTTCTTAAGAGGTCTGTGACGCCGGTTCAAATCCGCAGCCGACCGGTTAGAGAGGCGGACACTATGCTATCCGTGTAGACACCCAGGGATTATGTATGTAATCAACGGATAGGTTTGCTTAAAAGCAAATGGGTGTTACAGACGAATACAGACAAACAAAGCCACTCCAGCATCTTCTAAAAACATAACAGACACCTCACACATCTCGACTGTCGACCTAACCGCGCAACGTTTCCTCGCTGCTGGGAGAAAGGGCGCTGGGTCTAAGCGATGACAGGCAGGGCAGCCGATCGAGACTACAAAGTCTACCCCAAAGCGAAATCAAAGTCCTTCAAAAAGAAAGCATCGGGCTTACCCCATATAAATGGGAAAAAGGCACGTTAAAAGAAGAAGATGATTCAAAACAGCTTCAGATTTATTAATTTTTAAAAGCCTAAAGGTTCAAAACAAGTTTAGATTTCATATTTTATAGCTTAAAATTTCAAAGCAGCTCCAGAGGTCATAATTTTTAATAGCTTAAAAATTCAAACATTCAGATTCCATCGTTTTTAATAGCTTGAAAGTTGAAAACAGCTTCAGATTTCGTCATTTTAGTAGCTTAAATTTTCAAAACCGCTTAAGATTTCATAATTCTTAATAGCCGAAAGGTTCAAAACAGCTTCAAATTTCATCATACTTCATAGCCTAAAAGTTCGAAAAGCTTGAGAATCCATCTTTTTTAATAGTTTAATGGTTCAAAACAGTTTCAGATTTCATTATATTTAATAGCTTAAAGAATCAAAACACCTTCAGATTTCATCATTTGTAATAACTTAATGTTCAAAACAGCTTCATATTTCATTTTTGATAACTTAAAAGTTCAAAACTTTTTTAGGTTTCATCATTTAAAAGCTTAAAAGTTAAAAACAATGCCATATTTCATCATTTTTAATAGCCTGAAAGTTTCAAATAGTTTCAAATTTCATCAATTTTAATAGCTTGAATGTTTCAAATAGTTTCAAATTTCATAATTTTTAGTGGCTTAAATGCCCAACATAGCATCACAGGTCAATATTTGGGTAATTGTGCCTATTTAGTTATATAAAATATTCACTGAGCAGTAAAATTGTCTAACATAATACAGTTGCCTGTAGCATATACTTTTCCTAAGGAGCCTAATCTTAGTAATCTTAGTACACTAAGATTTGTGAGATCACGGTCTCCTATTTACAAGTCCTTCAGCCAGTGGATTGCAGGAGTCACCTCTGAATCCAAGAAAGCAGGGCAGTAGCGATATGTCAGTGCACAGTCTCCAGCAGTCGCAGAAATTAACAGAGAATGCATATCTTCAGTTTCAGGGAGCAGCTCTGCCAAATACCTGGAGGAAATAAGAAAATTAACTATTTCCAGGTTAGATTCATTCATGATAACAATCTTGAAAGTGTCATGAACTGAAATATTTTACGTTCAGGAGTCTTGTACCAGGCGTGAGTGCTGATGGATGCGCAGCCTGCTTCTGGAAAATCTGTGAAAATGGGATAATAGAAGATAGATAATTTTCTTACAATCCCTGCTTAATAGCTGGGACTCTCAGATGCAAAGAAAATTAAGTACAGGAAAGCTGGAGCTGATTGATGAACAAGAATTTTTTGGTTGATGGAACCTGGGCTACTAAGAAGAGGCAAGAGTATGGATTGTTTGAAAATTACTGTATTCTGATGGTGAACTCGCTTTCTGAGTACAAGATAGTCAGAAAATTGTTTTAATTTAGTATCAGTGTGATAATTATATACCTCAAAATGGTAACAGAACATATAAGCACAGATAAGAAGTGCATTAAGAGATATTTACTAATGGAAGACCTTGTAATATCTTTCTTTTCATTCACTGATCTGGGACAGATAGTAGGTTGAGCTAGTTAGTTAATGATTTAGTTTGAGTAAATGTACTTTCAGTACACAGGAGATGGTAAAGGGCCTTAGTAAAGAAATTTGTCCCTGAATAACACACTGCCTTCAAAGCTAACTGTGCATTGTCTTCAAGTACACTAGAATATTGTTGCGGTTTCGAAAACCCTGTGAAGATTGTTCCCTTACGGTGATACTGAAGAAGGTACCAGAGACATGCTTTCGCACAGAAATCTGGATGTACACGCAGGGTTCGATGACATGAAGTCTTGAACACTTTTCCACATGCTTTGGAAGTGGTCCATACCAGCATACAGCGGTGAACCTGGAAGAATACAATACTGTGAAGCACTTCTAAAATACACTGGAGAAATTACTTTATCAGTTCACATGGAGAAAAATTAGCATTTAACTACAGTAGTTTACATTGCAAACTGGCATCTGCCTCAGATCTAATGTCACCTACCCAAGGGGTCATTTACAGTCAGTATTATCTCATTTTTACTCATTTAGGGTTACAGGCAAATCCCATAGAGGAGTTGTAATAACTAGACTCCTGGAGCCAAGGGGCCAGCTGCTGCACCTTGGCCCTCTTGGAGCCAAGGATCTAGCTGTTGTACCCTTCTACCAAGTAGAGTCAAATAACTGAAATTGAACAAATCTCCTTATATAAAAGTTGTTGTAATTAGTGAGTCTTGAGCTAAGGTCCAGCCAAAGGACCTAGCCGTTGTACCTTTCTACCAAGTAGAGCCAAAGAACTGTAAATATTACTCATTTGGGGTTAGGGCAAAGATATTGATATGAGGAGTTGGTGTTAACTAGACTTGGAGCCAAGGATCTAGCCATTGTACCTTTCTACCATGTAGAGTCAAAGAACCAATCAAATCTAGCTACTGTACCTGTTACTCGACTTTGAGCCAAGGTTAGCCATTGCACCTTTCCCATGTGGGAACTGTAAATATTGAACAAATCTTCCAGCCACTGACAGGCAAGTGAGTCTGAGTCCAAGGATCTAGCCATTGTACCTTTCTATCACGTAGAGTCAAAGAGCTGTAAATATTGAACAAATCTCCTTACGCAAAGATATTGACAGGAGAGTGAGTCTGGTGTTAAAGCGACTTGGAGCCAAGGATCTAGCCGTTGTACCTTTCTACCATGTAGAGTCAAAGAACTGTAAATATTGAACAAATTACTCATTTGGGGTTAGGGCAAAGATATTGGGATTGAGTCTGATGTTAAAGCAACTTGGAGCCAAGGATCTAGCCATTGTACCTTTCTATCGTAGAGTCAAAGAGCTGTAAGGATCTAACAAATCTGTACCAAAGATATTGACAGATTTGGGGTTAGCGACTTGGAGCCAAATCCCGTTGTACCTTTCTACCATGTAGGTCAAAGAACTTATAGTAACAAATTCTTGAGCAAAGACATTGACAGGCCACTGAGTCTGCCATCTCTTGGAGCCAAGGATCTAACTACTGTACCAGTTACCATTTAGAGTCAAAGGTTATTGAACAAATTTCCTTATGCAAAGATATTGACAGGCAAGTCAGTCTGGTGTTAAAGCAACTTGGAGCCAAGGATCTAGCCATTGTACCTTTCTACCACGTAGAGTCAAAGAACTGTAAATATTGAACAAGTTACTCACTTGGGGATATTAATCCAGGCAAGTGAGACTTGGAGTTGAGGATCTTGGAGCCAAGGATCTAGCTACTGTACCTTTTACCATGTAGAGTCAAACAACTGTAAATATCAAACTGTTCTCACGAAAAAATATTGACAGGTGAGTAAGTCTTGAGTTAGGGTCTTAGAGCAGTTACAGCATGTCAGGTCTTACCGTTTTCTCTGACTTCAGAGCATGGGCAGAGTCCCTCCGTGCCCGGACTGGAACTGGCCTTCTTGGGCGGATCACCTATTTGCCAGATTTTAGCCCACATGTTGTTGATCAAATTTCGACCATTGCTGTTGTTGCGTTGCCTAGGATTGCCATTGCCGTTTTGTCATTTTCGTCGTTGACTGTTCTTGTTTATTGTCATTTTGTTGTCATTATTATTATCATTATTATTGTTATTGTTATTCATCATTATCATTTTCATTGTCATTGATATTTGTCACTGAAATTATCATCATGATGTTGAAATTGTCATTGATATTTAGATTGTCATTTATGTTGATGTTTTGATTTTCATTATCATTTTCATTGTCATTCTCATTGTCATTTTCATTGTCATTTTCATTATTATTGACATTTTCATTCTGATTGGTGTTGGTGTTAGTGTTAGCATTAGTATTAATATTCGTGCTCGTATTAGAATTACTATTAAAATTGATATTCACAAGCAAATTGAACAAGTTGATAGCACTGACCAGTCCATTGAAAAGTACGAGCATGGATAAAATAACCCCAACAGCACTGAGATGGTACAGCTGGGGGCAGACGGAAACCTCCTTCTCGCCTGCATTCAAGAGGAAGTGGAGGTTGGAATCTCTGTCATGGTGGTTGTACTTGTGATGGTGATGGTCGTAATGCACGAAGTGGTGAGAGTCACTGTCATGTCTCAGGGGATGCGCGTAGTGGTGATACTCAATCTCGTGTCAGGTGGTGGTCAGTTGTACCTCTTTTGGTTGTCGTTTTGGGCGTGTGATGTTGTTTGGGGGCTCAACTTGGCTTGTTTGCTGCTTCAGGGTTTGTGACGTCCTGGGCGGCCAGGGCTTTTGGGATTCTTGGAAAAGTCTCTTGTATGTCAAGCCTACAAACACCAAATTAGATCATCAAAATATGCTTTACCTCATCACGTCAACTAAATATTTTATTATAATCATGTGAGTAATTAGTGATTTGATTGAGATGGACAGTACTAACCCTCATCAATTCTTTTGTCGAGAAATGCATCCCTCCCATTCAGAACAGTTTTCTTGCCAAGGGGATACCCAAAATAACTCAGATCTCCACTACACAAGCCGATGAGGATAAAGGCTGCAACAATATTCAGTTGCATTGCTGCTCTGAAAAGAAGGGATTAGTAAGAAGATGGGTAATGAAATGTTATGCTACATAAAAGTTTTTCTGAAAATGAATGAAATTCGGGACTTCTATATATGATTAGTGTGTTTTTCTGCTGACATCTTTTTTACAGATAAGTGTACATTACTCATGGAGGTTGAATTTATATGGTTCTGAATGCTGAACTTACATGAGATTACAGTCCCAAACCTACACCCTTTCCTGTATCCAGCAGAGAAAGAATAATCCTGTATTGAAGACTAGGATAATCTCATACCATTTGAAACATTAGGAGAGATAGGTTCTTTGCAGTCATTAATCATCTAGCAATTAAAACCTGTGGCTTAGCCAAAAAACAAATCTTTGGTTACTGCATATCTTCCTTCCAAATTAGTTCTGCCAAGGATTAATTCAGAATGGTCGTACTTCTAGAGTGAAACTGGAGTTGCTCTACTAGATACTGAGCTACCTTGTAAGACATTATTTGGCCCATTGCATCACCCAGTTAATAAATTATTTCACAACCTCAGTGCAGTGATGATCTTGGTTCAGAAAAAAAGATCCCCTTAGTACCTGTAGAGTAACATCTAAAGATTGAGCTTCATTTTCTGTAAAAGCTGAAATTAAATTCTTGACGGCCTCCATTCACATTTAGTGATAATACAAGCATGGAAAATACCTATGTAAGCCCATTTCCTGATGGAGAGAATAAACTGCTTCATTTTTATCTGAAAAATAATTAATTTAATGTGACAATGTAGATCGATAGTAAGTTATCAGCATCAGATTTTTGAGAGATGATTGCCATCAACTTGTCATTCCAAGAAGTACCTTGTAGTCATTATAGACTTGATCAAGCTTCAGTGAGACAGACAGGAATACAAATGGCAAAACTACATATTGGAGGATTTCATATAGATCTGGAATGAAAAAGGATGTGAGAGATGCATATGTTGTCATGTCTACCTGGTGAAAGGTAAACTTTTTTTAGAGCATCCATTATCCGCCTTACATGCTGGTAGAAGTTCACTAGACCTGCAATGACCAATCATCATAGACTGTTTGTGACGTACTCAAAGCCTGTGAACAGAATGAGCACATTCTAACCATAATTTGTCTGACAGTTTGGTTTACTATTGCCTTGCCAAGTAAAATTATCACTGCAAGAAAACATAATATGAAAACTTTTACTTAATTTTCTTAAGGTATTAGCACAGTCAGAACTAATAATATTTCTCAACAGGCACTTAAAAGCTTTAATATTGTCAGTGTCTTGGCATCAATCCATCACTTACAGGCAAATGGTGGCCTGGAGATAGTTCATGAGATCATTAAAAGCCATCTTCAGAAGTACCTTCACGAAACACAGGAGGATTGAGATAAAAACGTAGACCTGTTCATGTGATTACTAAGGAGTGTATAAAATGAAATCACTGACATACCTCGTTTTGAGATGATGTTGATGAGAATACCGATGAGAAATATTACTCTGGTAAATTCAAATATGTAAGAGAATAGATACAAGGAAGGAATGGTCAGCAGGACAAGTTATCACAGCTTGCTGAGTTTGCTAATTATAGCCTTTCAAGATACAGACACAATTGGCGCCTTATCACAATGAGAAAGCAAATGCCCGAATGTTCAGATCAAGAGACAAGATATTTGCTTGGACTTTTAGGGGCATTGTATAGAATTAATTGGAGAATTTTCTGACTAAATAAATGAACAAATTCTTGGCTCATAAGTCGTACGAACCTGGCCTGGTTTTAACAACTCTCGCCAGTCTCTTCTCCAACAGTATTTGGAGCATCTTGACGATCAGCCCAAACAGCTAAAACATTCATTCCAAAACATCCCAAAGCATATTCAGATAAACCTGGGAACTGTGCTTTGACCAGCACGATGTGAGATATGGTACCACAAGCTCAAACGTATCAGACAACCATTTTAAAGGATATCATCACCCTACTAATGTTGGTCTTGAGGTCAGAGGCTCAGCACTTGTAGAATAACTGGGCTAGACAAAGCAAAGAAAGTAAACTTACAAAATGAAACAACATTAATAAAATGCTAGACAGAAGGCAATGTGATTCAGAAACTTACAGTACGAAGAAAATTATTTTCATGCAGAACAACAACTAAAAAATAATTCATATTGTATAATGAAACTGAGTTAGATTCTTACAAGGACAAATTTTTTATATAATTTTGTTTTGTTGTGGTTATGCAGCCAATCTGCTTCAGACAGGAGGCTGTTAATCCTGTGTGTGGGACATGGAGGTCAATCGTTTAACGTTCTGTCAGTCCAGGGAATAAGTCAGGATTTTTAGCTTCCTAAAAAATCCAGTCTAGTGTCTCTGAGGACGTGGCTGACATTGATTCTCCACTACCCTGCCTGTGTTTACAAATTTACCTTTGTTTAAATTTATTCTGTGGTGGTAATCTCTGTTGCATTTTCTCTCATGTTTTAATCAAAGGCTCCTTTTGTGCTACCTGGTGTGTCTATGAGATTTCTTTTGGTCATCCCACCTAAGCCAAAGCTCAGTTGTTGTAATTGATGAGGTATGCTGGATTTGTCCCTTTTTGTACAGTTATGACAAAATGATGCATCACCACAATCCAACTGTCGAGTCAGTTATGACACGTTGCCATGTCACTTGCAAAATAATAAATAAACAAGTTTAAGAAATTCATCATAAGTATGTGACTCCTGTCAAAAATGGAAACTTTCAGAACATGCCATGAAACTCCACAACTTCAGAGTATTTAAAAGAAAATGTTGCTGACTGCTTATCATCCTGATGAGTCCTGAAAAAATCATGTCTGTTCCTTCATTCATGTTCTACCATGTTCTATTAGAGAGGAAATTTATCATGTTTTCTCCCGGCACGAATAATTTTACAGACAGGTACAGATTTTTTGCTTGTGGTAACTCTAACCAGTCATGTTATACTTTATTCTGCATTTTTGCACACCATAATAAACTAAAAGTATTGAGGTTCTAAATGACACTAGAGTGAGTTTCATAATGTAAATTATAACTTCACCAAAAGCGATTGAAGAAAATGGCATCTTTTGGACAGACAAATCCAACCGGCCTGCTCATATCCTACCTGTATGGTCACCACATAGCATAAATGGCAGTACTGGGCTAGAGTGCCTAATCTCACCTAACTTGACACTATCTGACTTCTGCATATTCCCTGAGCTCAAATCCTACCCATGTGGTCACCACATAACATAGATGGAAGTACTGGACTGGAGTGCCCATCTTACCAAATCTAGCACTGCCTGACTTCTGCATATTCCCTGAGCTCAAATCTTACCCGTGTGGTCACCACATAACATAGATGGAAGTACTGGACTGGAGTGCCCATCCTACTAAATCTAGCACTGCCTGACTTCTGCATATTCCCTGAGCTCAAATCCTACCCATGTGGTCACCACATAACATAGATGGAAGTACTGGACTGGAGTGCCCATCCTACCAAATCTAGCACTGCCTGACTTCTGCATATTCCCTGAGCTCAAATCTTACCCGTGTGGTCACCACATAACATAGATGGAAGTACTGGACTGGAGTGCCCATCCTGCTAAATCTAGCACTGCCTGACTTCCACATATTCCCTGAGCTCAAATCTTACCCATGTGGTCACCACATAACATAGATGGAAGTACTGAACTGGAGTGCCCATCCTACCAAATATAGCACTGCCTGACTTCTGCATATTCCCTGAACTCAAATCCTACCCGTGTGGTCACCGCATTGCATAAATTGCAGTACTGGACTGGAGTGCCCAATCTCACTTAACTTGACACTGTATGACGTCTGCCTGTTTCCTGAGGCCAAATCCTGCCCGTTGAATCGCTAGCAGCTTGGTATCAATCCAGGTCGTAAGGTGATGAAAGGCCCTGGGACGCAGCCTTCTTCCTTGACGCGATATTGTTCGAATATCACTGTAGTTAAAGAAACTTCTGAGAAACAATGCAAGACCTCTTTCTCATGTGACACTTTTTGGGTGAAGGTCATCAAGTTTTCGAATGGCCCTCTTCATTTATATTAGAACGTGTGGGCCTTTGACATGAACAGATCACTTCGGTGTTCATAAAATGCAAGTGCGGTGTTAAAAAAAATTCACTGCGATTATGTCCAAATTTTGATTAAAAGTAGAGGAACGGTCAGTCCTCTATAAACACGAATCTTTTCTAAGCACTGCCCTGAAAAAATACAAGATAAAAAAACGCAAACTAACTTCAGACCAAAAGAAGACGTCAGGGGCGTAAAAGAAAAAGTCGAGCGAATAAATGAAACAGTTCATAGCAAATAAAACTTCAGCAGAAATATTGGTCAGACCTGCAGTAATACAACGTCGAACGCACAAAAGAGAAGCTCGTTGATCTAACGTTATTTTTGGGTTTCTACAGGAGTGAGAGATAGAGAGAGAGAGAGATTCCCCCTCCTTTCCTGAATGCTTGATACAAGCGGAGTAAACCACATCATAAGGCCCCGTGCTCAATATATATCTCTCTCGCTGTGGGGTCTCCCACCCAACCTTCATTCAACTCCAATGACTTCATTAGCTGTTAAAAGCGGCCCATTTTCTCGAGTTCCTGTGGTCTAATTAAGCACCCGTTAGGACGGCGCTTCCCATTTCTACCAGATCTTCGAAGACTGAGATAATCTTTGATCGTTCATTTCTCCTTCTTGCAAAGGAACATATATATTTGAGCGCGCGATTCCGTCGATAAAGATATAACAGTGTTTATAGGAAAGGATGAATGTGTGTATAGAGAGAGAGAGAGAGAGAGAGAGAGAGAGAGAGAGAGACATACGCCGCATTCCACATAATCCAGTTTTAAAGTACGTCGCTTTTCTCCCAATCCAACCCATCCGCGACCTAATTGTTTACGAAAGACAAATCGTACGAGTTCAATTATCTTTTGGAAAGTGCATTCCTAGAGGAGATCGTGACTGTTCTCTCACTGATACATAGAAGCTTAGAAAAACGATATCCTTAAAATAGGTTCTCGAAAGTAGACACCGAAATTTCATCTGACCCTGAGGTCAATGGTTACGTTACATTTCAAAACGGAAGTTCACTGACTCACTTCAGAATCACGCCACTGTTTTATTCAGCTCTTTTTACGGGGGCGGGGGAGGGAGGGGAGGGGGACGATTCGTGACACCCAGATAGACAAAGGGTAACAACATCTCATTACAAATCGGTGGAGGCATTAGTTAGATTACATTTTCAGCAAATGTTTTTGGGCAAAAAAATAAGTCATTTGGCCATGGAGACAGTTTTCGAGCACGCAAACATAAGATTACGTTTGTGGAAACGACGACAAGCGTTTTCTCATCGCGCTGAATCGGTATTTGATCTCTGTTATTTTGTAGCAGAAGTAGGAAAAAAGCATCATTTGAATTTTCATATATTTTATTTCTCTTCCTCCCGTCCCTAGAATCATTTGGGTTATTCTTCTTTTGTAGGTCAGCTTTCAGTGTAGGAAAATAAACAAATAATTTATGCGCCGAAGTTTCCTCTGCGCAATCGAGTTTGCTGTACGGCGTATAATACTGTATGAAACTCTCAGCCACGGCCCATGAAACTCTCAGCAGCGGCCCATGAAACTTTCAGCCACGGCCCGGTGGTGGCCTGTGTTGTTGGCACCTATAGCGTTGCCAGACGCACGATCATCGCTAACATTAACCTTAAATGAAATAAAAACGAAAGAGGCTAGAAGGCTGCAATTTAGTATATTTTAAGATCTGAGGGCGGACAGACAGACAAAAAGTCATCTCAGTAGTTTTCTTGTACAGAAAACTCAACTAACTTCTATTTCATTACGATCGACCGTCCATCTCTCCCTTTGTCTTAACCCCAGACCGAGGTTCTGTTCCTGGAGGGGGCAGAGTCATTCTTCTTTGGAGGGGTGGCTAGAGCTCTCGGCTAGCACGCTGTTGGCCCAGCGTTCGAGTCTCCGTCCGGCCAATGAAGAATTAGAGGAATTTATTTCTGGTGATAGAAATTCATTTCTCGTCATAAAGTGGTTTGGATTCCACAATAAGCTGTAGGTCCCGTTGCTAGGTAGCCAGTTGGTTGTTAGCCACGTAAAATAAGTCAAATCCTTCGGGCCAGCCCTAGGAGAGCTGTTAATCAGCTCAGTGGTCTGGTTAAACTAAGATATACTTAACTTAACTTTGGAGGGGGCAGATGCACTTAACAGTTATAATTTCCCTCCGGTGTAAGTTATTCCCAATGTACAGTGAATTCGATATTATGTGATATTTGCATCTTAATAGTTTTGTGATATATATATATATATATATATATATATATATATATATATATATATATATATATATATATATATATATATATATATATATACACACATATACATACATAAATTTCTGACTCACAACGGGACCGAACCCTGGTCTTTCAAGTGAGAGTCCAAGATGGAACCTAACTACTATACTACGTACCTGAGGGTTTTCACGGTCAGGCACCTAGCGCCCAACGTACTTAGGTTCCAACTTCTTTTATGACTTTTGCGTCTGAATTGCAAATGCCTGGTCTCTCACTCGAAAGACTGGGGTTTGGTCTCGTTGTGAGTGGGAACTTTATTTCAGTGAAACAGGTTCCCATGTGTTCGTTTCCATATACATATATATGTAGAAATATAGATAGATAGATAGATAGATAGATAGATAGATAACATAAAAAAATAGAGAAAGTGTAAACAAGGTCCTTAGGAAGAACAAAACGTCCAACTTACAAGTAAATTCAAATGCGAAGGTTGGTGGTCAAATCATTCTCAGAATAAAGGATATAGATGGAGGAATGATGTGTAAAGTAAATGACATTCAGAGTCGATGGTGTGAGAATTTAGAGATTTTGCTGAACTAGGAAGACAAGACAAGAGTCAAGGCTGAGTAATACTGGAGCTGACAGGGTTAGTGTGAGTTTGAGGCCAATCAAGAGGTTGGGTAATGTGAAGACACCTGGAGGTGATGAATATGCAAGTGAGATGCTGCTATCTTGCGGACCATTGTTTATAGGGTATGTCTGGAGGAGGGAAAAGTTCCAGAAAATGGCGGAGGAAAATAACTATCCCGCTGTGTAAAGTATTTGTCAAAAATGGACGAAAATGAGTATAGTACATGATGAGCACGTAAAATTCGAGGACGGGGTATATAGTCAGCATGAGGTGTTTGTGTGTATATCATAGTAGAACTAGGGAACGAAAGCAGTAAATGGTGGGCTTAGGAAATGGGAAGTTTGATCAAGGAAAGACACTGTTTTAGCACCTGAATAAAGAAATGAAGATAGTGTTCTGGTACAGAGAAGCATGAACAAGATAGCCATGAGAAAAAGAAGTCTATTAATGAAAATAAAAGAGTGCAAATAAACGAGAGAAAGTTCAGGGAAAATAAGAGGTGGTTCTAGAAGGGTGTGAAACTAAGCGAAAGGACGCATGGATTTCAGAAGAGAGCAATTTGGTAAAAAGCTGTACATGAGATACACAAACCCAGAAACCTTTGTGGTGAAATGTACTGTAGAGAAGATAAGTTACTGACAGCGAAGGAAAGTTTGGACGAAGGAAGCAAAGTGTACGTTAGAATTCTTAAAGAAAGAGTGACTAATTTTGTTTAAAAATACGACTACAAACTTTCTTTTTGCATCGCTCTGTGTACCTCACGCGATGCACCGTAGCATTAGTTATGGTTCTTTGCAGCGTTCCCTGGGCCCCGAGTTGCAACTCCTTTCATTTCTTTTATTGTACCTCAGTTCATGTTCTTTTTTTTTCGTCTTATTTTCCAACCTCCCCTAACAATTGTATCAACATTATTTTCAGCACCAATGACGACCTCATAGGTTCCAGTTGAAAAGCAGACTTAGTAAAAGTGACACATAGATAATCTAAATTAAAACAAAGTGAAATAGAAATTAAAAAGAACTCTTAGACCAGTATTGACGCTGGAAACTGAGTGATACATTCTCTTTTTTTGGAAGGCAGGACGTCAACTACGCAATATACAAAAAGTGTGGAAGAGTTCTGACTGTTTAATGCGGGCACAAGCTGCTTCATTGTTAATGATTCCAAATCAGAGAGAGAAGAGTCACTGAGTGCTTGGGCAAAGATCTGGAAACCCTTATGTGAAAATGAAGTTTGAAATTTATTAACATGTTCTCGTACGCTACAGAATTCTTCGTGTTTTAAAGTATATCCCGTACGCAAATTCCCGAGGTGTATGCTAGTATGGCACCAGCCCCGGTTTTTTGCCATGCCCTTAGTTAGTTTAGGTTAGGTTAGGGTACTACTAAGAGAGTAATTTGGGTGTGGGAAACATAAAGAGATTATTTTCAAGAAAATTCTATAGTTAGTTTTTAGGATATGGCGTCCCATTTTTTTTTTTTTCAGGGAAATGTCCCGAATTCGCTTACATCTCGGGGAAAATGCAGCCCGTACAGTGATTGACTCCGAGATTAGATTACATCCTGACTTTGAACAATCTTTCGGTGGCTCCCATCTATTTCCCAATTTTACATTTTGGGCACGTAAAACAATAAACCACCAAAGACCGCATCAAAGCCGGAAGTTTATCTTTGTGGGAGAACAAGAAACTCAGCGTTATAGGATTTAAAAAAAAAATTGATGTAACATTCAAGGCAGGAAAAGTAATCTGAATTACTTTTCGTAAAG
This sequence comes from Macrobrachium rosenbergii, assembly GCF_040412425.1. Taxonomy (NCBI): domain Eukaryota; kingdom Metazoa; phylum Arthropoda; class Malacostraca; order Decapoda; family Palaemonidae; genus Macrobrachium; species Macrobrachium rosenbergii. The sequence continues at coordinate 14,429,196 of NC_089794.1, read as the reverse complement.
TATTTTAAATGTGTTGGAGTGAATAAAAGAATTTCACTGTGGAAGTTCTGCCAGCTGGAAGATTGCGATAAGCATGGTGTAACAGAGTTGAGATGCTATTTAATTTAAAAGTTAAGGAACAGCTGCTTTTCAAGTTTGGACATTGACCTGTGAACGTCATTTTTCTAAAAATACCTATTAAAACCACGTTCTGTCCGAGCAATTGAAATATCTAAAAAAAAAAGTTGGTTGTCATGTCCACGCCCAACTGGAATTTTACATCAGCGTGCAGGCCATTAATATATTCTAAGAAATTTCCAGCTGTCTCTCGGGATCTAAACAGGGCGTTAGTGTCGTCCACAGTGAAATTCAATTTTCATTCCATTTTTTCAGAAACAATTCATATCGTCCAATTATTCTACAAATATGTGAAAAAAAGTTCTAATTGACTTCAGGCTACGTCAGTCTGCAACTAACGTACCTAAAAAGTTAAGTATACCTTAGTTTAAACCAGACCACTGAGCTGATTAACAGCTCTCCTAGGGCTGGCCCGAAGGATTTGACTTATTTTACGTGGCTAAGAACCAATTGGTTACCTAGCAACGGGACCTACAGCTTATTGTGGAATCCGAACCACATTATAGCGAGAAATGAATTTCTATCACCAGAAATAAATTCCTCTAATTCTTCATTGGCCGGCCGGAGAATCGAACGCGGGCCTAGCAGAGTGCTAGCAGAGTACGATATCGACCCGTCCAATGAGGAACTAAATTATCAATGTATGCCTCTATGACTTTTATTCACTTCTCCTGCCTTGGATATTAAATCAGTTTCTAAAAATTCTAAAACTCTGGGTTCCTTGTTCTCCCACAAGGATAAACTCCCGGCTTTGATGCGGTCTTTGGTGAATTATTGCTTTTACTCGTCCAAAAATGTAAAATTGGGAAACAAGCTGGAGCCACCAAAATATTCTCAAAGTCAGGGTGGATTGTCATCTCGGAGTCAGTCACCATACGGGATGTATTTTAAACAAGTAAAAAATGCGCCGAAGTTTCTTCAGCTCAATCGAGTTTTCTGTACAGCGTATAATCAAGGTCACCGAAAACAGATCTATCTTTCGATGGTCTCCTTATAATGCTGTATGAGCCTGACCCATGAATCTTTAACCACGACCCGGTGGTGGCTTGTCCTATATCGTTGCCAGATGCACAATTATGGCTAACTTTAACCTTAAATAAAATAAAAACTACCGAGGCTAGAGGGCTGCAATTTGGTTGTTTGATGATTGGAGGGTGGATGATCAACATACCAATTTGCAGCCCTTTAGGCTCAGTAGTTTTTAAGATTTGAGGGCGAACGGACAGACAAAGCCGGCACAAGAGTTTTCTTTTACAGAGAACTGCAACCAAAGTGTACGAGAAAATGTTAAAAAATTTCAAACTTCATTTTCAAATAAGGGTTTCCATATCGTTGACCAAGCTCCCAGTGACTCTTCTCTCTTTGATTCGGAATCATTAAGAATTCAACAGCTCGTGCCCTCATTAAACAGTCAGTCCTCTTCCACAGTTTTGTATATAGCATAGTTCTGCCCTAAAATGGAAGACTGCAGGATCTG
>NC_089794.1:14412602-14422602 GCF_040412425.1 Macrobrachium rosenbergii | reverse complement strand
AAATTAAGTCTAAAAACACAGCAATTCAACAGACCTTTCATTATTACAAAGAGAGGGTTTATCTCTTATATTATATAGGCACTCAACCACTCTGAGCTCCATTTTCGTTGGTCCTGCAAGTAAGGACTGAAAAAGAATCTCAATTTATAGGATGGTCAAATTCTTCGGAGTGTTGTCAAATAGCGCTAAATGATGGTTTGCTTAATGGCCTATCCGTCCTAACAGATCCTCCAATATGTTCGAAGATGCCAAGCCTGACTGCCGTTTTGATTTTCCGACGTACTGTACATTTCACTACAGCAATGACCCCGGTACTTACAGACAATAGACAATTGCAGCTCAGCTTGTACCACATTCTTGGACCTGAAGAATTTTTGCAGTGTAGATTTGGGCTTAAAAACCAATCGAATCTTTATTTGGGGGTAGAATTCATGCAATAGCTTTGTTAAATTTTTCTCTACGTTTAAAGGACCTGCTTCCATCAAAAGCGATGGGAAAGTATATGACTGCTCTGTTGACAGTGGCAACTGTAGGTTTAGGAAGTAATCATTTTTGAAGCTCCTTTCCTATATACTTATTTGTAAAATTTGTGTTCGTGTCATTAAAATATAAGCACTGCTTTATGAAATTAAACTCTAAGTTCATAGTAACATAGTTTGAACATATATTAAACTCTCTTGATGTTAAGGTCGTACCCAAATTTCCCTTAAGCTGGATAGGTATAAATGAAGACATTTTGGTGGCCATTCCCGTGCAAGTTAGTCAGGCAGCTAAACCCCATTTTTTGGTGATTTGGGGACTTTCCGGACAAAAGCATGAAACTTGGTACAAATGTTGTTTGATACCTTAGCTACAAAATTGTCCCAGGAACCAACTCATATGACCCCATCTTGGCAGCCATATTGGAATTTCAAGATGGCTGCCATCAATATATCTATACAAACACAAAGGGTTATATGTTACAAAATTTGAAACCATGTGGCAGGATCTCTTTTCAGCCATTAAGAACATTAAAATGATCAAATATCAAGTGACTATGACCCAGCCTATGGCCGGGCATGGCTAAGCTCCTGCTGAGGGCATTTGTATTGAACCAGAAGTTTCATTTTCTTAAGCTTAAAAAAAATTACTTTCTTTCCACTGAGGCTAGTGAAGCCTACCAGTAGGAAGTTCTTGGTTAGTGCTGCTCAATTCTACTTTTAACTTATGAATATGTAGATATAAGTGTCAGAGTCGCATCTATAAGAGTTTGACTTCAGCTCCGACTCATGCAAATTTTAAATTTACGACTCCGGCTCTGACTCCTCTCTCATATCCTGATCTTAAAATAACTTTCATTGAATTGTTAAAAGGAACTTAAATATCTTGAAACAGCTAGAAACATGGTTGAATTGACATTGTTTGGGGACACTTATATCACAAATAGTCTAAAAGAGTCCACCATTAAATGAGGCACAGGGATCAGAAGAAAAGTTGAAGAAAGGAACAAAATACCATTAAACTGGCAAGACTTCCTCAAAGACTCAACAACAAGCAAGAACTCTTTGCTCTCTTATCTCATAAGGTTGCTAAAATGACAGTTCCTGACGAAAAAGAAGTTGTCATAACTTCAGGACAAGATGCCATAATTGTTGGTACTAGTCATGTAATCCCAAGATGCGACCACGAGGAAGCAGATACAAGTGCTGCTAGTTCATATTCAGGATGCAATGAAAGAAGGTCACAAGAATTGTTTGATCAGGACTGTGGATAGTGATGTCCTTGTCATTTTGATTGGAAAATTTCATCATCTAATGTCAATAAGACCTGATTTGAATATCTGGGTTGGTTTTGGCACAGGGAGAAACTTTTACATACCATCATATCAACACAATTTGTGCCTCTTTAGGCGAAGAAAGATGTATATCCCTTCAGTATTTCACTGTTTTACAGGATGTGATACAACTTCATCCTTCTATGGAAGAGGTAAAACTACAGCATGGACAGCATGGTACCATTATCCTGATGTAACTAAGGCATTTATGTTCGTGGCACAAAACCCTTTACAGATTTTGACAAGGAAAGTTATCACTTCAAACTTCTAGAGCGTTATACAGTTGTCCTCTATGACAAAAGCAGTGATGTTGAATGGGTAGACGAAGCAAGAAAAATATTGTATTGTCAGAAAGAAAAACTATGGAAAATATTCCTCCTACTCAAGATGCTCTGCTCCAGCACACCCAAAGGGTCATCTATCAACAGGAATATGGTCATTTTGTGACAAATGGGAACAGAATCTCCCATCTGCTGAAGGCTGGGGTGGACTTTCAACAGAGAATCACAGGCATGGACACCAAACTGGATCCACAAGACCTATAGCATCCAAAGCATGCAGTGAGCTGATTAAATGTGGTTGCAAGAGTAAAGTGGATGTGGCACACGTTGTGCTTGTAAGAAGGCAAATGGAAATGTACAGACCTGTGAGCTGCAACTGTATAGTTTGATCTGTTTTATGAAGATCTTCTCTTGGAAAGAGTGATTTTTTTGTATATCTCAAATCTTTCATATCGGAAGTATCATTGATTGAATTTTACAAGCTTTTCACCATGATAATCATCTTGTTAATTTTTACCAAAGGCATGCAAACATATTTAGTTCCATTTTTGTAATATCTCTGCCTTCTTCAACTTCTCAATGATGCTAGTTTATTGATAAAAAAAGAAAATATGATATGTTTCAGAAAATATGTATTTTCTCGGTTGAACTAGAAGCAAAACAAGGTATTTTGATAAGTGTGCTTTGTATTTGTATTGATTTAATGTCCTTGCTATACACTGAATGTTTTTGCAATACGTCTAGGTTTTTGTGGTATTATTTAATACCATAATGTCCTATGCTAAATCTTATGTGATATGTGGAAAATAGTCTCATATATATAAATTTTTTTTTTTTTACAAAAGGCCTACAAGCAAAATTGGGTCTATTTTTGTGATATCTTAGCTTTATAAGTTTTTCATTTATAGCTCTAGTCTGTAGCTAGATTTTACTGATAAAGAAAATTCTATTTATGTTTGAAGAAAAAATGGAGTATTTATTCAGTTCTTCTAGATATATAACAATTATGCTGTAAAATTTGTATTGTTATGCATTTATATATCCTTGCTAATAGAATGTTGCTAGCAATAAGCCTGTTTTTGGTCAGATATTTTTTATTTTATCTTCTACATACGCTTTATTTTATGTGATATATGGTGTACAGTTTCATTTATTTTACAATAGGCCTACAAAGAGGAGAAAGGTCTGCTCTCATGATATTTTATCTTTATAAATGTTCTAACTATGATTCTAATCTTTTGTGATCAGAATTTTTCTGATTATAAAAAAAAAAAAATTATTTATTTTTGTCTAGAAGCAAAACCAGGTATATATTTTGATACTAATTATGCTTTAAAATTGTATTGCTATAAGATATGTAACCTTATTCTATAAAGAACGATATTTGTGTACCATACCCATTTTTTTTCCTTAAGATTAATTTGGGATTTTTACTGCATATGCTTAATTTCATATGATATCATATTAGAAATGCATCTGATCATAGTTTAAGTGGTTTCACTGATTTTACCAGCCACAAAACATATGGATTGATATAAAACATGCCTATCAAATGTTGCATTATCTATTCTATTTTTTTCAGTGGCAGCCATCTTGAAAATCAATATGGCGGCCAAATAAAGGGTTTGATTGATTGGTTCCGGGATAAAATTGTTTCTATATGCAATATCTACAAGTCTGCAAAGTTTGATGCTTTTGTCCAGTATGTCCCAAAACAACTTGGTTATCTGCCTGACTAAGTCGGTTTCCTGTAAATAGATGTAGTTAAACAGTTTTCATTGTGGCTGATCAGTATATCAAGAAAGGCCAGTTTTATTTCCTTCTGCCTCGGTTTCCGAAGTGAATTCTGTTGCTGTGCTTCGAGTTCAAGTATTCTGAAAACAGTGAAACGTCGCCATTAGACCTAAAGATTAAGATTGCCTGTACACCAGAATTTGAAATCTTTGGGGCATTCATTCAGCCATTCTGCTTCAAAATGAGCAGGAAAAGCATTAGCCTAATGGGTTAGCCGTTGCTAGGCCGTCGACCTTTTTACATACCTCCTTGTTGAACATAAAAAAAAAACAGTCTGTTACAGCCAGTGATAACAACTGATGAAACTGTTGTTTAGAAAACTTTTCAATTTCATCTGCGTCTTTAAACAAGTTGTTAACACAAATGTCAGTTGTTTCCTTTAAGTTGTTTCCTTTAAGATATTTAATGTCAAAAGTGGCCGTTACACATTTCTCCTAATTCATTTCACAAATAACTTTTGCAAAAGCAAATGAATCCTTTACTATACGGGTTGGAGGTGATCGGTGTCAGTATGGGTAACAGAAATTTTTCTAACTTTTATCAGTAAATGTACCAATAGCAGACATTATTGGTCTCACAGGGCAATCTTTTTTATGAATTGAATTGAATTGAATATAGAATTTCGGCCAAAGGCCGAGCACTGGACCTCTGAGGTCATTCAGCGCTGAAACGGAGATTGGCAGTAAAAAAGGTTTGACAGGTGTAACAGGAGGGGAAACCTCTCAGTTGCACTATTAAAAATTGTTACTATGAGATTCACAGCCGGTGTCCCGGTGCTTTTCCGGAATAAAATTTTATCAACGCACCTGACAAAGATGACACTGTCACAGGGTATCTTACATCCCTACCTAATTTTTGACTGTATTCTGTATTACGAAAGTTGCATAATTCTGGTAATTATAAGTGTAACACCGACTCCTTGTAGACATCGCCAGCAAACTCAGAGGAATGTCTTTCGAAGATATAATGACGTAGCTTATGACGTCATTAACTTGCCTCCTTCCCGATGGATAATTGGCTATTCGTGAAAAAGTCTCAACCTCTGGCAACAATGAAATACAGCCAATACTCCTTGTTTACACTTTGTAGTAGTAGTAGTAGTAGTAGTAGTAGTATATAGGATTTATGCCATGAGGTCGAGTGTTAGAACCCTTGAAGAAAAAAGCCTACCAACAATCGAACTACGATGCCGGTAATATTCTGTGGAGTAAGTATACCTTAGTTTAACCAGACCACTGAGCTGATTAACAGCTCTTCCAGGGCTGGCCCGAAGGATTGGATCTATTTTACGTGGCTAAGAATCAATTGGTTACCTACAGCTTATTGTGGAATCCGAACCACATTATAGCGAGAAATGAATTTCTATCACCAGAAATAATTTCCTCTAATTCTTCATTAGCCGCTCGGAGACCATATTCTGTGGAATATGAAAACAACTTTCATTATAATGTTACAATTCAGCCATTGTTGCACTCTGTCACTAAGAGGACAGGAGCGATCATACGAAATGACATGCCCTTACATGGATCCTTTATTTAACATTACTACATATGAGGAAACTTGACATTAAAATCAATGGGTGGATTATGGCGTTTCGGGTTAAGCCCAAGCACTGGGACCTATAGAGGTCATTCAGTGATGTATTACAACCCATGACATTTTTTTTTCTTTTTTTGGCAAAGCAAGTTTTAATGTTGTTCCGCAAGTTATAATTTGCTAAGAAATCAACAACTACTGCTTTATAGAACATATATAATTATCTTTCTGCACCTTATGGAAGTCAACAAATGGCGAAAACTTGGTAGTCTTGGATGTCCGGGTGTACTCCTTACCCAAAAAAGGGTCCTACTATTCATTTACCTGTTCAAGCTTACGTAGGGTTTGCCACGGGCCTCCTCACTTCTAAACAGTTGTGCAAGTCGAATCACAAAAGCTGTCCTGCAACCACGGGGACAATGACTTATCATAGTCGCCATTCTTGAGGCCTTGACAAGGTACGAATAGTCATTCAAAATTTCAGAGACAGCTGTTTGTCGTCATCACCTTGTGGGAGGAGTCGGGACGTCGCGTCGTAACTTTGAGCCCATACATTAGAGTGTTTCGCCACTGGCTTCGGCTGCTTCATTTTATCCTACTCTTATGAATATACTTTTTTTCTAAAATCAGTAATAAAGAATGCTGCCGAAAATTAGGTAGGGATGTAAAGTATACTATGGCTAAATAATATCTTTGTCAAATGCACAGAAAAAAAAGTTATTCCGGAAAAACACCGGGACAAAGGCTCTGAATCTCATAGTAGGAGAGGGTGGAAAGTAAGATGGAAGAAAGAGAATATGAACGGAAGTACAGTAAAATGAACGAAAGGGGTTGCAGCCAAGGGGCCGAAGGCGTGCTGCAAAGAACCTTAAGTAATTCCTACAGTGTACCGCATGAGGTGCACTGGCGGCACTCCCTGCTACGGGGAGCAGACATTACTGGTTTAAAAAGGGCAATCTTTTTTATGGACCTTAGGTAAACCATATCAAATACCTGGTTTTTGAACCTGACGTGAAACGCCTAGAATACAGAAAGTCATCGGCAGCACCTTTAGGTTTCAATTTCCTTAAAAAAAAAAAAAAAAACTGTTTATCTTCTTTTCCTTGTTTAGAATAGTTACAAGAATATTATCTTTAAGAGATTGGAATCTGGTATGATACTAGGCATTTTAGAAATATAATCATCCTTGTTCATTCAAACTACTCCGTGACTTTCATCTGGTCTCAAAACTACTACAGATCTACCGTTAGCAGGTTCTTCAAAATATCGTGTTCTTCCCTTGAGAGATTATGTACAAATAAAAATCCATCTCTATCACAAAATGAAGAAAACGCTAGATGCTTCACTGAGCACCTATCACAAAACGAATAGTTAAGTATACCTTTGAAAAACAGTTCAAATGTGCAAAAATGGCCAATAAAATCAGGGTTACAATATGATAAAACATAATACAAACCTTTGCATAAAATCTTTTTATTCATATTGGAGAGGATTCTATTCGAGTCGTTAAAACTAACTCGATCATATAGAACACCTTTATCATCAACGAAACCTAATTTTCGGAGATTATTACTTTGTATAACACGGCTCATCTTCGACGAGTTACATTTATCAGTGAGATTCGAAAGGTGGTTCAGATTTATCCATGACACACCGAATTCTTCAGCTGCGCAGTTAGGAGAGTCCGTTTTTATAAATCAAAACAATCCAAACTACGTCATTTGGCTGCTCGCTCTCTCCCTAAAATCTGGCGCTGACAGTTACGGCACAGGCGAGTATGATGCAGACGGCGGTCATATAGTTTAAAATTCAGGAAATTAGGGGTTAATATGCTGCTGACATGATGATAAAAAGTCGATATCGCATTTGACCTGAGTTTGCAGCCCAGAGAACAACCAGATTCGCTAATTGCAGCACCAGTATGCAGTAAATGTGGCTCGCTGTCGAATTTCTCAGTTCCAGCGGTCCTTTTATTCCTCACACCGTTGGACTGTGGAACAACCTCTCTGCTGAAGATGTCGAGCAATTGGAACTTCAGAAGTTCAAGCGAAAATGCATTGCATGACTACCCTAATACTCTTCTTCTTGCGTTTTAATACTTTTGATCTATTTATCTATTCTTCCTAATGAACGCCATATTGTTTGGAAGCTTGAATTTCAAGTCAGTGGCCCCCGCTGTGGGCTTGTTCCATATGAATAGGTTTCATATACTGAATAATAATGATAATATAATAATCGGCCTGACGGTCTATAAAGCATTATCACTGGAAATCCATAAGGAATAACTAATATATCAACAATAGAAGAGTTCCGTGGAAATCGGAGACGTATAATAAATATTAAGACCAGGGCTTGGATGAGGAGCATCTCCATTCGTTGCCACTAGTTTCGGAGATTGACGTTCTTCCGTCATCGAGCAATCTATAATGGTATATGTCTTACATTTAAAATCAACGAAGTAATGAAGTAAAATAAAATAACGCATTACAAGATGAACGAGGATGATTATATTTCTAAAATGCTTAGTATATTGAATGACCATGCCAAATTACAATCTGTTAAAGATATTCTTTTAACTATTCTAAACAAGGAAGAGAAGATTAGAATTTTTTTTTTCTTTTTAAGGAATTTGAAAGCTGAAGATGCTGTTGATGACTTTCTGTATTCCAGGCTTTTCACGTCAGGATCAAAACCAGGTATTTTATATGGTTTACCCCGTAGGGGGTTAGTGCCGTCAGTGCACCTTATGCGGTGCACTGTATGCATTACTTTAGGTTCTTTGCAGCGTCCCTTCGGCCCCTAGCTACAACACCTTCGTTCCTTTTACTCTACCTCCGTTCATATTCTCTTTCTTCCATCTTACTTTCCACCCTCTCCTAATAATTTTAGTAGTGCAACCGCGAGGTTTTTCTCCTGTTACACCTGTCAAATCTTTTTACTTCCAGTGTACGCTTCAGCGCTGAAGACCTCATAGATCCCAGCGGTTGGCCTTTGGCCTAAAGTCTATTTTCTAATAACGTCTGCTATTGGCACGTTTAATTATGAAAGTTAGCAAAATATCTGTTACCCATACTAACACCGATCACCTCCAGTCAGTGCGGTGTAAAAGGATTCATTTGCTTTTGTAAAAGAAATTTGTGAAATGAATTAGGAGAAATGTGTAATGGCCACTTTTGACATTAAATCTCTGTTTACCAACATAGACTTAAAGGAAACAACTAGCATTTACGTTAACAACTTATTTAAAGACGCAGATGAAACTGAGAAGTTTTCTAAACAACAGTTCCATCAGTTGTTCTCGCTGGCTGTAACAGACAGTTTTTTTTATGTTCAACAAGGGGTTATATATAAAAAGGTAGCGGCTTAGCAATGGGCAACCCATTAGGACCAACACTAGCTAATGCTTTCCTTGCTCGTCATAAAGCTGAATGGCTGAATGAACGCCCCGGAGAGTTCTAACCTTTGGTGTATAGGCGATATGTTGATGATACGTTCTTAATCTGTAGGTCTAATGACCACATTTCACTGTTTTCAGAATACTTGAACTCGAAGCACGGCAACATCGAATTCACTTCGGAAACCGAGGCAGAAGGAAACAAAGCTGGCCTTTCCTGACATAGTGATCAGCTACAATGTAAATGGTTTTATTGCATCTGTTTACAGGAAACCAATTTTTACTGGATCGACCACTAAAATGTCTTCATTTATGCCTATCCAGTTTAAGAGAAATTTGGGTACGACCGTAACATCAAGAGCTTTTAATATATGTTCAAATTATGTTAGTATGTGTTCAGAATTTAATTTCATAAAGCAATGCTTATTTTTCAATGGCTTTAACACAAGTCTTACGAATACTTATGCGGGAAAGGAGCTTAAAAAATTATTACTTCCCAAACAACAATTATCACTGCCATGTACTTTCCCCTCTCGTTTGTTGGAAACAGATCCTCTAAGTTAAAGAAAAAGTTAACAAAACCACATCATGAATTCTACCCGCAAACAAACATTCAAGTGATATTTGAGCCCAAATCCACACTGCAAGAAAATCTTCAGTTCCAAGTACGTGGTACCAAATGAGCTGCAGTCGTTTATTGTCTGTAAGTACAGGGGTTATTGCCGTAGTGCAATGCACATCGGAAAATCAAAGCGGCAGCTCAGGGTTCGCGTCTTCGAAAATATTAGAATATCTGTTAGGTCGAATAGGCCATTAAGCAAGCCATCGTTTGGCGCTATTCGTCAACACTCCGAAGAATATGACCCTCCTGTAACTGAGATTCTTTTTCAGTCCTTACTTTCAGGACCAACGAAAATGGAGGTCGTAGTGGCTGAGTCTCTACCATATACTCTAATAAGAGATAAACCCTCTCTTTGTAATAAATGAAAGGTCTGTTGAATTTCTGTGTTTTTAGACTTTTAATTCCTGCTCATTTTGTGGTTCTATATTCTAAGATTTTGCTGCCTGCTTAGGTTGTTATTTCTTGTAATACGTTATTTTATTTAACTTTATTACTTCATTGATTTTAAATGTAACACATATTCCATTATCTGTCTATCTCTCTATCTATCCATCTATGTA
>NC_089794.1:14380102-14390102 GCF_040412425.1 Macrobrachium rosenbergii | reverse complement strand
TTAAACTGTTGCGTGACAGTTTGTCAACTGCTCAACAAGAAAGTATATATTTGCACCAAATTTGAGTTAATAAATTTCCAAAGATTCAACCATAGGATTAGGAAGATCAGTCCAAAGTTAGGTCACAATTGAAATAAAATTTCTGTTAAAACTGTGGTATTTAACCTACCAGAAGAAAAAACAAAACTTTCAGAATTATCTGCATAAAATCTATTGATAGTAAAGTGGATATTATAGCCTAGGAAGGTCTGTATGCAAAGAATGATTATTATTATTTATTATTATTTCAGTAGATGAAACCTATTCACATAGAACAAGCGCACCAAAGGGGCCACTGACTTGAAATTCAAGCTTCCGAAGAATGTTGGTTTCAACCTCCCACCGCAGACCCAACACTGCAGCAATAACTGATCATGATACAGAGCTAGTAATTTTTTATCGCTCTGGGGGAGACACGTACCCGCGACATCTGAGTGGCATGCCACGACACTAACCACTGTACCAGCGGACCAGCATTAGAATTATGAGTTATCTCACACAGAGTGCACAGTAAGATAATTGCGAACGTCGGTGTTAGGGATTAATATGAAGAACAGCGATAAGAGGTTTGATAGAAATCAAGTTTTTGTTCAGCAGTTCAAGATGCGAGTCAGCTGTTGAGGACCAAAAAGGGCAGCAGTATTCAAAATAAGAAAGAATAAAAGGATTTAAAACATTTCACTGGGGTAGGCAAGTCTTCAGAAAAATAAACTATCAATATACAGTTTTACTGGTGCAACTGGAAAAAGGTTTTGTAATGAAGAATGGCACATAGAATTTTAAATCAGTTGCATATAGTTAATGACAACAATATCTTTAAGAAGATTTTGTGTGTTGTGTGTGTGTGTGTGTGTGTGTTTGTAGACCCAGTGTCCTAGACCTGCTACCAAACATATTTTGAGTTTTGTTAGGGATTAACGTCATACTCCATGACTTGCATCATACGCTTATTTTAACAAAATCTCTGTTAAAAGATTTTGCAACAACAGGTCGAAACTGAGATGTGATCAAGCAAAAGAGAGTAGCATCATCTGCATGAGCAATTGGCTTGTTTCAAGGCTAAATCAGATCTCTCTCTCTCTCTCTCTCTCTCTCTCTCTCTCTCTCATCTCTCTCTCTCTCTCTCTCTCTATATCTATATATATATATATATATATATATATATATATATATATATATATATATATATATATATATATATATATATATATATATATATATATATATGTAAGAGCAAACATTAAAGGAGCGGTTTATCCGAGCATGTACAGCATGTCTGCATGCGCATACTCACGAATGTAAACACGCAAGCAAACGCGTTATGAACTGACGCGCCTCGGCATAAACAGGCTGCATTATTCATAACGTCCTTTGGCGCGATAAGAATAGATCAGACAATAAGATTAGCTCGAGGAATTACTCGAAGTTTATGACGGCCGGCTCCCCGAGATTTTAATCTCTTGAATTTTCACCTTCGCGTCCAGGAACTCGTTTGAAGTGACGTCACGTCAGTTGTTGTTTCATTTCGGTTTTTGGCCCGGCTCTGACCCCCTCGGCTATATATACCCTTTCCCCTCCCCTCCCCTCCCCTCCCCGACCCCCCAACCCCCTCCTTGAATCCGTGGTTTTGTTGTTGGTGAGTGTTTAAGGTTGTAGTTAGTTCTGTGTTGTGTTTTACAGTTTGGTGTTTTTTTTTTTTTTTTTTTTTTTGCACGAGTGAAAGGTTTAAAATATCCAATTTATGTCAGTTGACATGGGTGTTTATTTTTCAACCGTTTTATTTTTCTGTAAAAGAAAACCGTTGAGATGGCCTTTTGTCTGTCCGTCCACACAATTTTTCTGTCCGCCCTTAGATCTTAAAAACTGCTGAGGTTAGAGGGCTGCAAATTGGCGTGTTGATCATCCACCCTCCAATCATCAAACATACCAAATTGCAGCCCTTTAGCCTTAGTAGTTTTTATTTTATCTAAGGTTAAAGTTAGCCATGATCGTACTTCTGGCACCACTACATGTGCCGACAACACAGGCCACCATCGGACCGTGGCTGAGTTTCATGGGCCGTTGCTGATGCCACCACCGGACCACGGCTGAGTTTCATGGGCTGCGGCTTAGAGATTCATAGACCGTGCTGAAAGTTTCAAACAGCATTACCCGCTGTACAGAAAACTCGATTGCGCCGAAGAAACTTCGGCGCATTTTCTGCTTCTTTTTTTTTTTTTTTTTTTTTTAATTCTGAGCTGATTTTTCCCCTCCCATTTCCAAGTCGAATATTTAAGATGGCCATTTTTTTTTTCTAGCGTATGTTTTGCACATAAATTGTTTACGGAAAAAAAGAAGTAAGAAACTCGTTGTAAGTCACTTATGACAGACAAGTAGTTAGCCATTTGCCATTCCTAGGTCGACCCTTTTCTTATGCGAGTATTTAAAATGCTAATTTGTTCAGAGGAGTTTTTTTTTTTTGTTTTTGCAAAGATAATAGCGAAAACAAGGACTACAATTATCAGTTTTATGTCACCTTCCCACTTTCACTGGTAACTATTTTAGAAGCTAATGTGTATTTAATAGTGTTTTACACCGACGTATTTGAAGAAAAAATTGTCAAATGCTATTTTTTTTGTGTTACCCAAGATGAATGCTAGATTATTTAGTCATGTTTCATATCTAACTTACCTCCTGCCTTCCCCTTTGTAAATGAGTGTTCAAGGTGTTCATTAATTTTAATAGAATTTTACACTACTTTTATAAAATAAAAAAGTAAAATATGCGCCGAAGTTTCTTCGGGGCAATCGAGTTTTCTGTACAGCCGCTACAGCTTATAATCAAGGCCACCGAAAATAGATCTCTCTTTCGATGGTCTCGGTATAATGCTGTATGAAATTCAACCACGACCCGGTGGTGGCCTATCTTATATAGTTGCCAGAAGCACGATTATGGCTAACTTTAACCTTAAGTAAAATAAAACTACTGAGGCTAGAGGGCTGTAATTTGGTATGCTTGATGATTGGAGGGTGGATGATGAACATACCGATTTGCAGCCCTCTAGCCTCAGTTTTTAAGATCTGAGGGCGACAGAATAAAGTGCGGACAGGAAAAGCGCGGACGGGCAGACTGATGAAATTTTAAAAAGGTTAAAATGTTTGTCAGTTAATATTTTTGGGGAATTTATTTTACTTACATTTTCACCGTACAAGTACAGGTTTGGTCACCTACAAAAACAAGTAAAAAATGCGCAGAAGTCTCTTCGGCGCAGTCGAGTTTTCTATACAGCGTATATGAAACTTTCTGTATGAAACTTTCAGCCTTGGCCCATGAAACTCTCAGTCGCTGCCCTTGAAACTTTCAGCCACGGTCCGGTGGTGGCCTGTGTTGTTGATACCTATAGCGGTGCCAGAAGTACGATCATGGCTAATTTTAACCTTAAATAAAATGAAAACTACTGGGGCTAGAGGGCTGCAATTTGGCATGTTTGATGACTGGAGGGTGGATGATCAACATACCAATTTGCAGCCCTCTAGCCTCGGTAGTTTTTAAGATCTGAGGGCGGACAGAAAAAGTGTGGACGGACAGACAAAGCCACCTCAATAATTTCCTTTTACAGAAAACTAAAATAGATAAAAATGCCAATTTTAAGTCGTTTAAAATGGCCGCTTCTTGCGTCACTCAGGTCTGGTTAGGTTTATTTTCCTTTTCACTAGTGGGCATTTTAGATCGTAGTTTCTGAATTTTCTGAATCATTGATATTGAGGTTATATGCCCATTTTACTCTTACCAAAATGGCCACCTGCCTGCCAGCCATATATTTTTTTTAATGGGTTAGACTTCGCCCTCAGTAAACAACCATTAAATTTAAAATTTTTTGTAATGTTAAATTCAGGTTAATGTGTATCTGCTGTATCTAAACTGGGTTAATGTGTCTGCTGTATGTTATCGAAAAAAGGAGGTTCTTATTTTCTGCCGAAAACTTTTAGACTGTATTTCCGATATATGTCATACACGATAGCAAAATACCGTTCAGCTCTCTCTCTCTCTCTCTCTCTCTCTCTCTCTCTCTCTCTCTCTCTCTCTCTCTCTCTCTTTCTCTTTAAATATATATATATATATATATATATATATATATATATATATATATATATATATATATATATATATATATATATATATATATACAGTATATTATATATTTATATTTATTCATATATAAATAAATATATATATATATATATATATATATATAATATATATATATACATATATATATATATATATATATATATATATATATATATATATATATATATATATATATATGTGTGTGTGTGTGTGTGTGTGTGTGTGTGTGCGCGTGTGCGCGTGCGTGTGTGTGCGCGTGTGCACGTGTTTGTACGTGTACAGTAATCAGATCACGTCCCTATAATGCACGCATATAATCAGAATAGAAACTTTCGCACGCATGCATACGAATTGTACTGAATTTATAACTGCATATATATGTATATGTATATATACTGTATATTTATGCGTATACAAGAAGATGAAAACTCCCAGAGACGTTTTAACATAATGGATATTATATGTCATGTTAATGACGCGCATTATCATACATAATGCGCTTTTCCCAAATTAAATGACTTCATTTGCGATCATTAATGGAATCTGTTATGATTTATCTTAGCAATTTACATCTAAACCTGTTGTTTAGAAGCGGGGTCTTGGCGCGTTCAAGAGCCTGACGGATTAAACGGAAAACCGTTAACGGGATATTGGTAAGTCGTAAATGAAACGGCTCTTATGCTTTCTGAAGATCGAATCCTGGTAAATGAATATATTACAGTGCGCGTTCAAGAGTACGAAGGGGTTGGCTTAAAACTGTTAGCATCGTATCACAAGAAATCAAATCACAATGGGACGTTCAATTAATAGTATAAAAGAAGCATAGTGGACGTTCAGTTGCTGTAAGAAATGAGCGGAAAACTGTTTGCTGAGATAAATTATAACAATGACGTTTTCAGTTGGGGTAAATTGATGTCTATAAGTATCGAAGCACTATAAAAGAACACGTTCAGTTGATTTAAAATTGACCAGAAAACAGTTAATATCTACCGAACGAAATGGGGTAACCTGCATTAGCAATTTTTTACAGAAAAAAAAATAATTTTGAAATAAATAAATAAATAAATAAATAAATAAATAAATAAATAAATAAATAAATAAATAAATAAATAAATAAACAAATAAGTAGATAAATAAGATAAAATGATCGTTCAACGACTACACAAGGTAAGCGAAAAACCGCTACCACAGATATTTAAGAAACACGAACTCTGCTAACAAATTTCCGACGGACTAGAGTGAAGGCTTTAAACACCAAAAATAATGGATGTTTTTCATTCCCTTCTTTTACTGAAACGACCCTCCTAATGTCTTCCGAGTGGAGCTGCGGATGGAGAATTAAGAGCTACAATGAAAAGAAGCTCACAATGAAAAAGCTACAATGACGGTAGTTCCCATTATCCCCTAATATCTCTTCCGAATGTTAAAGCCAGTTCATGGGGCAATAACTTGGGCAATTAACTCAAATATGATGACCAGTTGGCTCTTGCGGGGAATTTTGTCTCTTGTCTTGGCAAAGGGCAAGTGAAGTTGGGCTGAAGAAGAACTCTCTCTCTCTCTCTCTCTCTCTCTCTCTCTCTCTCTCTCTCTCTCTCTCTCTCTCTCTCTCTCTCTCTCTCTCTCATTTCATAGCAGAGAAAACGAACGCTATTGGGACCTGACTACAGTTAATTGTCTTGCGTGTCATTACTCAAAATATGCAGTATTTTCTCTCTCTCTCTCTCTCTCTCTCTTATTTCGCAATATAAAAACGATGGATATAGTTACCCGACAACTGTTAATTCTCTTACATTTTTCGACTCAAAATATGTAGTATTTCTCTCTCTCTCTCTCTCTCTCTCTCTCTCTCTCTCTCTCTCTCTCACAACAGAAAAACGGACGATATGGGTATCTATCAATAATTAATTCTCCCGCGTTTCACGACTTAAGATATACATTATTTCTCTCTCTCTCTCTCTCTCTCTCTCTCTCTCTCTCTCTCTCTCTCTCTCTAATTTCATAAAGGAAGAACGAAGGACATGGGTATCCGACAACAGTTCATTTTCTCGCGTTTTATGACTAAAAATATGCAATTTCTCTCTCTCTCTCTCTCTCTCCCCATAAAAAAACACATTTGTTGAGCTATAAACAGTTAATTCCCACATTTCACGGCAGCAAGTCACAAGAATTCTCTCTCTCTCTCTCTCTCTCTCTCTCTCTCTCTCTCTCTCTCTCTCATTTCACGTCACAAAAACACAAATCTGTCTAACTATCAACAGTTATTTCCCTCGTTACACGACAACAAGTCACAAGAAATCTCTCTCTCCCTCTCTCTCTCTCTCTCTCTCTCTCTCTCTCTCTCTAACTTCTGCTTTCTTCATAAAAAAAGAAAAATTTTCCACACTCAATTAGAAACGTTGGAATTAACGACAGCAGTCCTCCTGACTCTCTCTACATCTTGATTGAACCGAACAGGAGAGTTTATTGAAACTTTGTAATGAATAGATACAGATATCGACCGATTGGACGTCCAAGGTTTGTTTTGTAATACGACTGTATCATAAGACTCCTTTTTAGTTTTCTGTAAATGAAAACTATTGAGATGGTTACTTGTCTGTCTGTCCGCCCCGAGGTCTTAAAAACTGCTGGGGCTAGAGGGCTGTAAATTGGTATGTTGATAATCCACCCTCCAATCATCAAACATACCAAATTGCAGCCCTCTAGCCTCAGTGGTTTTGATTTTATTTAAGGTTAAAGTTGGCCATGATCGTGCACCTGGCACTGTTATAGGTGCCAACAACACAGGCCACCACCAGACCGTGGTTGAGAGTTTCATGGGCCGTGGCTGATATTTTCATACAGCGTTATATGGCGTACAGAAAACTCGGTTGCGCCGAAGAAACTTCGGCGCATTTTTTTACTTATTTTCTTTTTGTAATACGACTGTTTCATGAGATTCCTTTTTTCCAATGGTATTTATTTATTTTTTTGTTGTTGTCAGCCAAAGTTTATGGTGTGATTGGGGAATTTTATACCATAGTGATGATCAAGTACTTTGGCAAGATTTTCTATAAGGTTCTAGTTGTCAAACTCCATGTTCAGAGCTTCAGTCACGTCTGTAAAAAGTCTCTTATCTAGCTAGAATATTCTGCCCTAAAATGGAAGACTACAGTATCTGCAAAAATACAAAACTGAGAGAAAATGGTAGATACTCCCTTGCCTTACTACTGATTTTGCAGATACTGCAAATGGGACCCCCTGAATAAAACACTGAAGAATCATTCTTAAATTGCAGTAACTTGTGTATTAGGGTTTCACGAGCCCAATAGGTGGCATAGCTCAGTTTAGAAAATGTTACAGATACTGCAGTTTTCCATTTTAGGACAGTATTCTCCCTGTTAATACATCTGCCCTTTTCCCTGTCTCTGTTAATGTTCCTTTGCTTTCTATTACCCATGTGAGGTCATGTTAGCCGAGGTCCCTGTTCATAGCTTTAGCCCTTTTCGTAAAAAGGTTTAATTATCTTGTAATTAATTACATATCTGTTACTTTCCTCATTACCTTTAGCTCCCTTTGTAATTTGTTCTTTTATCTTCTCCCTTCTCTCGTCACATGAGAATTTTCGTCATCATTTTCCATCAAGTCTGCAGAGACGTCTATCGCTTTATTCTTGGTTAATCTTTACCCTTCCTCCATCCTGTTCAATTGTCTTGTTTTCTTCAGGCCTGGGCAACAAAATGGCATTAGGGTGCTGGTCCTTCATTGGCCTTTGCTCTGAGAAAGTAATCCTCCACCGCCTTAACTATTCATATGCAGATGATTCTACTCTTCACAAATCGTCTCCCATTCCCCTCTTAAACCCTCTATGGAGGGTCGTTCTTAATCTTGCTTAATCTACTGAGATTTTGCTAATGCAGGTCTGGGAAGTATAGCTGGATAGTATTACCGAATAGTGCAGAGAACACTTACCTCCTTTCAGTGATTCCAAGTCCAATTTCCTCCTCATCTCTTAATCACAAACTCGTTCCGTCTTCCCAATAATTTCTGAGAATGTCTGCATAGACTAGAACTAACATTGATCTGAAAGTGGTATTCTCATATTTCATTCTACCCTGATAAGATGGATCTTTTCAGTTCGTCCCAGACCGAAGACTGGATTTTCATAGATTTTGTCTTTGTCTTTTAGTTTTCTGTAAAAGAAAACTATTAAGATGGTTTTGTCTGTCCGTCCGCACTTTTTCTGTCCGCCCTTAGATTTTAAAAACTATTGAGGCTAGAGGGCTGCAAATTGGTAATTTGATCATACACTCTCCAATCATCAAACATACCAAACTGCAGCCCTCTAGCCTGACTAGTTTTTATTTCATGTAAGGTTAAAGTTAGCTATGTTCGTGCGTTTGGCACCACTATAAGTGCCAACAACACTGGTCACCACCGGGCCGTGGCTGAAAGTTTCATGGGCCGCTGTTGAGAGTTTCATGGGCCGTGGCTGAGAGTTCACACAGCATTATACGCTGTACAGAAAACTCGATTGAGCCGAAGAAACTTCGGCGCGCATATTTTGCTTGTTTATATCTTGTCAGATTTGCCTAAATGATCATTCACTTGATTTGTGTAATAAATCAGATGTTTCTTTCATTAATCCAAGAGAGTACATGCCTCCGCCAATTTTTATTTTAATACTTAGGTTATAAAGAAAGGAATTTTATCTATTATCACTGTAAATTATATAAAGGAATAGTTTTCTTTAATATAATCTGCAGTTATAATGGATAAAATTCCTTGCCTTAGAGAAAGCGAGTAATTTTGTTATACATTTTGAAGACTCAATAAAAAACAAGTTTCTCTCTGGGTATGTACGCGAGAAAAGTATTTCTTTTATATAATCTACAGTTACAACAGTAGAAAGGAATGTCGTTTAGAAAAATGAAAGAAATGATATCCTCTTGTACCTAACCGGGGAGAAAGTTTTTCGTTTTTTCATTAAGACTTCAAATTATAAAGCAAAATCACTAGCTTTCTCTAAAGAAAGGAATATTGTCTATTATAACTATAAATTATATAAAGGAAAATATTTCTTTTATATAAGAGACAGTTATAATAGAGGAAGAGAATTTTATCGGCTGTAACCATAAATTACATAAAAGAACAAATTTTCGCTTGTACGTAACCAGAAAGAAATTTTTTCTGCTACTTTCGTTCAAAATGTACAGCAAAAAATCACTAGCTTTCTCTAAAGAAATTAATATTATCTAGTATAACTATAAATTACACAAAACAAGTAAAAAATGCGCCGAAGTTTCTTCGGCGCTGTCGAGTTTTCTGTACAGCGTGTAATACTGTATAAAACTCTCAGCTACTCTCAGTTGCTCCCCAGATGTGGTCAAGTGAAGGTGTGTCGGTGACGTCTCCGGAAAGCGCTTCCAGACGCACGATCCGTGGCTAACTTTAGCTTTAAATACAACAAAAACTACTGAGGCTAGAGGGATGCAATTTGGTATGTTTGATGATTGGAAGGTGGATGATCAACATACAAATTTGCAGCCCTCTAGCCTTAGTATTTTTTAAGATCTGAGGGCGGACAGAAAAAGTGTGGACGGACAGACAAATCCATCTCAACAGTTTCTTTTGCAGAAAGCTAAAAAACTATTTCGTTTGTTTACTATACAGTTGTAATAGAAGCAAGGGGTTTTATCTGTTATAACGATAAATGGCTTAAAAGTAATACAGTAATTTTCTCGTGTACGTAACCAGGAAGAAACTTTTTCATTTTGTTCGTTAAGACTTCAAAATGTATACCAAAACCAGTCTCTCTTTCTCTAACAGCGATGGGGAACAAACTAGGGTCCCAAGCCACCAGGAGCTTATGCGT
>NC_089794.1:14340102-14377602 GCF_040412425.1 Macrobrachium rosenbergii | reverse complement strand
GCAAAGAACTGTTATTGAGATTTCTTTATATGCATAAGAAGCACCTAGTGATGAATTTTCTTCGTTTTAATGTGCTTTTTCCCATTTTTATATTGGGTAAGCACGGTGCCTTCTTTTGAAGGACTTTGATTTGGCGCTGGGGTAGGCTGTAGCCTCGATCGGCTGCCCTGCCTGACATCGCTTAGACCCCGGTAGCAAATGTGTACATGTATCGTACCAAATCCCCAGCTCCCTTTCTCCCAGCAGCGAAGAGAACTGAGCAGTTAGGTCGACAGTTCGAGACGTGTGAGGTGTCTGTTATGTGTACATGTATCATACCAAATCCCCAGCTCCCTTTCTCCCAGCAGCGAAGAGAACTGAGCAGTTAGGTCGACAGTTCGAGACGTGTGAGGTGCCTGTTATGTTTTTAGAAGATGTTGGAGTGGCTTTGTTTATGTGTGTATTAGTCTGTAACACCCACTTGCTTTCAGCAAACCCATCCGTTGATTACATACATAATCCCGGGGTGTCTACACGGATAGCAAAGTGTCACCTCTCTGACCGGTCGGCTGCGGATTTGAACCCACGCCACAGATCTCTATGAAGTCCTAGGCTGCTGCTCTACCGACCGAGCCATCGAGGCTCTTAGCACCTAGAGATGAATGATGCACCATTTCGGTTCTCTTAAGCATTGAGATTGAAAGCCAGGAATGGATCCAATATAACAAGAGGGTCCACCCCACTCTCTTTCCTTCTAAGGCACTTGAATAGTAACACGGCAGGCCACCACCTCCCACGTTAACTCTGCGAATCAGTGGGCCTTGGTGAATACTTCCTTCCCTCTGCTGCCAAGCTTTGCAGCTCACTTTCTGCTTCTGTTATCCATGACTCCTGGGTAGCCTTTTCAGCTTCAACAGGCAGGTTTATAGCATCCTCCTAAGTAAAGGAGTGGCTCCATTATAAGAATATCCAATAGTTTCCAAATTCCTCCTGTAGCATCATCATATACCTACGCAGAAAGCTCATCAGAAGCACGTTCAGCCCTTTATATATACATACACTGAGCGAGTCACTTCTGTTTTGCATGCACTCAGCCGCTACCTTTTCTTCATCTTCTAGGTCTTGCTCTTTTCGTTCTTGCCAACGCTTTTGATTGCACTCACTTTTCGGTAACCTTCATTCTCTCCATATGTTCATACCACTTCAAGATACTGATCCATATTTTTAACTTCTTTCATTTCTGTTTCTTTTAGCTGTCTATTTTTTCATACACACACATATATGTATTATATACATATATATATATATATATATATATATATATATATATATATATATATATATATATATATATATATATATATATATATATGTGTAATATATGTGTGTGTGTGTGTGTGTGTGTGTGTGTGTTTAAGGCATTATATCCTTTTAATAAATTCACTCTCTCTCTCTCTCTCTTTCTCTCTTTCTCAATCTAAAATGGCTTATGATGTTCTGTTTGTATTTAATAGGGTATATTCCATTTTACCAGGAATTCTTGCAATGTTTTCCTGGAATGCAATAATAGTAAAGATATAAGAAGATTGCATCTCTCTCTCTCTCTCTCTCTCTCTCTCTCACAGACATTATTGGTTGAATTTCATTTCATTTATGACATAATGTAAAGGGCGTATTTCATCTCCTAGTTTTATTTAATCAGTCTTGACTTGAGCATGTGATGAATTTTTTATTACCTTTATTATCGTTGCTGTTTTGTTGGCTCTGTTCAGTGTCAGGATTGGTGACCACAAAGGATAGCCATTCGTCCCAGGTACATATACTCCCCTGGTCGTCCGTCCCAAACAACAGTGTCTGTAAGACTATTTATTTATTTTTTTTTTATTTATTAACGCGCATGCGCTGTTATATCTCCGCTGGCAGACTGTCTCTTCTACCCCATCTCTCTCTCTCTCTCTCTCTCTCTCTCTCTCTCTCTCTCTCTTCTTATTCTTCTTCTTTTTTTCTTCTTCTTCTTCTTCTTCACTGACGCCTAGACTTTTCTCTTTATTTTTCTTATTTATCTCTTTTGTAACTCAACCTCTTCTTCCATACTTCCTTCCTTCCCTCATTCGTCGCTTCTGGACTATTTTCTTTCCTTCTTTATTCCGTTTTTACTCAGTATCCTGTTTTTTTTTTTTTTGAGGGATCAATTTTTCCTTTCTCTCTTTCCTCGAGTTTCCATAATTAAGTTTGGACCGATTTTTCAGGCGTCCTTAATTGAAATACTTAAGCCGTGGGTTTTTCCGCCTTTATCTTAATTTGTTTCTTGATTTCTTTAAAATTTGTTGTCTACTTTTCGTTATCTCTCTCTCTCTCTCTCTCTCTCTCTCTCTCTCTCTCTCTCTCTCTCGTTTACCTTTTTAGTTTCATTTTCATTTGTTTTCAAATTATCTTGACTTAATTTTCAACTCTAATGTAAATTCTCTCTCTCTTAAGTCTCTCTCTCTCTCTCTCTCTCTATCTCTCTCTCTAAAATTTTCATACAGGTATTATATTCTGCGGAATTTTTTTTAAGGTAATATACATTTAAAATTTTCCACGGGGATTTACAATAATAATAATAATAATAATAATAATAATAATAATAATAATAATAATAATAATATTAATAATAATAATAATAATCTTGGAATCTTGAATTTCAAGTCAGTGGCATCTCAGAGCTTGTTCCATATGAACAGGATTCATCTCTGAGTAATAGTAATAATAATAATAATAATAATAATAATAATCTTTGGAATCTTGAATTTCAAGTTAATGGTATCTGGAAGCTTGTTCCATATGAACAGGACTCATCTTCTGTACAATAATAATAATAATAATAATAATAATAATAATAATAATAATAATAATAATAATCTTCGGAAGCTTGAATTTGAAGTCAGTGGTCCCTGTGAGCTTCTTCCATATGAATAGGACTCATCATCATCAGAATAATAATAATAATAATAATAATAATAATAATAATAATAATAATAATAATAATAATAATAATAGTCTTTGGACGGTTGAATTTCAAGTCAGTGGTCCCTGTGATCTTCTTCCATGTGAATAGGGTTCATCATCTGATTAATAATAATAATAATAATAATAATAATAATTAATAATAATAATTGGAGGTTCTGATTTGTATGTCATATTTCCTTATTAAAGGTGTTGCTATTTTGCAGTATAAAGCGTTTGCTTTTATAATTCACAAACAAATGAACTGCAATGCCTTTAATTATGCCTTACTGCCAAAAGAATGGTAAAAAAAGATGAAAATAAAAATATGAAAATTGAAATGACCTTTATGGGTCAAAACTCATTCGCCGGGAGATCTGTGCTTGAAGACGCTCTGATTAGATATTAATTAAAGGAAAAGATGGTGGGGAAAAAGTTACTGTTTTCGTAAAGAAATATTTCAGATTAGAAGCCCTTACTTCATTTATTGTCGTCTCGATTATTCTTTGCTCCATATGATATTCTGATGACACGTTGATGGTTATTTAGTTTTTAGTTTTCTGTAAAAGAAAACTATTGAGGTGGCCTTTTGTCCGCCCGCCCTCAGATCTTAAAAACTACTGAGGCTAGAGGGCTGCAAATTGGTATGTTGATCATTCACCCTCCAATCATCAAACTTACCAAATTGCAGCCCTCTATCCTGAGTAGCTTTTATTTTATTTAAGGTTAGATTTAACCATAATCGTGCGTCTGGCACCGCTATAGGTGCCAACAACACAGGACACCACCGAGCTGTGGCTGAAAGTTTTATGGGTCGCGACTGAGAGTTTCATGGCCCTTGACTGAAAGTTTCAAACAGCATCATACGCTGTATACAGAAAAATGATTGCTATATATATATATATAAGAAACTATATGCCCATTTTTTACTATATTATTATAGGTATCGTATATGTATATATATATTTATATATATATATATATATATATATATATATATATATATATATATATATATATATATATATATATATATATGTATATATATATATATATATATATATATATATTGCATTATTGTTATATATATATATATGTTTTATAATTATATATTTGCATTCTTGTTCCGATGTTTTTATGTTCCGCTTTTGTATGAGTATTATTTTGGCTCTTTTCCTTAAGAGTTCCGATTCATTCTTTTCTACAGCAATTATTTGTGTCCTTTTTATTCCGAAGTTCCATTCATTCAGTGCTGCACATACTATTTTTGACAGTTCCTTCTGCTTTCGTCAGTGACCTGGTAATTGTAACGTCACGTGAATTACAATCTCTCTTTATTTTTAGTATTTCATTTTCCTTTCGGCTTTCCACTCCTTTTCTAAAAGCCTTGTTTAGGCCACGTTCTATTTGAGGCTTTCATTCTCTCTTGTTTCGGCATTTTCCCAATGACCTGATGTACCCAATATCTCCTCTACTCACTTTAGCGGTTGTGCATCACCCACCAGGCATCTTCTTCCAACATTTGTTGCGCAGAAGTCTGCAACCTTTGGAAAAGATTGCTTCATGATGGCACATTTCTGTCCCAGTCTGCTTGCAGTAAGCCATTCCTTTTCGCTGGAGAAATTAGACACGTAGCTGAGAAGCCACCAAAGGGAACGAATGAAAAATAACTGGCAGAAAGCCATGTAACTGGAAACCGAAGGGACGTTGCAAAGAATCTTTAGTGTACGGCACGCTGTAGGCGGTATTCTAATCCTCTTCAGGGGCAGGATTCAACTTGCATGAAGCCAAGCTAGCTCAGGGAAACCAGAAGTCAGAACTCGCCCGTGCTGCTTTTGATAAATGGCAGATTATCTAATATTTTCGTTTTAAACCGAACTCTGTCACAGGAAATTCTCACACGACCCCAAGTTCTCTTACATAAAACTCAGACAGCTTTGGAAATGTGCTACTCTTGATGTCCTGCAGAATTCCAAAGATTTTCCCTGTAAAACCACACCTGCAAAGCATTGGCCAAGGAATTTCTGCAATAATCCTAAGCTTATTTGCTGCATCGCTGGAACTGTAGTTTTACCATAATCTTTGTGAGGTACTGAAGCAGTTTATTGTAGACAGAAAGCTGGATGTAAATCAGGCGAAGGTTTAATTGAAGGTATGACATTTCAGTGGTAGATTTCTGGATGGAGGAAATGTTTACATTGTTTTATACATTTGGAAAATAAAATGGTTAGAGCTCTCCTAGACATTTAGATGCGGAAAACGTTCACAGTTTCAAGACAGTATAGAAAATAATTTGTGTCACCAAGCACTCGAAACGCAAAATGATATTAATGAAACAAGCAATGAGCTAAAAGTTGACATTGTGCTTCGCAACATTTTCGTGAAAATAATTACCCAGCTTCAAGAGATCATATTTTATTATTAAGGCATTTAATAAAAGATGATTCAACAATATCTATTTCGACTTTTATTATAATTATAAAATAGTTGTGATGAATTTTTGGAGAGTGTATAATGATTAAAATGATTAATTTTGTCAAACGTAGCACCATACATTTGTTTATCTTTCATTCAGACTCAAACATTTTCTGCAATATCATTAAAAGCTTTCTTTAACATCATTGCAAAGATTCATGTTTACACACCCGCTGCTTGCGATATAATTCGCAATAAAATTTTGAACTGTTTTTGAATTCTTAAAGCAATTTCACTCAAAACGTTTTAGCAATTTCAGTATAAAAGTCACATTTACTGTGCAATAATAGGTAGTGCTGGACACATTTTCGTTCTTAAAGGGATTGCTTTTCTGCTTGAATAATCTATAATAAGAAGAATAAGAAATATATTTAGCTTTCTTTGAAGATTTTCAGTTAAAAACTTTGGGTATTTTAACTCGATTCCTGTGGCGTAAATTTCTACTCTGAATTCGGGGACCTGAAATCTAAAAAAAAAAATAATAAAAATAAAAAAATAAATACATATTAGAAAACAATAAAAGTTTTATGTTGAATATAAGAATAAATGCTTTTTATTTCTGTAAATAACAAAAGCATCAAGTTTTCAGTGCATAATAACATCTGCAAATGGTTGTATGGTTATTTCAATTTCTATAGTGAATGTTACGGAATGCACTAAATGAGCCAACATGTAGGGAAAATTGGTTAATTCTCAAATTATACACACACACACACACACACATATATATATATATATATATATATATATATATATATATATATATATATATATATATATATATATATATATATATATAGTATATATATATATATATATATATATATATATATATATATATATATATATATATATATATATATATATATATATATATATATATATATATATAGTATATATTTAAATATATATATATATATATATTTAAATATATATATATATGTATATATTATTTATTTTGTAGTTTAAATGTAGCCAATTCAGCACATAAACTTATACAAAAAAAAGTTTTTAGCCAATTCTGCACATAAAATAAAAAAAAAAAAATTTAGTCGGTACCTAAAATACCTGTCACTCTAAAATGTGTAAAACATTTAGTGTACTCGAAGTTGTACATAAGGACAAACTATTAAATACGAAAGTATCTATCACACACTCAGCACTAATCCGAACGCATCTAGAGATGAATAAACTTCTGTACTACATAAAGTCAAGGCTTGGTCTTATAACTAACTACCTATGTAACTCTGCGTCAGACAAATCTAAAGACAGTTAAACAGTCTGTAGTTTACAGAATAGATAATCAACATCTCTCGTAAAATGATGGCTTTCAGGTTTTCTGATGTTGAAAATATCCAACATGAACTCATTCGTGCAAAATAAAGACGGATAACTTTTGATGAAATAGACTTTGCAACAATGAACCTGAAATATCAAAGATGTATAAAATATATATTGAAAATATCTATCACCCCTGAGTCACTGTAGGCATTTCCTTAGGGGTTCTTTGCCGTCAGTGCACCTCGTGTGGTGCACTGTAGGCATTTCTTAGGTTTTTTTGCCTCGGCCCCTAGCTACAACCCCTTTCGTTCCTTTTACTGTACCTCCTTTCATATTGTCTTTCTTCCATCTTACTTTCCACCCCCTCCCAGCAACTGATTCATAGTGCAGCTGCCAGGTTTTCATCCTGTTACGCCTTTCAGACCTTTTACTGCGTTTCCCTTTCAGCGCTGAATGACCTCTTAGGTCCCAGCGCCTGGTCTTTGGTCTCAGTTCTATATATTCACTATCAAACACAGCTGTTACTCAGTCCCTGTAGGGCCGGGGGTTCAAACTGTTTTCCCGACAGTTATCCAAGGAAAACTGTTATGTTGTAGTTTTCTGTAGAAGAAAACTATTGAGATGGCTATTTGTCTGTCCGTCCGCACATTTTCTGTCCGCCCCCAGATCTTGAAAACTACTAAGGCTAGAGGGCTGCAAATTGGTATGTTGACTACCCACCCCTCCAATCATCAAACATGCCAAATTGCAGCCCTCTAGCCTCAGCAGTTTTTTTTTTATTTTATATAAGGTTATAGTTAGCCATGATCGCGCGTCTGGCACCACTATAGGTGCCAATAACAGAGGCCACCACCGGGCCATGGCTGAAAGTTTCATGGGTCGCTGCTGAGAGTTTCATGGGCAGTGGCTAAGATTTTCATAAAGAATTATATACTGTACAGAAAACTCGATTGCTTCGGCGCATTTTTTACTTGTTTGCTTCTGGAACAGAAATTCGGTGTGGGTTGCAATTATGCAGGATGGCGTGGATCAGTGAAAAGGACCCAGAAGTGTCTCTTGATTGACCTTATTAGGTCTAAAGGTCTTCCTGATCGTGTTATTGACTTCGGGGATGTGTTTAAAGAGAGGTTTGAATAATTTTTTGAATGGAAATATTAGTGAAAGTGAAGTGTGCGGATACTGAGTATGAGGAGGGGTTAAAACTCGAATGACGTTGGAGTGGATAGTTTGCGTTATATACATTGAGAAATGTGGGGATTAGACGATGTGGTGTTTGGATGGGTGAAAAGACTTGATTGATTTTGCTTGTAGGTTGTATATATATATATATATATATATATATATATATATATATATATATATATATATATATATATATATATATACATATATATATATATATATTTATATATATATATATATATATATATATATATATATATATATATATATATATATATATATATATATATATATATATATATATATATATATGTTTGTCAGTACTGTTCCTGTAGTATATATATTTGACTTCTAATACTCTGCATCAGTCATTCGTCAATGGCTTGGAAATAAAGTCGAAACCGGTCTCATATTTTTCACATGTGGTAATGTGTGGTAAATGAATCACGCACAAAAGTGACTATAATCATATTTATATATGTGTGTGTGTGTGTGTGCGTTTATGCAAAACATTAAAACATGTCTTAAACAACACCAGTCCCAGAGAAAAATTCTTTCACAGAAGTACGAAATGAACTACATTTTTCGCACCCGTAGAATCCGCAAAAAGCGCCCAAATTCTCCCACGAAGTCCCATACCCTCTCCCCCCACCCGATCTTGCATTCAAGCGCAGGCAGCCATAAAGACCCACAACACACACGCACACAGGCAAAAGAAAAATGATCTCCCACTGACTCAGAGCAAGCAACAATGGCGTCTCTTCTCTCTGCTTCTGCCGAGGAAGGACGTGACTTTGATTCCGGAATCTGGGAAGGCCGGAAGCTCGCTCCGTGGAGCCTCTTTCCGGCCCTTGAATATTAATGGTGATGGGCTTCGAATGGAAATGTGCATTGCACGCTTGATAATATCTCCTCCTTGGAGTTCTGCAGTTGATGGGACTGATAACATCAGTTCGTGGAGAATTTTTCCAAGTATAGTGTATTACAATGATATCATGATTAATGGCCTCTTATAGTTATGAACATAGATGCTGTGTTGTGCTGTTATGATATAATTGATATCATCCGATCCTGGAGAACATTTATGCTGCAGTATCACGCAAGGGAGAATGGACTTGCAGCATCTGTGGTAAAAGGATTTGTACGTTGTTTTAAAGCTGTCGACTTTCTTTCATTTGGCTTCTTCCCGTCTATTCATGTCTGACTTTATTAACTTTTAATGTTCTAACCTACATCGCCTCTTCAAGGGTTGAACGTTCCTTGTGTTGTAACTGATAAATACAAAATGTTTAGGCTTTGATTAATCAGTTTTATTGAAACGATTTTCAACCTGCGTTACATGGAATTTTTAGGGCGCGTGTTTTTCTTGTTAAAATTATTATTATTATTATTATTATTATTATTATTATTATTATTATTATTATTATTATTATAATAAACCAAGTTACTACTGCCCTCACATTAATAGTTGCTAATTTTTCGCTGTCTCTTCTTTCTCTTGTTTAGCGATGAAAAAAATCCAATGTTTTCATTCATCTTTATCCCTTTTCCTATTTTCATCGGATCATTTTCCATCTCAACATGAGGAACAGGAATAATAAAAGATATTCTTTCAAAACCCGAGAATAATAATAGAAAAAAAACCTGCATGCGGATTTTGAACCAGAAAACCTGCATCGTGGAAATATTGCAGCGATGAACCTTTTCCCAGCGGCATTTACGAACAGGTGTCTGGAGTTCGCCAGAACATTTGCAGGATGTAGATCCCTCAGGAGTGCGCATAGGATACCCCGCAATGGGTCCTGAATCTCGAGAGGCGATACCCGCTACTCAAAGGCTCTGAAAGGAAGTGTCTTCGGGCGGAGGAGGGAGGGTCCGGAAGTAAATCTCCAAAAAAGTGCTCACCTACGGAAGGCTCTAAAATCTGACCGGTAAATATTCGGTTGGGGGAACTTGACCATCTTTGCCCTCAAAAAAAAAAAATAAAAAAAAGGGAGGAAGAAACAGTTCGACTCTGGCCAAGGGAAGGAGTAAAGGCCGAGCGATAGGAGAGCTTAAGGAGCTGCAGAAGACGAGGGAAGCTCGAGGAAGAGAGAGAGAGAGAGAGAGAGAGAGAGAGAGAGAGAGAGAGAGAGAGAGAGAAGGAGAGGAGCAATTGAGAGTTAAATGTGGCGATCCTCTCCCGCGGGTGATTTAAGGATAACGGCGACACTAAAGGAAGTTTAAGCGTTGTTTTCCTTTTCACGCAGACTTTTGCGGCAAACTCGTGCTGGCACCAACACCAGAAGAAGAAGAAGAAGAAGAAGAAGAAGAGAAGAAGAAGAAGAAGAAGAAGAAGAAGAAGGGGTGGAGCAAATTTTGGCAGGTCTTTTTTCTACTGACCAACAAAAAGGAAATGGTTTTCTCAAAGGATACATTGAGTACGTTTCCTAACCTTCTATATCTTTCGCTGCTTAAGAAAAAAAAAAACTCGAAACGATTTTTAACCTTTTTTTGTTTTTTAGTTTCGTTACAAATGTTTGTTTTGCATGGTTTGTAAATTACGTATATCTTGAAGAACAAGCACATCACTTTCATGAAAGCGTCAATGAAAATAATTGATTTGGAAATAGATGCGGTAAAAGGAACCTATTTAGAAAAGAGGGTTTAATATATTTGATTTAAACGTGGAACAAAATTATAACGTCGTTTCCTGAATATTTTACGAATACTACTACTATTATTATTATTATTATTATTATTATTATTATTATTATTATTATTATTATACGTACGTACTTTTCACCCGTTCTAGAGGAAAACGCTTAGAGAAAATTTGATGAAATCTAGGTAGTGACAAATAAACTTTGTCAAAATGATGTCAATCATTATGCAAATTAGGCTGCGACGACTGTTTTTGATTTGGTAGCGTGACTGAAACTATAAGATTTTATGTAAAATTACGCGCATTTATAAAGTGACTAAGTTACGTAAATATTTACATACATATATGTATATATATACAGTATACGCACACATACATATATGTATACATACACATACACACACACACACACACACACACACACACACACACACACACATATATATATATATATATATATATATATATATATATATATATATATATATATATATATATATATATATATATATATATATATAAAGTATGCTTAAATGCGGTGTCTCTTCCATGTGCCACAATTTGATTCCTAAATAACTCGGTACCCGGAAGTGGAATTTCGTTTGAGTCAAATGTCCCAAAATATAGGAAATATCTATAATATTAATCCGTCATCCTCTAAGTCACACACGAAAGTGAAAATAACAGAAAAAAAGATACGCATATAATGCAGTGGACGGAACTTCAAAAGGCGAACACTTCCCCCTCCCTTTCCCTTCGTCAAATGCAAATGTTAGTCTTTGTAGGGTTCAGCGTTTAAACTATGTTGTTGCCCCAGCTCTCTCTCTCTCTCTCTCTCTCTCTCTCTCTCTCTCTCTCTCTCTCTCTCTCTCTCTCTCTTTTCCCCCACTGGAAACTGTCCCATTTTCCTTTGGTGTATCAACTTGTTCGTCAGCTTCAGTCTGGATGGAGTGGATCAGAAATACCAAAATCCGGGGTCTTTATTTGCCCCTGAAAGAGTTTAATGTTTGTTTGCTTTTTTCTTTTGGCGGCGCAATTGATACCGATGTTTATTAAGTTTATGGGAGGGTGTACCAGTGACATATTTTACTTAATGTTTGATGATGTACCTTGTATTCGTTTGGTCATTTTAATATTACGTTATTTTAGATACAGTATTTCCTTTTTTATTTTTTTACGTTTGCGCAATTTATTTGTTTGAGCTTGCTGCGGCATCTGAAATTTTGCTTTTTTATTGAATAATAATAATAATAATAATAATAATAATAATAATAATAATAATAATAATAATAATAATAATAATAATAATAATAATAATAATAACAACAACTCAAGTTTCCCATGAGAGAATCTTTCTTACATGCATTTCTGATACTCTAGTGCATCTTCACACAACTTACCTTAATATTATCCTCAACTTGTTAACAACATAAAGTCATATGAATACATTTTCAAAATGCAAATGCCAGCCGGACGGAGAGCCAAGTGCCTTACTCAATAACTGAACAAGAATAAAGAGTTGAATGAAAGGGGCCTCTGATACCGGCATTCCTGTTCTGTACAAGTCTTGAATCAGATGCTGTGTCATTACTGATCCAAGGAACGATTATTGTGAGGTCTTATTTTAATCCCAACTGTCTTTGCAAATGTGTAAGTAGTTCAGCGTCATCTCTTGTCAAACTGCTGCTACAGTTCCACAGGAAATTTGTTAACTGTTAGGTCTAATTGAAGTTTCTTTAATACAGCAGTTTTTAAAACTTGTAACTTGCTCTAGTTGCTTTCCCATCAAGCAGTTGCTCCAACTCTTTGGGGAACTTATCAGACATGGGAAGGCATACAGTTGTCAAGCCTAGGGAAGTTTCTTTCCATTGCTGATGGACTAAAAAATCTTGAGTTTTATATATTCGAAATATTAAAGAACGGAATTAGACGACAGATGTTGATTTTCCAAAACTGATCACAAGTTTCAATTCAAAGCACATTCCTTGGGCTGCTGTGATTGTTCATTATGGTCGTTTAAACTTAATTATATCGATAATTGTAGGGGAAACTTGATTCATCGCTATGTACTAAATTGAATAATATTTTGAAAACAAAATATTCTTTAAAAAATATTTGTAGCAAATCTTGCATAAACAAAGACCACAAAAATAAATATACATTCATTGTCAAAAATTCAAATAGCTAAAACAAATACCTAAAATGCCACTGAAAAATCACAAGAATTTCGTAATTGAAAACCAGAAAAAAATGAAAAAGTAACTCTGAAATAAAAACAATCGAAAGCAAAAGGGAATCGAGGCGTTTTCCAATAAGGGAAAAAATAAGGTGAGAGAAAACGTTCTCAATGAATCCGATGATTGAAGACACGTATTTCCTTATGCATGAATTTGACCGGAAGGAGGGGGAGGGGGAGGAGGAGGAGGCGCTCCAGAAATCTGCCCTGGCCAATTCTTTTGTCGTTGGTCTCCCCCTCCCCGCCTTCCGAAAGCTGTATTTCCTCTCCCTACCCTTTTCGTAGGGTCTGTTCCATCCCCCTCCCCTTTCCGTAGGGTCTATTCCCTACCCCTCTCCTTTTTGTAGGGTCTATTCCCTACCCCTACCCTTTCATAGGGTCTATTCCATCCTCCTTTCCGTAGGGTCTATTCCCTACCCTCTCCTTTTGTAGGGTCTATTCCCTACCCCTACCCTTTCGTAGGGTCTATTCCATCCCCTCCCTTTCCGTAGGGTCTATTCCCTACCCCTCTCCTTTTCGTAGGGTCTATTCCCTGCCCCTACCCTTTCGTAGGGTCTATTCCATCCCCCTCCCCTTTCCATAGGGTCTATTCCCTACCCCTCTACTTTTCGTAGGGTCTATTCCCTACCCCTACCCTTTCCGTAGGGTCTATTCCCTACCCCTCTCCTTTCCGTAGGGTCTATTCCCTACCCCTCCCCTTTTCGTAGGGTCTATTCCATACCCCTACCCTTTCGTAGGGTCTATTCCCTACCCCTACCCTTTTGTAGGGTCTATTCCATCCCCCTCCCCTTTCCGTAGGGTCTATTCCCTACCCCTCTCCTTTTTGTAGGGTCTATTCCCTACCCCTACCCTTTCCTAGGGTCTATTCCCTACCCCTCTCCTTTCCGTAGGGTCTATTCCCTACCCCTCCCCTTTTCGTAGGGTCTATTCCCTACCCCTACCCTTTCGTAGGGTCTATTCCATCCCCCTCCCCTTTCCGTAGGGTCTATTCCCTACCCCTCTCCTTTTCGTAGGGTCTATTCCCTACCCCTACCCTTTCGTAGGGTCTATTCCCTACCCCTACCCTTTCGTAGGGTCTATTCCATCCCCCTCCCCTTTCCTTAGGGTCTATTCCCTACCCCTCTCCTTTTTGTAGGGTCTATTCCCTACCCCTACCCTTCCCGTAGGGTCTATTCCCTGCCCCTCTCCTTTCCGTAGGTCTATTCCCTACCCCTCCCCTTTTCGTAGGGTCTATTCCCTACCCCTACCCTTTCGTAGGGTCTATTCCATCCCCCTCCCCTTTCCGTAGGGTCTATTCCCTACCCCTCTCCTTTTTGTAGGGCCTATTCCCTACCCCTACCCTTTCCGTAGGGTCTATTCCCTACCCCTCTCCTTTTCGTAGGGTCTATTCCCTACCCCTACCCCGTAGGGTCTATTCCATCCCCTCCCCTTTCCGTAGGGTCTATTCCCTACCCCTCTCCT
The DNA here is from genome assembly GCF_040412425.1 of Macrobrachium rosenbergii. Classification (NCBI taxonomy): domain Eukaryota; kingdom Metazoa; phylum Arthropoda; class Malacostraca; order Decapoda; family Palaemonidae; genus Macrobrachium; species Macrobrachium rosenbergii. Next base: position 14,363,359 of record NC_089794.1, on the reverse strand, counting down.
TTTCGTAGGGTCTATTCCCTACCCCTCTCCTTTTCGTAGGGTCTATTCCCTACCCCTACCCTTTTGTAGGGTCTATTCCATCCCCCTCCCCTTTCCGTAGGGTCTATTCCCTACCCCTCTCCTTTTCGTAGGGTCTATTCCCTACCCCTACCCTTTCGTAGGGTCTATTCCATCCCCCTCCCCTTTCCGTAGGGTCTATTCCCTACCCCTCTCCTTTCCGTAGGGTCTATTCCCTACCCCTCTCCTTTTCGTAGGGTCTATTCCATCCCCCTCCCCTTTCCGTAGGGTCTATTCCCTACCCCTCTCCTTTTCGTAGGGTCTATTCCCTACCCCTCTCCTTTTCGTAGGGTCTATTCCCTACCCCTACCCTTTTGTAGGGTCTATTCCATCCCCTCCCTTTCTGTAGGGTCTATTCCCTACCCCCTCTCCTTTCGTAGGGTCTATTCCCTACCCCTACCCTTTTCGTAGGGTCTATTCCATCCATCCCCTCCCTTTCCGTAGGGTCTATTCCTACTACCCTCTCCTTTTCGCAGGGTCTATTCCCCCCTACCCTTCTTTCCGTAGGGTCTATTCCCTACCCCCTCTCCTTTCCGTAGGGTCTATTCCCTACCCCTCCCCTTTTCATAGGGTCTATTCCCTACCCCAACCCTTTTCGTAGGGTCTATTCCATCCCCTCCCTTTCCGTAGGGTCTATTCCCGACCCTACCCTTTTCATAGGGTCTATTCCATCCCCTCCCCTTTCTGTAGGGTCTCTTCCCTAGGATCTATTCCTTCCCCCTCCCCTTTCGTTGGGTCTATTCCCTACCCTCCCCTTCCGTAGGGTCTGTTCCCTACCCTCTCCTTTTCATAGGGTCTATTCCATCCTCCCTTTTTGTAGGGTCTATTCCATCCCCTTCCCTTTTCGTAGGGTCTATCCCTACCCCTCCCATTTTCGAGAGGGTCTATTCCATCCCTTCCCCTTTTCGTAGGGTCTATTCCCTACCCCCTCCCTTTCGTGAGGGTCTATTCCATTCCCTTCCCTTTTCGTAGGGTCTATTCCATTCCCTTCCCCTTTTCGTAGGGTCTATTCCCTACCCTTCTCCTCCTTTCGAGGGTCTATTCCTACCCTCTACCTGAGGGTCTATTCCCTACCCCTACCCTTTCCGTAGGGTCTATTCCCTACCCCTTCCTTTCCGTAGGGTCTATTCCCTCCCTCCCCTTTTCGTAGGGTCTATTCCATACCCCTACCCTTTTTGTAGGGTCTATTCCCTACCCCTACCCTTTGTAGGGTCTATTCCATCCCCTCCCCTTTCCGTAGGGTCTATTCCCTACCCTCTCCTTTTGTAGGGTCTATTCCCTACCCCTACCCTTTCCTAGGGTCTATTCCCTACCCCCTCTCCTTTCCGTAGGGTCTATTCCCTACCCTCCCTTTCGTAGGGTCTATTCCCTACCCCTACCCTTCGTAGGGTCTATTCCATCCCCTCCCCCTTCCGTAGGGTCTATTCCCTACCCTCTCCCGTAGGGTCTATTCCCTACCCCTACCCTTTCGTAGGGTCTATTCCCTACCCTTTCTAGGGTCTATTCCATCCCCTCCCCTTTCCTTAGGGTCTATTCCTACCTCTCTCCTTTTTTTGTAGGGTCTATTCCCCTACCCCTACCCTTCCCGTAGGGTCTATTCCCTGCCCCCTCTCCTTTCCTAGGGTCTATTCCCTACCCCTCCCTTTTCGTAGGGTCTATTCCCTACCCCTACCCTTTTCGTGAGGGTCTATTCCATCCCTCCCCTTCCGTAGGGTCTATTCCCTACCCCTCTCCTTTTGTAGGGCCTATTCCCTACCCCTACCCTTTCCGTAGGGTCTATTCCCCTACCCTCTCCTTTTCGTAGGGTCTATTCCCTACCCCTACCCTTTCGTAGGGTTTATTCCATCCCCTCCCCTTTCCGTAGGGTCTATTCCCTACCCCCTCCTTTCGTAGGGTCTATTCCTACCCCTCTCCTTTTGTAGGGTCTATTCCCTACCCCTACCCTTTTCTAGGGTCTATTCCATCCCCTCCCCTTTCTGTAGGGTCTATTCCTACCCCTCTCCTTTCGTAGGGTCTATTCCTACCCCTACCCTTTCGTAGGGTCTATTCCATCCCCTCCCTTTCCGTAGGGTCTATTCCCTACCCCTCTCCTTTCCGTAGGGTCTATTCCCTACCCCTCTCCTTTTCGTAGGGTCTATTCCCTACCCCTACCCTTTTGTAGGGTCTATTCCATCCCCTCCCCTTTCCATAGGGTCTATTCCCTACCCCTCTCCTTTTCGTAGGGTCTATTCCCTACCCCTACCCTTTCGTAGGGTCTATTCCATCCCCCTCCCCTTTCCGTAGGGTCTATTCCCTACCCCTCTCCTTTTCGCAGGGTCTATTCCCTACCCCTACCCTTTCCGTAGGGTCTATTCCCTACCCCTCTCCTTTCCGTAGGGTCTATTCCCTACCCCTCCCCTTTTCATAGGGTCTATTCCCTACCCCAACCCTTTTCGTAGGGTCTATTCCCGACCCCTACCCTTTTCATAGGGTCTATTCCATCCCCCTCCCCTTTCTGTAGGGTCTATTCCCTACCCCTCTCCTTTTCGTAGGATCTATTCCTTCCCCCTCCCCTTTTGTTGGGTCTATTCCCTACCCCTCCCCTTTCCGTAGGGTCTGTTCCCTACCCCTCTCCTTTTCATAGGGTCTATTCCATCCCCTCCCCTTTTTGTAGGGTCTATTCCATCCCCTTCCCTTTTCGTAGGGTCTATCCCTACCCCTCCCATTTTCGTAGGGTCTATTCCACCCCCTTCCCCTTTTCGTAGGGTCTATTCCCTACCCTCCCCTTTCGTAGGGTCTATTCCATTCCCTTCCCTTTTCGTAGGGTCTATTCCATTCCTTCCCCTTTTCGTAGGGTCTATTCCCTACCCTCCCTTTTCGTAGGGTCTATTTACCCCTCCCTTTCGTAGGGTCTATTCCATTCCCTTCCCTTTTCGTAGGGTCTATTCCATTCCCTTCCCTTTTCGTAGGGTCTATTCCCTACCCCCTCCCCTTTTGTAGGGTCTATTCCCTACCCTTCTCCTTTTTGTAGGGTCTATTCCCTACCCCTTTCCTTTTCGTAGGGTCTATTCCCTACCCCTACCCTTTCGTAGGGTCTATTCCATCCCCTCCCTTCCCGAGGGTCTATTCCCTACCTCTCCTTTTCGTAGGGTCTATTCCCTACCCCTACCCTTCGTATGGTCTATTCCATCCCCCTCCCCTTTCCGTAGGGTCTATTCCCTACCCTTCACCTTTTCGTAGGGTCTATTCCCTACCCCTACCCTTTCATAGGGTCTATTCCATCCCTCTCCCTTTCCGTAGGGTCTATTCCCTACCCCTCTCCCTTTTCCGTAGGGTCTATTCCCTACCCCTACCCTTCCTTAGGGTCTATTCCATCCCCCCTCCCCTTTCCATAGGGTCTATTCCCACCCCCTCTCCCTTTTGTAGGGTCTATTCCCTACCCCTCTCCTCTTTTGTAGGGTCCCCCCCTCCCCTTCCGTAGGGTCTATTCCTACCCCTACCCTTTGTAGGGTTTATTCCATCCCCTCCCTTTCTGTAGGGTCTATTCCCTACCCTCTCTCCCTTTGTAGGGTCTACCCCTCTCCTTTTTGTAGGGTCTATTCCCTACCCTCCCCTTCCGTAGGGTCTATTCCCTACCCCTCTCTTTCCGTAGGGTCTATTCCCCACCCTCCTCCTCCCTTTCCGTAGGGTCTATTCCCTACCCCTCTCCTTTCCGTAGGGTCTATTCCCTACCCCTCTCCTTTTCGTAGGGTCTATTCCCTACCCCTACCCTTTCGTAGGGTTTATTCCATCCCCCTCCCCTTTCCGTAGGGTCTATTCCCTACCCCTCTCCTTTTTGTAGGGTCTATTCCCTACCCCTACCCTTTCATAGGGTCTATTCCATCCCCCTCCCCTTTCCGTAGGGTCTATTCCCTACCCCTCTCCTTTTCGTAGGGTCTATTCCCTACCCCTACCCTTTTGTAGGGTCTATTCCATCCTCCCTTTCCGTAGGGTCTATTCCCTACCCCTCTCCCTTTTGTAGGGTCTATTCCTACCCCCCCCTTTGTAGGGTCTATTCCCTACCCTCCCCTTTCCGAGGGTCTATTCCCTACCCCTACCCTTTCTAGGGTTTATTCCATCCCCCTCCCCTTTCCGTAGGGTCTATTCCCTACCCCTCTCCTTTTTGTAGGGTCTATTCCCTACCCCTCTCCTTTTTGTAGGGTCTATTCCCTACCCCTCCCCTTTCCGTAGGGTCTATTCCCTACCCCTCTCCTTTCCGTAGGGTCTATTCCCTACCCCTCTCCTTTCCGTAGGGTCTATTCCCTACCCCTCTCCTTTCCGTAGGGTCTATTCCCTACCCCTCTCCTTTCGTAGGGTCTATTCCTACCCCTACCCTTTTCGTAGGGTTTATTCCATCCCCTCCCTTTCCGTAGGGTCTATTCCCTACCCTCTCTCCTTTCCGTAGGGTCTATTCCCCGTTGGGTTTATTCCCTACCCCTTTCAGTAGGGTTTATTCCATCCCCTCCCCTTTCCATAGGGTCTATTCCCTACCCCCTCTCCTTTTTGTAGGGTCTATTCCCTACCCTCCCCTTTCCGTAGGGTCTATTCCCTACCCTCTCCTTTCCGTAGGGTCTATTCCCTACCCCCTCCCCTTTTCATAGGGTCTATTCCTACCCTACCCCTTTCATAGGGTCTATTCCCTACCCTACCCCGTAGGGTCTATTCCATCCCCTCCCCTTTCCGTAGGGTCTATTCCCACCCCTACCCTTTTCATAGGGTCTATTCCATCCCCCTCCCCTTTCCGTAGGGTCTATTCCCTACCCCTACCCTTTTCATAGGGTCTATTCCATCCCCTCCCCTTTCCGTAGGGTCTATTCCCTACCCCTCTCCTTGTCGTAGGATCTATTCCTTCCTCCCCTTTTCGTAGGGTCTATTCCCTACCCCCCCCCTTTCCGTAGGGTCTGTTCCCTACCCCTCTCCTTTTCATAGGGTCTATTCCATCCCCTCCCCTTTTCGTAGGGTCTATTCCATCCCCTTCCCCTTTTCGTAGGGTCTATTCCATCCCCCTCCCCTTTCCGTAGGGTCTATTCCCTACCCTACCCTTTCATAGGGTCTATTCCATCCCCTCCCCTTTCCGTAGGGTCTATTCCCTACCCCCTACCCTTTTCATAGGGTCTATTCCATCCCCTCCCCTTTCCGTAGGGTCTATTCCCTACCCCTCTCCTTTTCGTAGGATCTATTCCTTCCCCCTCCCCTTTTCGTAGGGTCTATTCCCTACCCCTCCCCTTTCCATAGTGTCTGTTCCCTACCCCTCTCCTTTTCATAGGGTCTATTCCATCCCCTCCCCTTTTCGTAGGGTCTATTCCATCCCCTCCCCTTTTTGTAGGGTCTATTCCATCCCCTCCCCTTTTCGTAGGGTCTATTCCATCCCTTATAGGGTCTATTCCATTCCCTTCCTTTTCGTAGGGTCTATTCCATTCCCTTCCCATTTTCGTAGGGTCTATTCCCTACCCTCCCCTTTTCGTAGGGTCTATTCCATTCCCTTCCCCCATAGGGTCTATTCCATTCCCTTCCCCTTTTCGTAGGGTCTATTCCATTCCCTTCCCCTTTTCGTAGGGTCTATTCCATTCCCTTCCCATTTTCGTAGGGTCTATTCCCTACCCCTCCCCTTTTCGTAGGGTCTATTCCCTACCCCTCCCCTTTCCGTAGGGTCTATTCCCTACCCCTCCCCTTTTCGTAGGGTCTATTCCATTCCCTTCCCCTTTTCGTAGGGTCTATTCCATTCCCTTCCCATTTTCGTAGGGTCTATTCCATTCCCTCCCCTTTTCCCATCCCCTTCCCTTTCTGTAGGGTCTTTCCCTACCCCCTCCCCTTTTCGTAGGGTCTATTCCATTCCCTTCCCCTTTTCGTAGGGTCTATTCCATCCCCTTCCCCTTTCTGTAGGGTCTATCCCTACCCCTCCCCTTTTCGTAGGGTCTATTCCATTCCCTTCCCCTTTTCGTAGGGTCTATTCCATCCCTTCCCTTTCTGTAGGGTCTATCCCTACCCTCCCCTTTTCGTAGGGTCTATTCCATCCCCTTCCCTTTTCGTAGGGGTAGGGTCTATTCCATTCCTTCCCTTTTCGTAGGGTCTATTCCCTACCCCTCCCCTTTTCGTAGGGTCTATTCCATCCCCTTCCCCTTTTCGTAGGGTCTATTCCCTACCCCTCCCCTTTTCGTAGGGTCTATTCCATTCCCTTCCCCTTTTCGTAGGGTCTATTCCCTACCCCTCCCCTTTTCGTAGGGTCTATTCCATTCCCTTCCCCTTTTCGTAGGGTCTATTCCCTACCCCTCCCCTTTTCGTAGGGTCTATTCCCTACCCCTCCCCTTTTCGTAGGGTCTATTCCATTCCCTTCCCCTTTTCGTAGGGTCTATTCCATTCCTTCCCATTTTTAGGGTCTATTCCCTACCCCTCCCCTTTTCGTAGGGTCTATTCCCTACCCCTCCCCTTTTCGTAGGGTCTATTCCATTCCCCTCCCCTTTTCGTAGGGTCTATTCCATTCTCTTCCCATTTTCGTAGGGTCTATTCCCTACCCTTCTCCTTTTCATAGGGTCTATTCCATCCCCTCCCCTTTCCATAGGGTCTATTCCATCCCCCTCCCATTTTCATAGGTTCTATTCAATCCCCTCCCTTTTCGTAGGGTCTATTCCCTACCCCTACCCTTTTCGTAGGGTCTATTCCATCCCCCTCCCCTTTTCGTAGGGTCTATTCCCTACCCTCTCCTTTTCATAGGGTCTATTCCCTCCCCCTCCCCTTTCCGTAGGGTCTATTCCATCCCCTCCTTTTCGTAGGGTCTATTCCTACCCTCCCCTTTTCGTAGGGTCTATTCCATCCCCCTCCCATTTTCGTAGGGTCTATTCCCTACCCCTCCCCTTTTCGTAGGGTCTATTTCCTACCCCTCCCCTTTTCATAGGGCCTATTCCCTACCCATCCCCTTTTTGTAGGGTCTATTCCATCCCCCTCCCCTTTTCGTAGGGTCTATTCCCTACCCTCTCCTTTTCATAGGGTCTATTCCATCCCCCTCCCCTTTTCGTAGGGTCTATTCCCTACCCCTCCCCTTTTCGTAGGGTCTATTTCCTACCCCTCTCCTTTTCATAGGGTCTATTCCATCCCCTCCCCTTTCCTTAGGGTATATTCCATCACCCTCCCATTTTTATCCATTTTCATATGGTCTATTCCATCCCCCTCCCCCTACACACCTACAAAACCCATCTCTCCTAAAATCCTTATGGCGAAAACACCACTTATTCTAATTTTTTATTTTTATTTTCGTGATGCTGCCCCCTTGCGTTTTCAAAAAAAAAAAATCCTTGTGAAAAGGAAAACAACTTTACACTTCCTTTAGTGTCACCATTATCCTTAAATCATCAGCAGGATAAGATCGTCGCTTTTAATTCTCAATTTCTCCTTCTCCTGCTCCTCTTCTCTGCCCTTCTGCACCCTCTGTTCTCTTTTTCTCCCCCTCTCTTCTTCTTCTTCTTCTTGTGTCTCATATCGTTTGGCATCTATTCCTCCCTTTGACCAGAATCTATATATTTTTTATTTATTTATTTATTTATTTATTTATTTTATTTTGCGAGGCCAAAGATGGTCCAAGTTCCCCCAGTTGAATATTTGCCGGTTAGATTTTAGAGCCTTTGTGAAGTAGGTACTTTTTTGGAGATTTACTTCCGGACCCTCCCTTCGTCCCTCCCTCCTCCGCCCGAAGACGCTTCCTTACAGAGCCTTTGAGGAGCGGGTATGGCCTCTCGAGATTCAGGACCCATTGCGGGGTATCCTATGCGCACTTGTGAGGGATCTACATCCTACAAATGTTCTTCCGAACTCAGGACACCTGTTTGTAACTGCCGCTGAGAAAAGGTTCATCGCTGCAATATTTCCACGATGCAGGTTTTCTGGTTCTCGTATTCTGAAAGCAGTTTTTTTTTTATTGTTATTCTCGGGTTTTGAAAGAATATTTTTTTTATTGCTTCTCTTACACATGATGTGATTGGAAACGATCAAAGGATAGTAGGAAAAGGGATGGAGGTGAATGAAATTTTTTTTTCTCAGAACTCTAGCAGATGTAAAACCTGAATTTGTAAACAGCAGTAATCTCAAATAAAAGTTCCACTTTCATGGAAACGCGAAATTAAGTGCATTATCCGCACCCGTAGAACCCGAAAACACACCCAAAATCGCTCACGAAGTCCTGTGGTCTCACCTCCCACCCCCTCCCTCCCCCCTCCCCGGTTACATTCAAGCACGGGCATCCATAAAGACGTGGCTTTGATTCCGGAATCTGCGAAGGCCGGTTGCTCGCTCCGTGGAGCCTCTTTCCGGCCCTTGAATATTAATGGTGATGGGATTCGAATGGAAGTGTGCATTGCGCGCTTGATAATATCTCCTCCTTGGAGTTCTGCAGTTGATAAGACTGATAACACCAATTCGTAATTAATTTTTCCATGTATAGTATATTACAATGAAATCATGGTTGATGGTCTCTAACAGTTATGAACTTAGATGCTGTGTTGTGTTATGATATAATTAATAGCATTCGATCCTGGAGAACGGTTATGCTGTGGTGCCATGCAAGGTGGTTTCTTACCTTCTTGTTCGAATTTATTTATTTTTGTTTTATATAAACCAATATTCCCCATTTAAGGATTCCTCTTCGTCTTCTTATAATTGTTGTTATTGCTATTTTTCATCTTCATGAAGAGCTTCCGAGAGCCTGTTCACCCTTTGAGATGATATTCATGCTGGCTTTAGACTCGAATATGCTAACAAAAATAATATTACCTTTGTTATGATTATTATAAATGAAATATGGTTTTCAGGTTCCTGTCGTTCGTATTATATATTCCTATTACGATCTCGCCTCTCGAGATCTACAGGTTCTTTAAAATAAACAAGCAATTGGGCTGTAATGATAAGGTGACAAACAAAGGAGAGAAGAGCAGAACAAATACAAAAAAAGTTACCTTAATATTAGTTTATTACAAATTAGTTATTTACATATTTACAGTCGAGTCAGGTTCAGTTAAATTTAAAATAAATGAACATATCATGAATGACCAAAAGCATCATAAGGATGAGCAGCTCAACAGAGACATTACAAATGACGAGTCAAAAAAAACATAAAACATTAGCAGCACAATAATTACATTTACATAAAGTCAGAACCTAGAACAAAATAAAAGCCAGAGCAATAAATGGTCAAATCAATAAAACAGTTTAACAAATCATAAACATACAAAAACATGAATATTAACAGGCAGCAAAGCGATAAACATCCTCAGACGAACTCAATAGAGTCGACGAAACAGCCCCAAGCTGCTTAACAGGAACACTGCAGGACAACTCCGACAGAGTCGAAACGACAACCATCTCGTCCTCAAACAGTGCTGACGTCCTCCTCCAGTACCGACGACCGCGACAGAGCCGACACGGCAACCATCTCGTCCTCCAATAAACGTACTGACGTCCTCCTCCATCTATAACCATCTCGTCCTCAAAAACTCTCCATTGCTCTGCTGCCAGGATTGACTCGCAGGTACGAATACCTGTTGCTACCCCAACGGACTCTCTGTGCCCTCAACGTGACTCGTTGCTGCTACGAACCTGACTAGTCTGACGCCATTCACCAGACGACAGCTCGCCAGCAAGAAAAAACACAAAAACAACAAAAGGAGGCAACAACCCATAAGGGAACAATCGACAAACGATTGTTCCTAACAATTCCTTATAAGGCATTGTGGCTACAAGAAATTTATACCATTTTCATTGGCACGACCTTAGATCATAATAAAGAGAACCATGTTCAAATCCTTAATTTCACCTACTCATTCTGAATGACGTACGGGCTGCTCTGTGAGCAAGAGCCTGTGCTGGCATAAAGCCAGCTCAATCAAAAACAAAAAAATACAAGAAATTCAAGTAACTATATTCTTTTCACCCGTATTCTTATTATGTTCCAATCGGCTCCCACCTCGAAGCGAATCGAAAAAACTATACATTCGAAATCCGTGAATAAAAAAAAAAAAAAAACACTGCTTTCAAAATGCGGGAATAATAATAATAAAAAAACTGCATTCGAAATCCGAGAATAATAAAAAAACTGCACCAAAATCCGAGAATAAAAAAAAACTGCATTCAAGATCCGAGAATAATAAAAAACAAGTAAACAATACGCCGAAGTTTGTTCGGCGCAATCGAGTTTTCTGTAGAGCCGCTACAGCGTATAATCAAGGCCACCGAAAATAGATCTATCTTTCGGTGGTCTCGGTATAATGCTGTATGAGCCACGACCCATGGAACTTTAGCTACTGCCCGGTGTTGGCCTATCCTATATCGTTACCAGAAGCACGATTATGGCTAACTTTAACCTTAAATAAAATAAAAACTACTGAGGCTAGAGGGCTACAATTTGGTATGTTTGATGATTGGAAGGTGGATGATCAACATACCAATTTGCAGCCCTCTAGCCATAGTAGTTTTTAAAATCTGAGGGCGGACAGAAAAAATGCGGACGGACAGACAAAGCCAGCACAATAGTTTTCTTTTCAGGAAGCTAAAAACTGCATTCGAAATCCGAGAATAATAAAAAAAATTGCGTTCGAAATCCGAGAATAATAAAAAAAAAAAAAACTGCATTCGAAATCCTGGAATAATAAAAGAAGACTGCATTCAAAGTCGGAGACCCAGAAAACCTGCATCGTGGAAATATTGCAGCGAGGAACCTTTTCCCAGCGGCGGTTACGAACAGGTGTCTTCAGTTCGGCAGAACATTTGTAGGATGTAGATCCCTCGCAAGTGCTCATAGGATACCCCGCAATGGGTCCTGAATTTCGAGAGGCCATACCCGCTACTCAAAGGCTCTGAATGGAAGTGTCTTCGGGCGGAGGAGGGAGGGAGGGCCCGGAAGTAAATGTCCGAAAAAATGCCCACCTCAGAAAGGCTCTAAAATCTAACCGGCAAATATTCAGTTGGGTGAACTTGGGTCATCTTTGATCTCGTATAAAAGAAAAATAAAATATAAATAGATTCTGGACAAAAGGAAGAATAGACGCCAAGCGATATGAGACTCGAGAAGAAGAAGAAGAAGAAGAAGAAGAAGAAGAAGAAGAAGAAGAAGAAGAGGAGTTAAATGTGACGATCTTTTCCCGCTGCTGATAATAGTGACACTAAAGGAAGTTTAACCGTTGTTTCCCTTTTCACTAAGTTTTTGTGGAAAACTCAAGGGGGCAGCGCAATGAAAATAAAAGGAAGGAGAAAAGTAATAAGTGGTGTTATCACCGTCAGGATTTTAGGAGGGGTGGGGGTGTGTAGGTGTGTGAGGGCGAGGGGTGGTGGGAAGGAATAGAGCTTACGTAATGGGGGGAGGGGGAGACCAACATCAAAAGAATTGGCATGGGCCCATTTTCCCGAGATGTAACAGAGTACCGGAACCTTTCCCTGGAAAAAAGCGGGACGCCATATTTTAAAGACTAACCATAGAATTTTCTAAATTCTTGAAAATAATCTCATTATGTTTCCCACGCCCAAATCAGTGTTTATTACCTAACCTAACCTAACCTAACGTACCTAGGAGCATGGCGAAAAAACCGGAGCTAGTGTAACACTAGCATACATCTCAGGAATTCACGGCCCGGGCAGATTTCTGGAGCGTCTCCTCCTCCTCCTCCTCCTCCTCCTCCTCCTCCTCCTCCTCCTCCTCCTCCTCCTCCTGGTCAAATTCATGCATATGGAAATATGCGTTTTCAGTCACGGGATTCATTGATTTCGTTTTCTCGCTCCATATTTTTTTCCCTTATTGGAAAACGCCTCGATTGACTTTTGCTTTCGAGTGTTGTTTTCATTTCATATTCATTTCTTTTTTCTCTCTAATTTTTCCGATTTTTGAATGATCTTATTGTGATTTTTAATGGCATTTCAAAACTTTCAATTTACCCGAAATTTTTGCCAATAAATGTGTACTTATTTATTTTAAATTTTATTCTGGTTTATTTCAGATATGATAGAGATATTTTTTAGGAATATTTTGTTAATTTAATACAGAACGGTGTCTAAAATTTCTCCTTCAATTATCTGTGTAATTAAGTCTAAATGACCGTAATGACTACAGCCCTGGGAATGCGCTTTGAACTGAAACTCATGATCAGTTTTGGAAAATCAGAATGTGCCACCTAATTCCATTCTCCATTATTTCGAAAATATATATATGAAGATTTTTGAGTCCATCAACAATGGAAAGAAACTGTCTCCAGGTTTGACAACTGTATGGCTTCCCATGAGGGGTAACTTCCATAAGAGCTGGATCCCGTAGGGGGCTAGTGCCGTCAGTGCACCTCACAGGGTGCACTGTAGGCATTACTAAAGGTTCTTTGCAACGTCCCTTCGGCCCATAGCTGCAACCGCTTTCATTCCTTTAACTGTGCCTTCGTTCATATCATCTTTCTTCCATCTTGCTATCCATCCTCTCGTGACAATTATTTCATAGTGCAAGTGCTTTGAGGTTTTCCTCCTGTTACAACCTTCAAACCTACCTACTCTCATCTTCCTTTCCAGCGCTGAATGACCTCGTAGGTCCCAGTGCTTGGCTTTTGGCCTAAACTCTATATCCCATTCCATAAGAGTTGGAGCAAATGCTTCATGGAAATATAACTTAAAGCCTAAACTCTATATTCCACTCTATAAGAGTTGGAGCAACTGCTTCATGGAAGTATAACTTAAAGCCTAAACTCTATATTCCATTCCATAAGAGTTGGAGCAACTGCTTCATGGAAGTATAACTTAAAGCCTTAACTCTATATTCCACTCCATAAGAGCTGGAGCAACTGCTTCATGGAAATATAACTTAAAGCCTAAACTCTATATTCCATTCCATAAGAGTTGGAGCAACTGCTTCATGGTAATAGGTAATATAACTTAAAGCCTAAACTCTATATTCCATTCCATAAGAGTTGGAGCAACTGCTTCATGGAAATATAACTTAAAGTATAAAAATTTGCTGTGTTTAAGAAACTCCGTTCTGACTTTAGAAGGGGGAGAGGTTCCTGTGGAACCGTAGTAGCACAAGTTCGGAAGGGATGCATTTGAATTATTTACGCTTTACCAAAGATGTTTAATTATAAAATCAGACGACCCAATAATCGTTCCGTGCAACAGAAACAAGTTCAAGATTTGTACAGAACCTGGGCTGTTCTTTCATAAATCTTTTTACTCCTGTTTTTTTTTTTTTTTTTTTTTTTTTACGAAGCAAGAAGCTTGGCTGTCCGCCTGATTGTCATTTATATTTAGAAAATGGGTTCATAGGATTTTATATCGCTAATGAGTTCTGGATAGTATTAAGATAAGGTGTATGAAATTATGACTGAGTGGCAGAAAGGCATGTAAGAAAGATGTTTGTCCTAGACACATTGACTTATTATTATTATTATTATTATTATTATTATTATTATTATTATTATTATTATTATTATTATTATTATTCAATAAAAAGCAAAGGTCACATGAAATAATCATCGTAGGCCATGAGACATCGCAGCAAACGCCCACAGAATAAAAAGTCAATACGCAAAAAAAAAAAAAAAAAAAAAAAAAAGGAAACGTAGAACTTATAATAAGTAAAACGAAATTGACCAAATGAATAAAAATAAACCATCAAACACACACACACACACACACACACACACACACACACATATATATATATATATATATATATATATATATATATATATATATATATATATATATATATATATATATATATATATATATATATATATATATATATATATATATATATATATATATATATATATATATATATATATATATATATATATATATATATATATATATATATATATATATATATATATATATATATATATATATATATATATATATATATATATATATATGGTATTGGTACAGCCTCCTATATAATAAACTTAATAAACATCGGCATCAATTACGCCGCCAGAAGAAAAAAACCAACAAGCATTAAATTATTTCAGAGACAAATAAAGACTCCCGAATTCGGTATTTCTGATCCACTCCATCCCGACTGAAGCTGACGAACAACAAGTTGATACACCAAAGGAAAATGGGACAGTTTCCAGTGGGGGAAAAAGAGAGAGAGAGAGAGAGAGAGAGAGAGAGAGAGAGAGAGAGAGAGAGAGAGAGGTAGGGCAACAACATAGTTTAAACGCTGAACCCTACAAAGACTAACATTTGCATTTGATGAAGGGAAAGGGAGGGGGAAGTGTTCGCCTTTTGAAGTTCCGTCCATTGCATTATATGCGTATCTTTTTTTCTGTTATTTTCACTTTTGTGTGTGACTTGGAGGATGGCTAATATTTTAGATATATTTTAGAATGACGAGGCTGCTTTTTATGTGGCAGTTGTTCATTTTTTAATTTATAAAAATATGTTGATGGATAATTTATCAACATTTCTCTCATAGGACTTAGAATATATATTTTAGGAGGACAGAGCAATGCGAATACTTTACATATTTTTGTTATTTTACTTGGAAGTAGCACAGTCCGCAGATTCTGAATAATTTCTTAACTGTACTTTCGTGTGACTTAGAACAATTTAAATATTTGAGATATTTAAGATATCTGATATTTCGTACTGGTCGGTTCAGTGCGTGGTGGATGTTTTAGAATTTCTCATCGGTATTTTATGCCCGTGGCACTGTTATTTTCAGAAAACTGTTATATTGCATGTTCTTTTCAAATTTCCCCTTATTTAGTGTCACATAAGTAATTTATGCAAAATTGACCTCATGAAAAATAGTTCGCAATTTATTTTAATGTAGTTTCAGCTAGTTGAGTTTGTTTTGAAATTTCATGTATATTTAGAAGACGTAATAAATTACAAGTTAAATAAGAAAAGACTAGACCATCATGCGTTCTCGTCTGGAGTGACGTCAGGACCAGAAGAAATGAAACTAACAGGTTTATTGCATTTTACTGAAAACTTCGAAAAACCCAGCGGAACATTCGTAAAAGTTTGTCTGTATCATCTACATATGTTGGCGAAGGAAAGTTCTTAATTTGATGTCAATTGAATGCAAATTGGGCTTCTGCGATCACTTTAATATGGTCGCGACTCGAACTTTGTAAATGTTTGTGTAGCTTAAGAACTATTAGTCTGAATTCGTTCAAGTCTGATATGGGGGCGATCGAAGTTCAGTTAAGGCAGATCATATTTAAATGTCAAGACATTTTCGTACGTAATGTGGCAATATAACTATATTTTATATATATATATATATATATATATATACATATACATACATACATACATACATATATATATGTACATACATACATACATATACATATATATAAGTTTATGTGTGTGTGTGTGTGTGTGTGTGTGTGTGTGTACCGTCAATGCAGACCAACGATGCAATCTTAATGGTTTCTGAAAAAAATATCGATTTGTTAATATTTTTAGATTGGCAATTATCACATTGTTTTCTGAAATAATCTCGTCGCTGACAAAAACCTTTAAGGAAACATGAATCTAACCGTATTATATATATATATATATATATATATATATATATATATATATATATATATATATATATATATATATATATATATATATATATATATATATATATATATATATATATATATATATATATACTGTATATATAAATGTATAAATACATATATTTATTCATATTTATTCATATATGAATATATATATTTATACCTACCTGTATATACACACACACACACACACACACACACCCCTAAAAGCGGTATATCTTGCATGTGCCACAATTTGATTCCTAAATAACTCACTACGGGGAAGTGGAATTTCATTTGACTCAAATGTCCCCAAATATGGAAAGCAGAATAAAATCATCATGCAAATGGGACAGATATTGGCAATATTTTCTGCTGGAATGACTTTGGCTCCAGTGATAATCAATCTGTGAGTTAGTGAATAACATGCCTGGATTAAGCACCGTAATTATATCTATCTATCGATCTAGTTAAGTGTGTGCATGTGTATGTGTATATATATATATATATATATATATATATATATATATATATATATATATATATATATATATATATATATGCATACACACACACACACACACATATATATATATATATATATATATATATATATATATATATATATATATATATATATATATAACAGCAAGCAGGAGTCCAAAGAAGACGTACAGTCAACGAAACAGTTGCATATTTATTAAGAAACGTTTCGTGTTACTTAAACACATCATCAGTCTGTAAAATTGAAAAATACACATTAATCTCTAATTTAAAATAAAGCTAAATTAAAAACGGCAGTTAAATTCTTTAAAATTACAACATACATAAAAAGTAAAAGAAAGGAGATTTTTTCTAAGTCTACCTGATCAATAGAAGGGGAAAGACGAAGTGAGACCACAAGCTCACGCATGCCCAGAGTACACTTAGGCCAAGTGCAGAGGAGAAGAAGACACGTTGGAGTTAAAAGAGGTGCATGACGTTTAATAAACAAAGACTCAAGGGTCGTTAAGTAAGCCGATTGTTTGGTAGTTCCCAGGATGGAAAAATGTTTTTATCTATATTAACCTTGCATTTAATGGCATGATTTCTAATACTAGAATATTCGGGATTAGTTATTCGTGAGCCAGTTCCGTAGCTCAAACCTAAGTGGCTGTAATAACGGACTTGCAACATTCTCTTTGATGAGCCAACATAACTACCAAGACATTAGGGTATTCAAATTTGTAAATAATATTGGACTTCATAAAGGTCTGTAGCTTGTCCTTATAATTAAAAAAAGACGCCAATCTTGAGTGGGTTCATAGGTATTAAATTCAGTTTTAGAAATCCAAACTCTTTTTCAATGATTTGTTTGACTTTGGATCTAAGGAAGTCAGAGTGCGTATATGGTATCGTAGTACATAGTCAATTTAGGAACATTACATTTCACAATAGAATCAGTAAAGTTACGTGCTACAATCTTGTTAACTATGTTATAAAAAGTCTTTTGGATATGAATTTTTGGTAAAATATTCCAGTAAAAATTCAATTTCGGAGTGGAAATTTGCCCAGCTAGATGTATAACGGAGGGCTCTAAAAACTAGAGTCGTTATGGCATTAATTTTAAAAGAGAAGAAACACGAACTATAAAAGTTACCTCCAAGGCCTGTATAAGTACTTTTCTAAAAACTGATGTACTAAAATTATGGTCAAAGCGGGTGATTTTTACGTCTAAAAAAGCTAGTGTATTCTCAGTCTCCTGCTCAATAGTAAATCTAATGTTGGGATGTCTAGAGTTAACGTAATCTAGAAAAGATTGACATTGCCACGAATGTTTAAATAGGGCAAAAGTATCATCCACATATCTCCTATAGTAAAGGGGTTTAAAGGATTCGGGACAGTTGTTTAAAAACTCTTCTTCTAAATGTGCCATAAAAAAATTTTGAAGAGAGGGCCCAATGGGTACCCCATAGCAACTCCCTCGACCTGCAAGTAAAGTTGTTTGTTAAAAATAAAAGCAGAATCTTGCACTGCAAGTTCCAAGAGAGACTTAAAAGTTGTCTATTAAAACCGTGAAAGATAACACCACTCTCATAAAAACCTTTGTCCAGAATAATCTCAATAGTTTCGGAGACTGGCACATTTGTGAATAACGACTCGACGTCTAAACTGGCCATATATAAATCACCATCCTGATGTACTATTTGTTGTTGGAAGTCAAAGCCATTTTTAGCGCAAACTGGGATATTGAGAAATCATTTAATAAGTGAACTAAGTACTTAGAGATATTATACGAAGGGCTATTATACGAAGACATAATTGGTCTGATAGGTATGCCATCCTTATGGATCTTAGGGAGCCCAAACAATATTGAAGTCCAATATTATTTACAAATTTGAATGCCCAAGATGTCTTGGTAGTTATGTTGGCTCATCAAAGAGAATGTTGCAGGTCCGTTATTATAGCCACTTAGGTTTGAGCTACAGAACTGGCTCACGAATAACTAATCCCGAATATTCTAGTATTAGAAATCATGCCATTAAATGCAAGGTTAATATAGATAAAAACATTTTTCCATCCTGGGAACTACCAAACAATCGGCTTACTTAACGACCCTTGAGTCTTTGTTTATTAAACGTCATGCACCTCTTTTAAACTCCAACGTGTCTTCTTCTCCTCTGCACTTGGCCTAAGTGTACTCTGGGCATGCGTGAGCTTGTGGTCTCACTTCGTCTTTCCCCTTCTATTGATCAGGTAGACTTAGAAAAAAATCTCCTTTCTTTTTACTTTTTATGTATGTTGTAATTTTAAAGAATTTAACTGCCGTTTTTAATTTAGCTTTTATTTTAAATTAGAGATTAATGTGTATTTTTCAATTTTACAGACTGATGATGTGTTTAAGTAACACGAAACGTTTCTTAATAAATATGCAACTGTTTCGTTGACTGTCGTCTTCTTTGGACTCCTGCTTGCTGTTGTGTACTTCCGCCTGAATGTGTATATATATATATATATATATATATATATATATATATATATATATATATATATATATATATATATATATATATATATATATATATATATATATATATATATATATATATATATATATATATATATATATATATATATATATATATATATATATATATATATATATATATATATATATATATATATATATATATATATATTTATATATGTTAATGGTCTGCCCCACCTCAACAACGATCGCCTCCATGTCAGATTTGAATGGACTCAGACCAATAGTTTCCAAGTTAGACAAGCTTTTTTCAAAGATCGTCAGTCCTTGCATGGATGCATAATGATTTTAACCTTCCCAACTTAATTAGTGACTACAACCTAAAAAGGTTCTTCATTGGAAAAGTGGGTAGAGCTCTCGGCTAGCACGCTGTTGGCCCAGCGTTCGACTCTCCGACTGGCCAATGAAGAATTAGAGGAATTCATTTCTGGTGATAGAAATTCATTTCTCGTCATAATGTGGTTCGGATTCCACAATAAGCTGTAGGTCCCGTTGCTAGGTAACCAGTTGGTTCTTAGCCACGTAAAATAAATCTCATCCTTCGGGCCAGCCCTCTCTAGGAGAGCTGTTAATCAGCTCAGTGGTCTGGTTAAACTAAGGTATACTTAAGAAAAAAATGTATATATATGATAATAATAATAATAATAATAATAATATTAATAATAATAATAATAATAATAATAATAATAATAATAATAATAATAAAAGGAGATAATAAAAACATCAAAGGGGTAGAAATTATAGCGTTATGTTTCGAAGACAACTGTCTTCCTCAACTGACAGGTAGTGGATTAGGAAGTAGAGAACAGTACTATATATACGGTTGAAGGAAAGTTCCAGAAGTCTTCCGCTACGTCATTCCTGTTGACAGCTTGTTCTTA
Organism: Macrobrachium rosenbergii; assembly: GCF_040412425.1. Classification (NCBI taxonomy): domain Eukaryota; kingdom Metazoa; phylum Arthropoda; class Malacostraca; order Decapoda; family Palaemonidae; genus Macrobrachium; species Macrobrachium rosenbergii. Next base: position 14,343,854 of record NC_089794.1, on the reverse strand, counting down.
ATCTTCTTAGACGCTGGTCGAAGGAAGATATATATATATATATATATATATATATATATATATATATATATATATATATATATATATGTATATATATATATGTATATATATATATATATATATATATATATATATATATATATATATATATATATATATAAGTATATATCATTTAGTCACTTTATATATGCAAGTGTGTTTACTTAAAAGCTTACAGTTTTGAGTCATCCTACCAAATCAGAATCAGTCTTTTAAGTCCATCCAGTTTTCATAATGATTGACGTCATTTTGACAGATTATTTGTCATCGTATTCCGGTAATTATGGCCTTCTGTGTGCCATTAAATTTGTCATATAGATATTGCAGTAATTATCGTCAGTCATAAAATTTTGCCCAATTTATTTCCTCTAAACCTATGTAAAGGCTGTCAGTATAATAATAATAATAATAATAATAATAATAATAATAATAATAATAATAATAATAATAATAATAATAATTGGGAAACAAACTAGATTTTTAATATTGAGGTGATGACGTAATATTTTAGTTTCAAAATATTAAAATTTGAAGTTCTGTCAATACCACTTTTTAAATAGATATAGTTTCCTATTACATATTTCCAAATCATGTCTTCTGATCGATGCTTTCCTGAAAGTGATGTACTTACTTTGCAAGATTTATGGAACTTGAAAAGCTCCAAAGGAAACATTTGTACTGGAAATAATAAAAAAAAACAAAGTACCCAGAAGGCGTTGAAAAGAAAGTTTTTTTTTTTTATACAAGAAGTGAAAGTAGAGAATTAGAAAACGTACCTAATGCATCCGGTGTGAAAAACGATTGTTTTTCTTTTGGATCAGTAGAGAAAAAAACCTTGCAAAATTTGCTCCACCCCTTCTTCTTCTTCTTCTTCTTCTTCTTCTTCTTCTTCTTCTTCTTCTTCTTCTTCTTTTGGTGTTGGTGCCAGCACGAGTTTGCCACAAAAGTCTGCGTGAAAAGGAAAACAACGCTTAAACTTCCTTTAGTGTTACTGTTATCCTTAAATCACCCGCGAGAAAGGATCGCCACATTTAATTCTCAATTGCTCCTCTCCTTCTCTCTCTCTCTCTCCCCCACCTCCCCTTTCCTCAAGCTTCTTTCTCCTTCTGCAGCTCCTTAAGCTCTCCTATCGCTCGGCCTTTACTCCTTCCCTTGGCCAGAGTCGAACTTTTTTTTTATTCTTGGTTTTTTTTTCCGAGGTCAAAGATGGTCCAGGTTCCCCCAACTGAATATTTGCCGGTTAGATTTTAGAGCCTTTCTGAGGAGGGCACTTTTTTTGAGATTTACTTCCGGACCCTCCCTTCCTCCCTCCTCCGCCCGAAGACACTTCCATTCAGAGCATTTGAGTAGCGGGTATGGCCTCTCGAGATTCAGGACCCATTGCGGGGTATCCTATGCGCACTTCTGAGGGACTTACATCCTACGAATGTTCTGCCGGACTGAAGACACCTGTTCGTAACTGCCGCAGGGAAAAGGTTCCTCGCTGCAATATTTCCACGATGCAGGTTTTCTGGGTCTCAGATTTTGAATGCAGCTTTGTTTTTATTATATCTTTTACTTCAAGTTGATTGTAAAAACGATCGGATGATAATAGGAAAAGTGGTAGGGAAGACTGAATATATTGAATTTTTTCGGATAGGAAGAAAATGAAATAATAAACATTTAAGCACTGTTAGCAAACTTTTTGGTTTAGATGACGATAATGATGATGATAATAGTAATAAAAGTAGTAATAATATAATGAAAATGATAGTAATAGCAATTGTCACAATAATGATAATATATTAATAATAATAATTCTGATGAGAAATACGTGCGCCATTAGAATTCTCCTTTATGTTAGGCTGTAATTTCTCTAATAAACAAGGAAAAATGCGCCGAAGAAACTTCGGCGCAATCGAGCTTTCTGTACAGCCTATAATCAAAGCCACCGAAAACAGATCTATCTTTCGGTGGTCTCTGTATAGTCCTGATGAGCCTTGGCCCATGAAACTTTAACCACGGCCCGGTGGAGGCCTGGCCTATATCGTCGCTAGATGCACAATTATGGCGAAATTTATCTTTAAATAAGATAAAAACTATCGAGGCTAGAGGGCTTCAATTTGGTATGGTGTGATGATTGGAGGGTAGATGATCAACATACCAATTTGCAGCCTTCTAGCCTCGGTAGTTTTTAAGATCTGAGGGCGGACAAAAAAAGTGAGGACAGAAAAAAGTGCGGACGAACAGACAAAGCCGGCACAATAGTTTTCTTTTCAGAAAATTAAAATGATAATAATCATAATTTTCATAATAATTATGATATATAATAATAATTCTGATGAGAAATACGGGCGTCATAAGAATTCTCCGGTATGTCAGGTTGTAATTTCTTTAATAAAAATTACCAGTCAAAGTCTATATAACAAGAATGATTCACTCCTTAACAAGGCGATGTTAGTATATGTACGAAAAGTAAATAAAATTAAGCAAGAATCGACAGTACGAAACAAATGAGAGAAAGTCTACAACTTCAAAATAACTTATAAATTCTTCTACAACTTCAAAATAACTTATGAATTCTCTTACTATAAGACGCAATCAATTACGTGATACCACCGCTTAAACGTCCCCTTGGATCGAATGCTATCAATTATATCATAAAAGCAGGACATTGGATTTCAGTTCATAATGATTAGAAGCCATCAGTCACGATGTCATTGTAATATACTATAACCTGAAAATTTCTGAAGGAATTGTTGTTATTAGTCTTATCAACTGCAGAACTCCAAGGAGGAGATATTATCAAGCGCGCAATGCACATTTCCATTTCGAGTCCATCACCATTAATATTCAAGGGCCGGAAAGAGGCTCCACGGAGCGAGCAACCGGCCTTCGCAGATTCCGGAATCAAAGCCACGTCCTTCCTCAGCAGTAAAGAAGCAAGCAGAGAGAAGAGACGCCATTGTTGCTTGCTCTGAGTCGGTGGGAAATCATTTTTCTTTTGCCTGTGTGCGTGTGTGTTGTATGTCTTTATGGATGCCTGTGCTTGAATGCAAGCACGAGGGGTAGGGGTGGGACCACGGGACTTCGAGGGGAAATTTGGGCGTTTTCTGAGGGTTGTATGGGTGCGAAAAATGCAGTTAATTTCACGTTTCTTTGAAAGTAGAATTTTCATTTGGGATTGTTGTTGTTTAAGGCAAGTTTTAATGTTACGAATTTCAGTGTCTCCGTGTATGATATATATATATATATATATATATATATATATATATATATATATATATATATATATATATATATATATATATATATATATATATATATATATATATATATATGTTACAGTCAACATGCGTAATCGGTCATTACGCATAATGACTGAAATTTCAGTCATCACGCGTAATGCACTTAGGGACATTTGATCCCCCAGGAGCTAGTACTAAACACGGCGAAATACATTTGACCCCCAGGGACTAGTACTAAACCCGGCGAAACAGTGTAGGTGACTCACTGTTTCGCCGTGTTTAGTACTAGCTCCTGAGGGGATCAAATGTCCCTAAGTGCATTACGCGTGATGACTGAAATTTCAGTCATTACGCGTAATGACTGATTACGCATGTTGACTGTAAATATATATATATATATATATATATATATATATATATATATATATATATATATATATATATATATATATATATATATATATATATATATATATATATATATAT
>NC_089794.1:14312602-14335102 GCF_040412425.1 Macrobrachium rosenbergii | reverse complement strand
GCCTTTACGTTCAGTTATACCTTCGCAGTTATGCCTGCTCAGTCGGCCTGTGCAGGCAAAACTGAACCCACTAACCTTCAGTTTCGCAGGCACAGGCATAACTTCGCAGGTATAACTGAACGTTAGCGGGTTCAGTTTTGCGCAGGTATAACTGAACGTTAGTGGGTTCAATTTTACGCAGATATAACTGAACGCTAGTGGGTTCAGTTTTGCGCAGGTATAACTGAACGTTAGTGGGTTCAGTTTTGCCTTCACAGGCCGACTGTGCAGGCATAACTGCGAAGGTATAACCGAATGTTAGTGGCGGCCTTTAAAGGCTGGAATAATTGCCAGGAAAAAAAGCTACATTTCCCCCTGTAAAAAGGGTTTGGGGTAGCTTGTGATTAAAAGTTCTCAGTTAATTGAAGCCTTTAAGTATCCTTTGACCCCTCTTCCTACCTATGCCTCCTCATCTTGAGGACCATTGGATTCAAAGGTTCAAATGGCCAGAGAAACATCATAGCGACTTGAATTGAAAATAGTTTCAATCCACCCTGAACATAAAGGTCAGAGCTGCTCATCCTTTGGAGTTCTCTGTTGATGTTGGATCCTCAACGGATTGGGTCCAAGAAGTCTCCTCCTCCTCCTCCTCCTCCTCCTCCCCCTCCTCCTCCTTTTAAGGTTGCTGGGAATCACAGGTTGGAATACTTAAACAAACGTAGGTGTCACTACACCGGAAAAAGAGACCCAATTTGCCATAAACAAAAGGTCGAGCTTTACTTATTACCTAAAGTCTCTGGTTGACTAAGGATCCCAAATAGATTCGGTCCTCGCATCCTCCTCTTCCCTCTTAAGGATGCTGAGTATCGAAGGTTTAAACAGCGAGAGAAACGTTGGAGCCACTGCAATAAAAAAGAGGCTTAATTCACCCTGGAAAGAAGGGGCAAAGTTACTTTTAAATTGGAGTTCCTACCTGATTGAGTATCGGGTACTCGGAGCCTGCTCCCCTTCTCCCCATCCTCCTCCTCCTCCTCCTCCTCTTACTCTAACTCTTTCTCCTCCTCCTCCTCCTCTTCCTCCTCTTCCTTCTACTCCGCCTCCTCTTTCTACTCTAACTCTTTCTCCTCCTCATCAGTCCTCCCTGTTCCTCCCCTTTCTCCTCCCGGAGTAAAGACAAAAGACCCAATCTTCTCCTTTTGTTTATCAAGACTTCTGGACTCGATTCAAAAGTAGACAAGACCCGAAACAATCCTTTTCTCCCTGTCTTCGGCTACCGCGAAGGAGCCGAGACAAAGAAAAGAGCGATCGTAAAGCAAGGCGGGCTTTATGGAAGCCACAAAAGCGAACTTTACCGGCATAAGTGATGGGGTATTTGTTTTAGTTTCTCATGTTTATAATGGCGATGTGAGTAGCGTAATGTGGGTATGTTTTTTTTCCGGCTTTTGGGTATGCGTGACCCCGATGACCTAATGGAGAAAGAGAGCCAAAGAGAGAGAGAGAGAGAGAGAGAGAGAGAGAGAGAGAGAGAGAGAGAGAGAGAGAGAGAGAGAGAGAGGGGGATTGGGGGTTGGTTAGTTATCACTGACTTAAGAACAAATCACGTTTGTTTATTGTTTATTAACTTACTGAATGCTAATCTAATTGGAAGAGAGAGAGAGAGAGAGAGAGAGAGAGAGAGAGAGAGAGAGAGAGAGAGAGAAACGTGAACTGACGGATTGTGGTGAACAGTCTTAATTTGGAGATCTAACTCGTTATTTTATATGAGAGAGAGAGAGAGAGAGAGAGAGAGAGAGAGAGAGAGAGAGAGAGAGTATTTAGCAAAAAATCAAATCACAATTGTTTATAAATTATGTTTACGACAGCGAACGAGATAATACGAGTATCATTCTCGGAAAGAGGATTGAAAGTACTCTACCCTGTTCTTTACAATTAACTTTTTTTTTTTCTTTTGCGCGAATCAAATGCAATTAATATTTCTTTCTCTGGCAATCTCCAACATCTGGTCCATTGTTTGCATGTTGAATGTGCAAGTTACCCTGCTCCATACGTATATATCAGCGGCGTGCATGTGGCGGTATGCGGCAACCCAACACAAAGGTTGCCATCGATAATTAAAGGCCAGAATAATGAAGAAGCTCGTTTGTCTTTGGTGGTCGCAAATTATGTTTCGTAACAGCAAGACAACTCTCTCTCTCTCTCTCTCTCTCTCTCTCTCTCTCTCTCTCTCTCTCTCTCTCTCTCTCTCTCTCTCTTACGAGCCACATTTCACATCGACAGTCCTATAAATGCCACATAGTTGGAACTGGAGAGCCACATGAAATTGAGGAACATGCATCGAATACTAACTACCAATTTGTTTATTAGGAAAAGCCCACTTAATTAGTTTGTTTTAAGGACGAATTATTAATGATGAAGATTTTTTTAAGATTGAAGAATGAGGAAAAACCTTATTATACTTGAACTTATCAAATACTTATTTTATAATGTTGTAGTATACACAGTTACAGCTGATAGTGCATATTATTGTATTTCAAAGGACTCTGTATTTTATCGCCTCTTATTAAATTAATTTCTCTAGCTGGAGATCCTTCTTTTGTCGTTCTTGAGGACGAAAAATTAATGTTATTTGAAGTTTTAGGGAATAACAGCTTGAAAATAACAAATAACACATGAGGTCATTACTGGATAAAAGCTTGAAAATACTGAATAACACCTGAGGTCGGTACTGAATAATAAGAGGTCATTACTGAATAACAGTTTGAAAATAGTGAATAATACCTTATATCATTACTGAATAACAGCTTGAAAATACTGAATAACATCTGAGGTCAATATAAGGTCATTCTTAACAATAAGAGATCAGTACTGAATAACAAGAGGTCATTACTGTAACTTCTGATATAATTACTGAATAACAGCTTGAAAAAACTGAATAACACCTGAGGTCAATATTGAGGTCATTAAAGGACATTACTTATTAACAACAGGTCAGTACTGAATAACATGCGGTCATTGCTGAATAACAACTCGAAAATATTGAATAACACCTGAGATCATTACTGAATGATAACTTTAAACAACTGAATAACACTTGAGGTCAATAATGAACAACGACAGGTCATTATTGAATAACATGAGGTCATTGCTAAATAACATCTTGAAAACTCTACTTCACAGTTTCAAAAGATAACATAACTATTAATTTATTCTTTTTTAATTTCCTCTTTTACATTTTGAAAATCTATGTGAATAAATCTATATGTAAATGAGTTAGCTCATTTGCTTCTGGCTTCATGTTATAAAAGATTGTGTGTGTGTGTATATATATGTATATATATATATATATATATATATATATATATATATATATATATATATATATATATATATATATATATATATATATATATATATATATATATATATATATATATATATATATATATATATATATATTGAAATTTTGATCACACCGTGATTTATATACATTCATGAAGCTACAAATGTCGCAATATCCAATTCACGCTACTTCGGGAATATCCCCGATGGGAATTAACACCGAGGGTGAATTTTTTTAAAGTGATAAATGGATCGGACGGTCAAACCATTGATCCCTTTATCACTTCTAAAAATTCCTTCGATGTTAATTCCCCATCGGGATATTCCCGAAGTAGCGTGAATTGATGTTGCGACATTTGTAACTTCATGAATATATATACATGTAAAGTATAACCTTATGTATATATGCACAAATATATATATATATATAATATATATATATATATATATATATATATATATATATATATATATATATATATATATATATATATATATATATATATATATATAAATAGAGAAAGATAGATAGATAGATAGATAGATAGACACTTATAAAAAAATACAGTCAAACAAATACAGCAAAACGCCCTGGTTAAAGTTATCGCAATGCTGCGTTATGTTATTACTATGTTATGCTAAAATGAGTCGGTGGACGGCTCCGTTAGAAAACAAAGGGCTTCCTTATTAGGTCTAATAAATTCTCCGCCCGCGAGGAATCGCTTCTTCGAGGAAAATCAAAATGATTTATTGGGTCCATTAAAGAGTTCGCTCCGATCATCGTGGGGACGAAATGTATCCTGTCCTTCGAATGTATAAGTATGTATGAGTCCTGTCTGTCTGTTTATTTAGGGGCGTTATCTATTTCTCTCTTTTTCAACTTTTCATTTTCTCAACTGTTCATTATCTCGCTGTCTCCATCTTTTTCCTTTGTCTATTATTCTTGTCTTCTATCTCATAATCACATGGTATTTCACATCCATCTCTTCCTTACCACCTTCTCTCTCTCTCTCTCTCTCTCTCTCTCTCTCTCTCACACACACACACACACACACTACACACTGTTTCACATTTATTATCTTCTTATCAAACTTACTTTTTCACATTCTTGTGTGTGCATTATCTTCTTATCTCACACACACACACACACACACATACACACTGTTTCACATTTATTATCTTCTTATCAAACTTACTTTTAATCTCTTTCTCACATTCTTTAATGTGTGTGCATCTCTCTCTCTCTCTCTCTCTCTCTCTCTCTCTCTCTCTCTCTCTCTCTCTCTCTCTCTCTCTCTCTCTCCTGCTATTTACGGCTATCTACTTTCTCTCTGTCAATGCGCGCGGTTGTCTATTATCGAACTATCTATTTATCTATCTATCCCATTCCCCCATGTACCTAAGTATGTATATTTTAAGCAGTTCTCTCTCTCTCTCTCTCTCTCTCTCTCTCTCTCTCTCTCTCTCTCTCTCTCTCTCTCAATGTCTTTGTCTCTCTTTCTCATTCACACTATTTCAAACTATTTTGTTTATCTTTTCACTTTCATTCTCTCTCCCACAACTCAAAAATTTTTTCTCTCTCTCTCTCTCTCTCTCTCTCTCTCTCTCTCTCTCTCTCTCTCTCTCAATGTCTTTGTCTCTCTTTCTCATTCCACATTGCACTTTTTTGTTTATCTTTCACTTTCATTCTCCCTCCCACAACTCGCGTTTCTCTCTCTCTCTCTCTCTCGGACTCTCTCTTTAGATCTCTCTCTCCATCTCTTCATCCCATCAGAAAACTCCTTAAGAGATGCCACATTGCAGTGAATTAGCACCTTCAACTTTCCATAGAAAGGAGCGCGTTTAATGATGGCATAAACGAGAACCCTCGGACCCGTATTTAGATGGACGGCCTCCATCCTTCATTTTTAAAGGGAGAGGGAAGGAAGAGAGGATGGAATGAAGAGATGGGGGAACAGATGAGAGAATGAGGATTAATAGGAAAGAAGGAGAGGAAATGAGGGAGATGGAATTGGGATGAGAAGGAGAATAAGAAGAAAGAGAAAGTAGAAGGCGAAGGAGGAAGTGGGAAGAAATGGGAAGGAAAAGATGAGAGAATTAATAAGGAAAAGATGAGAGAATTAATAAGGAAAAGATGAGAGAATTCATAAGCAAGTAAAGCTCAATGGTAAAAGGATAAAGGAGAAAGGAGAGATAAATCTCTCAATGTCTTTGGGAGATAGGAACATTATGAAATTTTTTTATCTCATTCTCTCTCCCACTCTCAAATTTCTCTCTCTCTCTCTCTCTCTCTCTCTCTCTCTCTCTCTCTCTCCATCCTATCAGAGAAAGTCTTAAGAGATGCCTCGTTGCAGTGAATTAATTCTTTTACTTTCCTTAGAAAGGGGCGAGTTTAATGATGGTATAAACGAGAACCCTTAGACCCATATTTAGATGGAAGGCCTCCCTCGTTCATTTCGAAGGAAGAGAGAGAGAGAGAGAGAGAGAGAGAGAGAGAGATTTACCCACACTCACCCACCTATACCCATATGGAAACAACCCCCACCTTCCTTCTCTTCCCCTCTCCTAATCTTGATGGAGATTGGCTGATTCCATTGTGTAATCTAGCGTTACAATCCCTGTGGTCACTGCCGCCAATCTACATGAATATATAAATATGGATGCCAGTATAATAAACTCCCATTTCAGCAGAATAGCAGGTGGGTCTACCCCACTGTTTTCTCCTATTATTCTTCACCTTTTATCATATTCTGCTTCACACCCAGGGGTACTCATTGAGAAAGAGCACGAGCTGGTATAAGGCCAAGTTAATCTAAAACAGCAAAGGTTTTAACCATATCAAAGATCTAAGACGAGGTCACGTTCAACAGCAGAAGTTTGGATACGTTCAACAGGAATGAAGTTTGAGGTCACGTTCAGAAATATGAAAGGTCTTTCCGAGCATTAAATTACGTACTTGGTTACTGTTCGACTGTAAAGGGTATCACCTGGAGGAGAGAGAGAGAGAGAGAGAGAGAGAGAGAGAGAGAGAGAGAGAGAGAAAAAAAATAAAAATAGCTCATCCAAAATGTGGACCATCATAAAAATGAAAACGGGAGGGTCTTGACGAGGTAAAATCACCTCACCCCCAACCTCCCCCTCACCTCCAGGTGGTGAAACCAATCATAACATATTTATAAGATGAGATTTCCCTCTCTCTCTCTCTCTCTCTCTCTCTCTCTCTCTCTCTCTCTCTCTCTCTCTCTCTCTCTCTCTCTCGTCTATAATGACCATTTCTGGCGTGGGTACGGCGTCGTATTCGGCAGGTAGATGAAGTGTGTGATAAGGGAGGCTGACCAACGTTTTTATGGCACTGAACGTTAGGTGACCCAAGCTGGAAAATTGCTATTGCTTATCACGCCGTTAACTCGGCGCTGTGACACGTTTGAAGACTTTTCCAGTACCCTTTGGCGTTTAGAGTTTGTTTTTGTAGAGTTTTTGTGGGTTTAGAGATATTTTTTTTTTAGAGTTTTTTTTTTTTAGAGTTTTGTGAATTTAGAGATATTTTTTAGTTTTGATTTGGATTTTTTTTTAGAGTTTTTTGCAGAGTTTTGTGGTTTTAGTGGATTTAGAGATTATTGTTAGAGTTTTTGTGGATTTAGAGATTTTTTTAGAGTTTTTGTGGATTTAGAGATTTTTTTTAAGAGTTTTTGTTGATTTAGAGATTATATTTTTGTTTTTTTTTGGCATCTGGAGTTACTTTCTGGAGCTATTGAGCGTTTCTAGATATCACTTTAACATTTTGGCATTTAGAGTTTGCATTTGTTATGGAACTTGGTTTGTATTTTAATGTTCCCTTAGCATTCAGAGGTAATTCCTAGAACTGCTTAACGCATAGAGCTTTCAGTTTATTTCTTTCAGTATTTAAAGTTTTAATATTTTGGTGCTATTGAGAATTTAGAGTTAGTATTTCGGAGCTACTTAATCATTTAGAGTTAGTATTTGAGAAGGTTTCTAATAATATTAGACCAAATAATTTAGAGTTATTAGCCTTTCAGAATTTGATAGGATGATGCACAGTTTAACGGATTACTGCTAATAAAAAAACAAGTAAAACTTCGGCACAACTCTAGTTATCTGTACAGCGTATAATGCTGTATGAAACTCTCAGCCACGGCCCATGAAACTTTCACCCACGGCCCGGTGGTGGCCTATAGCGGTGCCTGACGTATAATCATGGCTAACCTTAACCTTAAGTAAAATAAGAACTACTAAGGCTTAGAGGGCTGCAATTTGGTATGTTTGATGATGGGAGGGTGGATAATCAACATACCAATTTGCAGCCCTATAGCCTCAATAGTTTTTAAGACCTGAGGGCGGACAGAAAAAGTGCGGACAGACAGACAAAGCCATCTCAATAGTTTTCTTTTACAGAAAACTAAAATAAACCCCATGCTTTAGTATTCTTAATGTTTAATATTCTTCAAGCAAATCTTATTTGGAAATAGACCCCATGATTACTCTTTTGGAGAATTAACCACCATGATTTATGTTATATTATGGAGAGTTTCATGTTGGTGAAAATTTTAGTCTCTGCAAATGTGAGGATTCTTAGCCTTTTGTCCTTTAACAACAGAAAGGTCATCAGCTTTGAGGTTAATTTGGTACCTGAAAGCGTTTTCCTTTCTGAATTAATTATTATTGTACGGCTCATCTTATACCGTACCTTTATTATAAGCAGAGAGAGAGAGAGAGAGAGAGAGAGATTATTTCACTGGTAATTAGAGATTAGTAATAGGAAAGGAGAGAGAGAAAGAGAGAGAGAGAGAGAGAGATCAGTTCAATGGTAATTAGAGATTAGGAATAGAAAAGGAGAGAGAGAGAGAGAGAGAGAGAGAGAGAGAGAGAGAGAGAGAGAGAGAGAGAGATCAGTTCACTTGTAATTAGAGATAGAGAGAGAGAGAGAGAGAGAGAGAGAGAGAGAGAGAGAGATCAGTTCACTGGTAATTAGAGATTAGGAATAGGAAAGGAGAGAGAGAGGAAGAGAGAGAGATCAGTTCACTGGTAATTAGAGATTAGGAATAGGAAAGGAGAGAGAGAGAGAGAGAGAGAGAGGGGGGAGAGAGGGGAGAGATCAGTTGACTAGTAATTAGAGATTATGAAAAGTAAAGGGGTTAGAGAGAGAGATCAATTCATTGGTAATTAGAAATTAGGAATAGAGAGAGAGCTAGAGAGGTCAATTCTTTTTAATTTAATGAGATTTGGAATAGGAGAGAGAGAGAGAGAGAGAGAGAGAGAGAGAGAGAGAGAGAGAGAGAGTTCAATTCTTTCTAAATTAAAGAAATTAGGAACTGGAAGAGAGAGAGAGAGAGAGAGAGAGAGAGAGAGAGTTGAAGGTCAGTTCACAGGAAGATGAAGAAATTAGGAACTGGAAGAGAGAGAGAGAGAGAGAGAGAGAGAGAGAGAGAGAGAGAGAGAGAGAGAGTTGAAGGTCAGTTCAGGAAAATGAAGAAATTAGGAACTCTTTGAAGGCCAGTTCACAGGAAATGAAGAAATTAGGAATTAAGAGAGAGAGAGAGAGTTGAACTGTTCACAGGAAAATGAAGAAATTAGGAACTGGAAAGAGAGAGAGAGAGAGAGAGAGAGAGAGAGAGAGAGATTGAGAGAGAGTTGAAGGCCAGTTCACAGGAAAATGAAGAAATTAGGAACTGGAAACGAGAGAGAGAGAGAGAGAGAGAGAGAGAGAGAGAGAGAGAGAGAGAGAGAGAGAGAGAGAGAGAGAGAGAGAGAGAGTTGAAGGTCAGTTCACAGGAAAATGAAGAAATTAGGAACTGGAAACGAGAGAGAGAGAGAGAGAGAGAGAGAGAGAGAGAGAGAGAGAGAGAGAGAGAGAGATTGAGAGAGAAGGTCAGTTTCAGGAAAATAAAGAAATTAGGGACTGGAGAGAGAGAGAGAGAGAGAGAGAGAGAGAGAGAGAGAGAGAGAGAGAGAAGTTGAAGGTCAGTTCACAGGAAAATGAAGAAATTAGGAACTGAAAGAGAGAGAGAGAGGAGTTGAACAGTTCACAGGAAAATGAAGAAATTAGGAACTGAAACGAGAGAGAGAGAGAGAGAGAGAGAGAGAGAGAGAGAGAGAGAGAGTTGAAGGCCAGTTCACAGGAAAATGAAGAAATTAGGAACTGGAAACGAGAGAGAGAGAGAGAGAGAGAGAGAGAGAGAGAGAGTTGAAGGCCAGTTCACAGGAAAATGAAGAAATTAGGAACTGGAAACTGAGAGAGAGAGAGAGAGAGAGAGAGAGAGAGAGAGTTGAAGGCCAGTTCAGGAAAATGAAGAAATTAGGAACTGGAAACGAGAGAGAGAGAGAGAAGAGAGAGAGAGAGAGAGAGAGATTTCAGTTCAGGAAAATGAAGAAATTAGGAACGTTTAGAGAGTTCAAGAGAGAGAGAGAAGAGAGAGTTGAAGGCCAGTTCACAGGAAAATGAAGAAATTAGAACTAAGAGAGAGATTGAGAGAGAGAGTTGAAGGTCAGTTCACAGGAAAATGAAGAAATTAGGAACTGGAAACGAGAGAGAGAGAGAGAGAGAGAGAGAGAGAGAGAGAGAGAGAGAGAGAGAGAGAGAGAGGAGAGAGATTTGAGAGAGTTGAAGGCCAGTTCACAGGAAAATGAAGAAATTAGGAACTGGAAACGAGAGAGAGAGAGAGAGAGAGAGAGAGAGAGAGAGAGAGAGAGAGAGAGAGAGAGTTGAAGGCCAGTTCAGTTGCAGGAGAATGAAGAAATTAGGAACTTTACATTGAAGGCCAGTTCACAGGAAAATGAAGAAATTAGGAACTGAAACGAGAGAGAGAGAGAGAGAGAGAGAGAGAGAGAGAGAGAGAGAGAGAGAGAGAGAGAGAGAGAGAGTTGAAGGCCAGTTCACAGGAAAATGAAGAAATTAGGAACTGGAAACGAGAGAGAGAGAGAGAGAGAGAGAGAGAGAGAGAGAGAGAGAGAGAGTTGAAGGCCAGTTCACAGGAAAATGAAGAAATTAGGAACTGAGAGAGAGAGAGAGAGAGAGAGAGAGAGATTGAGAGAGAGAGTTGAAGGCCAGTTCACAGGAAAATGAAGAAATTAGGAACTGGAAAGAGAGAGAGAGAGAGAGAGAGAGAGAGAGAGAGAGAGAGATTGAGAGAGAGAGTTGAAGGCCAGTTCACAGGAAAATGAAGAAATTAGGAACTGGAAACGAGAGAGAGAGAGAGAGAGAGAGAGAGAGAGAGAGAGAGAGAGAGAGAGAGAGTTGAAGGTCAGTTCACAGGAAAATTAAGAAATTAGGAACTGGAAACGAGAAAGAGAGAGAGAGAGAGAGAGAGAGAGAGAAGCATTTAGCCCTGAAATCCTGGCCATATCCGACGTATGTCAACTGACTATCAACATTTCTATTTCCCAGTCAAACGTTTAAGTTCCAATAAAAGGTTTGAGAGTAATCGCCGAAATCCCCTGCCTCAGGGATACAGGGGGATTTTATCGTGGGGATCCGGATGGAAAATGTATTTATAAGCAACTCCCATTTACATTTTCATCGGCCGGTTTTTTGCAACAGAAGTTGTATGATCTGCCTTGTTAAAGCGGAGAGGTCCTTAACTTTCCTGCGTGGTGTTCTGTCGCGTTCAAATAAATTACTGAATGGCTGGAAATATATTTCAGTTTGTATAAGATGTTATTTACAAGGTATATCATTGCACGTGTATTCCTATCTCTCTCTCTCTCTCTCTCTCTCTCTCTCTCTCTCTCTCTCACACTCTTACACACATAAACATACGTACCTTGATTTGTACTGGAACAATGGTAGCAGTAATGGCAATTTTTCCTAAAAAAAAAAAAAAAAAAAAAGATACTACATGTCTGAATCTCTGAGCTCTGAATAAGGTACCTGGTAGTTAATCTACAGTGCTGGGACGCAACTAAAGTGGAAAAGGGTATGGGACTCATGACAATAATTCAGGGCATGGAAACAAACACAAGAAGCCAAGATACACTAAAGAACAATAGCATGAGTAATGGGAACACAGAAGTTGGTGTACAAATATCACGGAAAGTTAAAATGAAAATGACAGAACAAATGAAATAATTTCTAAAGGCCGTACGTAGCCCAGGTATGACTGAAATAATAGGAGAGAGAGAGAGAGAGAGAGAGAGAGAGAGAGAGAGAGAGAGAGAGAGAAGTGAATTATCTGGAAATGAAAGAGATTAGCAATTGGAAAGGAAAGAGAGAGAGAGAGAGAGAGAGAGAGAGAGAGAGAGAGAGAGAGAGAGAGAGAGAGAGAAGTCAATTCACTGGAAATTAAAGAGATTAGTAATTGGAAAGAGAGAGAGAGAGAGAGAGAGAGAGAGAGAGAGAGAGAGTGAATTCACTGGAAACTAAAGAGATTAGTAATTAGAAAGGAGTGAGAGAGAGAAGTGAATTCACTGGAAATTAAAAAGATTAGTAATTAGAGAGAGAGAGAGAGAGAGAGAGAGAGAGAGAGAGATAGACCTTTTCAAGAACAAAAGATTGTCAGATTGTCAGTCAGGTAACAGGGAACACAGGTTTAATGATAAATCGACGCATTCTTTATGAATGCCATCCTCCGATAAATCAATTAATAAAACTTTATTTTCCCATTCAATCGAAAGCAACGCCAGCAGTCAGTCAGAGCACTGGACGGGAAGGCTCTTTGAATAAAACACGGCCTCCATTTCGGCTGCATATGTTTTCCGGATCAAGTTTCATTCGGCTGTAATATTTATGGATAGCTCCGGAAGCGGCGTGTGAGCGAGGCGGTTCGTGGATTTTCATCTCCGGAATTCCGGGTGATTCCGCGTCCGGAATTGTTCGGTTCCAAATGGGTTTTGATCAGCGGTGGCGTCGATTACGAAAAAGACTGATTGATTGATTGATTGATGGTTACTGAAACTGGCGTTACAAAGTTCGTCAGAGAGGATCGAAGATAAATTGATTGTTAAAAGAGATAAGAAATAAAAACAATGCTAACAGTCATAGACACACTTCTGAGAATGTGTCTTTCTGTATTGGCAAAGCTTTGCAACTCCTTAGCTGCTTCCGTGTTCCCTGTTACCTGACTGACAACCTTCTGTTCTTTAAATGGTATGTCTATCCTTTCTTGTGGGGTTAATCTCTCTCTCTCTCTCTCTCTCTCTCTCTCTCTCTCTCTCTTCCTCGTTTTAATTCAGTCATGCCTGGGCTACGTGCGGACTTTAGAAATTATTTAATTCGTTTTACACTTTTCACTGAACTTTCTCTGCATTTGCTTTTGGTTCTGTAACCTTATTTACTTTATTATTATTATTATTATTATTATTATTATTATTATTATTATTATTATTATTATTATTATTATTATTATTATGATACCACGGTAAAAATTAAATGTGATAATCATAACTCAATTTACCTGGGGACAGATAGGACGCTGCAAAGAACGTTTTTGCCGCTTAGTGTGAACAGTGCAAGGCACACTGTAGGTGATATAACCCCATGAGGAATCTTGCAAACTATTCATTAAGCAAAAAATCCATTAAGCCTTTCTTCTTTCCCAACCCAGTCAACAATATTTTCACCATCTTCTGATAATTCTTGTCACCATCATTACCCTGTACCCAGTATCATTTTCAACACTCATCTTTGCCACAAAATAATAGTTTTTTTCTAAAAACCCCATTAACGCGATTTTGTTGTGATAGGAGAAGGAGATGTGAACTGAAAGTGATGTTTGTGATAGAATATTAATTGGTGGCAGTGGTGAAACATGCAGATTCTGGTGAAAGAGTTTTTAATAATAAAATCCGAATGGATCTCTCTTGTTTGTCCGGCCCCGGGTGGAGGCTGGGTAGGTAGAGGATTGGTGGGGGGGGGGGTGGTTAGGAGAGACATGACACATCCACCTCCTCCTACAAACCTGTTTGTCCACCCTGGGTGGGGACAGGTTAGGTGGGGGATCTGGAGGGTAGGGGAGACATGACACATCCACCCTCCTCCTGCGAACCTGTTTGTCCGCCCTGGGTGGAGACGAGGTAGGTAAGGAATTTGGGGAAAGTAGGAGAGACATGACACATCCACCCTCCTCCTGGAAATCTGTTTGTCCGCCCCAGGTGGGGGCGGAGTAGGTAGGGGATCGGGAGGGTAGATAAGACATGACACATCCGCTCTCCTGCAAACCTGTTTTTCCACCCCGAGTGGGGGAGGGGTAGGTAGGGGATTGGGACAGTAGAGGAGACATGACACATCCACCCTCCCCCTGCAAACCTGTTTGTCCACTCCTGGTGGGGCTGGGTAGATAGGGGATCGGGAAGGTAGGGAAGACATGACACATCCACCCTCCTCCTGCAAACCTGTTTGTCCACCCAGGGTGGGGCAGGAATAGGTAGGGGATCAGTAGGGTATGTGAGATATGACTGGCAGCGCTGGGTTCCAGCACAGCGTAGAGCGTGCCATCAAACTCGTATTAAATAAATGAGTAAAGGCTTATGGAAGGGTATGGCTGGGCTGAAATTCTGGATCTTACCTTTTATTAGATATATACTAATTATTGCTGCACAGCTTCCTGTAAAATTTACGTTAATTTTCAAAGTTTTCCTTTATGACTCATCACTAAGAAATTTTGTGAGGCAAAAAAATACCTTTATTTGTTGGGTAAGACTTTAATAGTTTTCCATTATGATAATAAAAAAAATTATTTTGATATGGAGTGTTTATTCATGAGTATATTTTGTTTTTTATGTAGGGTGGGTCCAGACATTTATTTTTTATCCAGCCAGAAAAAATATTTAGACTCTGAAATATAATGCACCAAATTATGGCTTGTTTTCTTTGAGGATAAAAGATACATGTTTTAGAAATAAACAAGAAAGTTCTGATCACCGCTGGGCCATGAGGCCATTATTATTATTATTATTATTATTATTATTATTATTAGATTTCTCTTTCTCGAAGCGTGAACATTGGCTAGTCATTGATCAATATTTACATAGAAGAGAATCGAGGCATAAGTGAAAATGAGAAGACTCAATATAAGATTAATTCTCACGATGCATCCATCTTTTTTAACAAGGCATGCTTAAGAGAGGGTCATCTTCCTCCTCTTCCTCCTCCTCCTCCTCCTCTTCCTCCTCCTCCTCCTCCTCCTCCTCCTCCTCCTCCTTCTTCCTCTTCCTCTCCTTCTTATTCTTCTTCAGGAAGAAAGCACTCTTGTATGCGAGTTTCATTATTATTACATGCACATCAGCTGAGTTAACTTAACACAACTTTATCAGTTTATTTTAGTTTTCATTTTTTTCTGCAGGACATAAGTCTTTTTTGAATTGCCTAATATTTACTCGTACTTCTTACTTCTGCAGGGTATGGGAAAATCTGAGTATACCTTTTCTTATTAGAGTATACTGAAAAATGATCAAATATACGTTTCTTATTGTCTAGGTAGGGGCAAATGAATTTTGGAGTTACCGCTATTATTATTATTATTATTATTATTATTATTATTATTATTATTATTATTATTATTATTATTAAGAACAGAACAAGACGAAAGTATCATTAACTTACTGAGTGACTTTCCACACAGTATAAAGCTCATATGTGGGAAATGAGAAGATTAATAATATTTTCATTTTGTGTGAGGGCCCATGCATTTAAGCTTCAAAGGGCAAACATATAGTAAGAGTTATTATTGAATTTGGTTTCATAGTCCACGATATAGGTTAGGATGGTCTTATTTTTTCGATAGTTCGAACAATTATAGCAATACTGGGTAATATGGTTTCTTTGACAATATTCAAACCTTTATTGATATCCACCCGAAAGTTTACGATCTGGAGGGTGCCAGTTTTTGCAAGCATTCATTTATATTTCTTCAGGCGTTCTCGAGATTATATGCTGACATTCCATATAGACAGACAGACAGACAGAGAAGACAGACAGAGATAGACAGACAGACAGAGACAGACAGACAGGCAGAAATACACACAGAGACAGGCAGACAGACATACAGAGACAGACAGACAGACAGATAGAGACAGCCAAACAGACAGACAGACATACATACAGAGACAGCCAGACAGACATACAGAGACAGAGAGACAGACAGACAGACAGAGACGGACCTAAACAGACAGAAAGACATACAGAGACAGAGAGACAGACAGACAGACAGACAGAGACAGACAGAGACGGACCTAAACAGACAGAAAGACATACAGAGACAGAGAGACAGACAGACAGACAGACAGAGACAGACAGAGACGGACCTAAAAAGACAGAAAGACATACAGAGACAGAGAGAGACAGACAGACAGAGACAGCCAGCCAGACAGACAGACATACAGAGACAGACAGACAAACAGACAGACATACAGAGACAGGCAGACAGACATACAGAGACAGAAAGACAGACATACAGAGACAGACAGACAAACAGACAGACATACAGAGACAGGCAGACAGACATACAGAGACAGACAGACAAACAGAGACAGACAAACAGACAGACATACAGAGACAGACAGACAAACAGACAGACATACAGAGACAGAAAGACAGACATACAGAGACAGAAAGACAGACATACAGAAACAGACAGAGACGGACAGAAACAGACATACAGAGACAGACAGACAGACAGACAGAAACAGACAGACAGACAGACAGACAGACATACAGAGACAGACAGACAGACAGACAGACAGACAGCCAGCCAGAGAGACAGACAGCCTCCTGCTCCCAACTTGGAGAGCAGCAGAGGGAGCAAAAATAGCACCGGAAAGGTCTTTGTTAAGACATTATGGCCGACATTTAAAACTCTTTCGGAAGGGAAGAGACATAAAGGAGGAAAGTTTTTCCTCTCCCGAAGTAGGAAAGTTTAATGAATTTAAATATAAGAACATACTACAATTTCACTCCCTCATTCCTTAACCCCCCTTTTTCTCTTTCGCCTTTTAGTTTTCTGTAAAAGAAAACTATTGTGCCGGCTTTGTCTGTCCGTCCGCACTTTTTTCTTTCCGCACTTTTTCTGTCCGCCCTCAGATCTTAAAAACTACTGAGGCTACAGGGCTGCAAATTGGTATGTTGATCACCCACCCTCTAGTCAACGAACGTAGCAAATTACAGCCCTCTAGCCTCAGTAGTTTTCATTTTATTTAAGATTAAAGTTAGCCATAATCGTGCTTCTGGCAACGATGTAGGATAGGCCACCACCGGGCCGTGGTTAAAGATTCATGACCCGCTGCTCATACAGCATTATACTGAGACCACCGAAAGATAGATCTGTTTTCGTTGGCCTTGATTATATACAGATGCACCGAAGAAACTGCATTTTTTCTTGTTGATTTTGTATTTTCTGCTGCTCTGTTTTCGTTTACCGTTGTTTGTTCTTGACAGTTGATTGGTTGGTTAAATAGTTTACTTATTGAGTTGTTTATTTACTTATTTCAACGTTTTTTTTACAATGTTAATTTGTCTATTGTATATTTACTTCTTCTATTTATGTTTGTTTCAAATAATCGTCTGTTCATTTGTTGACTTGCTCGGGAGCCGCCATAATGTGCAGTATTTAAATTCCCATTAATATCAAAGCAATTGTTTAATAGCAAGTGCCTGAAATTTATCAAAATTTCTTTCGCCCTTCAGTAACTTCTCTCTCTCTCTCTCTCTCTCTCTCTCTCTCTCTCTCTCTCTCTCTCTCTCTCTCTCTCTCTAAATGAATGAATAAATAAATAAATTAATTAATTAATTAATTTATTTATTTATTTATTAGTTGATTAATAAATAAATCATTAGAAAAATAAATAAATAAATTAATTAATTAACTAATTAATTAATAGATAGATAAATAAATTGAAAAATAAATAAATAAATAAAGATAAATAAACAAATTAATTAATTAATGGGACATAAGTGAAAAAATAAAAAAATAAATAATTAATTAATTAATAGATAGATAGATAAATATAAACATAAAAAATGCATAAATAAAATTTTAAAAAATAAATTAAAAAGTCATGCAGTATGTTTCAGTCCATTAACCTAAAAGTATTACTGAAGAAAAAATTTTATTTATCATTCACTGGGAAAGAAGATTTTACTAGAAAATGCTGCCAACTGTTTTTTATTAGACTGAATTCAGGTTAAAATATTTTGTATTATTGCCTTCTGGGTCAAATTATTTAACGTTTATTTTAATTCGTTATAGATGTTATAACGCAACGGTACAATATATTACTTAGTTTAGTATAGTTTTAATAATATATATATATATATATATACATATATATATATATATATATATATATATATATATATATATATATATATGTGTGTGTGTGTGTGTGTGTGTGTGTGTGTATAATGGTTGTGTGTGAGTGCGTTGTGTATGATGTATTTGTGTAAATCATTGTCACTTTTACGTATGTGACAATTTCTCTGTACAATGGGAGTAAGTTATATCTTAGGGGAATTATAATTAATAAATACATCTGGCACGGCCAGGATTCGAACTTGGGCCATAGGTTTGATATAAAACGATAATTAGTGGATATTGATTAATCGTTATCAAGATTGTGTATATGTGAGTGTGTATTTTGTGTTGATTTGTGCGTGCGTGTTTTGGCTGATGTATATGCATTGTGATATTTGTAGTTAATATATCTCTCTTTTTTTGACACATCAAAACAAACAAAGATGTAACCTTATCGTCATAAACAGTGGAACAGAAATAGACACCTGTTTTTCTCTGAAGCGGCTGTAGGCTTAAGATCGGCCTAGAGGATTAGCTGTAAAAAAGATTAGGACCCGCAGATTAGGCCGACCGAAGGATTGTTGTGCGGAGCGTTTTAGCGCGAAAGAATGAATTCTCCATATTCCTCCTGTTCCTCATAGCAGGAAATGAGGTGAGGTGAGGTGAGGGGGAATTTACAAGGAGGATTAGCGTAGGCTGCGTTTCCTGGAGATTTCTGGCCTGATAACATTGTTTCGTTGGTAAGAAGAAGAGTCCTCGTGCGTAATGATCGTTATCGTTCGTTCTCAGGGTTTTCGTACGTACCGTTGGTTAGCTATCATGCATAGTCCTCGTAACGGAGTAGTGCCTTCAGTGCAATTCACGTGGTTCACTGTAGGCATTACTAAAGAGTGTTTGTAACCTCAGATGCACCAACTTTTCAGCCTATTACTTGGCAACATTCCCGCGTTCTTTCTTCAGTCTTGCAGTCCAACCTCTCCAACTGTTACTTCTTAATACAACTGTGGGGTGCTCCCAGTTTCACCTTTAGACCCTCGTACTTCATCTCCTTTATTTTCTGGATCTCCCTATCTTGCTATGATCTATTTATCTTGCTGTCCAACCACTCCAACTTCCTCTTTCCACTACTAGCTCTTCGTTGGGAGAATCGGTAGAGCTGTGGACTGGCACTCGCCAGGCCCGAGTTCAAGTCTCCGGCTGGCTGATGAAGTTCGTTAGAGGAATTAATTTCTGGTGATAAAATTCTTTCTCGCTATAATGTGGTTCGGATTCCACAATAAGCTGTAGGTCCCGTTGCTAAGTAACCAATTGGTTCTTAGCCACGTAAAATAAGTCTAATCCTTCGGGCCAGCCCTAGGAGAGATGTTAATCAGCTCAGTGGTCTGGTAAAACTAAGGTACACTTAACTGCCTGAAAGCCTGAGTTCGCGAAAGTGCCCCAGCGCTTGGCTTGACAGCCTAAATTTCATAGAATCAAAATCATGCATAATGAGGTCAAATGCAATACTGTTTTAGTAAGTATCCTAGAATAAGTGTCCTAGACAGACGATGCTTGCTAATGACGTAAGAGAATCCGAAACTAGTCTTGATCAAAGGATGCCAAACCCACGCCCTATTTTGCGCTGGGTGTAATTATTCATCAATGGAATACCTCCTTGTCTCAAAGGACACTGAACACCGCAAGGGCGGTGGTGTACACACACACAGAAGGGAAATACCGCTGAAATGTCATAACGAAATTGATTGTATATTTTAAATCGTTTATATTCTCGTGAATGAAAAAAAAATTAGGTGATTATTTGTTTCCTAGAAAAAGTAGTTTGATATTTGCTTTCTAATGGAAAGCAATTACGCGGAGGATTTTACCGTCTTTTATTGAATTGCATTCTGAAGTAATGAAAGGTATTTAAAAGGGTTTGTATAAGAATATTGCTTTTATTCCGGATCTGTAAAAGAACTTATGATAGAAATCTTACAGTAATGGTGCTAATAATGAAAATATAGTCAGGAGCTTAAATGTTTAACATATCACGCAAATTTACATTTTGCCCTCTGCGCATATCTCGATGTGGCCCTTCTGAAGAAGGTTAACCTGAACATATTTCTGAATTATGGTGGAGGATAACTAGTGAGTTATCCTTCAATCAGTTATAAATTAGATTTATCTCCAACTAATTAACTCTTAAATATAACTAATTGCGCTGAATGAAACTGTAATAACTTTTTTTCTATTATGCAATATATATTTATATTATATATATATATATATATATATATATATATATATATATATATATATGGAATAATAATAATAATAATAATAATAATAATAATAATATATATTATTATTATAAGAATAATGATAATGGAGCTTTCGGGAATCTGTACAGTTTTATCTTTAAATATATATACATATATAACTGTGGATTTGTTATCCATTTTAAGACTCATGCTATATGAGTCTTTCTTAATAATAATAATAATAATAATAATAATAATAAT
Organism: Macrobrachium rosenbergii; assembly: GCF_040412425.1. Taxonomy (NCBI): domain Eukaryota; kingdom Metazoa; phylum Arthropoda; class Malacostraca; order Decapoda; family Palaemonidae; genus Macrobrachium; species Macrobrachium rosenbergii. Next base: position 14,315,043 of record NC_089794.1, on the reverse strand, counting down.
AATAATAATAATAATAATAAGAATAATGATAATAATAATAATAATAATAATAATAATAATAATAATAATAATAATAATAATATAATAATACTTTCTCCTTCGCAAAATACGAGTTTTTAACATAAATTTTTTGGAAACATGAATTAACTACATTATAATTCAGGATCAATTTATTACACCCGCAGTAGATCAGTTTATTGGAAATTGTGGTTGCAGTAAATTTGTCAATAACACAATTTATTCAGCTTTACTTTCATCACTGATTTTGGATGGGAATCTTTTTTTCTTTATTTCATGCATTATTTCTTACAGTTCATTATTAATTTTTTTATTCAACTTTTACACATTGGTATACATTACTTACTTCATGAATACGACAAAGGATTTAGATCTTTCATAGGTATTCGAATTTTTCAAATTGTAATATATTTTTTTTAATGTTAGCTATAATAAAATTGTATTTTTGCATGTGATATGCTATTACAATATTTTCAGTCTTATGTTTCACCAAATGTATTGAAACTGTTTTGTTAATTATTTTATATTTGTTATAGCACTCAACATTCAAGTTTTTTTTATTTTATACAATTTCAATTTTTTGCAGGTTTTTCTTCTCTTTCTGTCAAGCATTATCGCGATGCTATTTCTATTCAAAGAAAATTGGATATTTGTTTTTCATATGGACAGTACTCGTTAAGGTATTTCCTAAAGCCAGGTAACTCAATAAAGTAGCTGGTTTATTTATTAAGCTTCATAAACCTTCAAAAGTTGCATTTTCTGGGATAGGAAATGATGGGTTACACCTGCCACACTGACCAAACCTTGCGAAGTCTAACCTCACTTTGTGTTAGCCCAAACTTAACCTTGCCTAAAATTAACCTTGCCCAAAATTAACCTCGTCTAAAATTAACCTTGCCTAAATTAACCTTGTCCAAAATTAATCTTGACCAAATTAACCTTGCCAAAATTAACTTTGCCTAAAATTAACCTTGTCCAGAATTAACTTGCCTAAAATTAATCTTGCCTAAAATTAACCTTGCCCAAACTTAACCCTGCCTAAAATAATATTAACCTTGCCTAAAATTAACCTTGCCCAAACTTAACCCTGCCTAAAATTAACCTTGCCTAATCCACTATGTTCTAATTTCACCTATTAGACTAAACTTGCCTTACCTAAACTTACCCTACTCTTCAATCTAAATTTAACATTTCGTCTCTAAATTGTACTTTACTTTAAAACCATTTCGATGAAAATAATTTTTATTAATTCCATTTTGCTGAAAATGATTTGATTAATCCATTTTTATCAGGCTCATTGTGAACCAGACAGTTGCCATCACGAGATCAACCATTCCAGAGAAGGAAAAATTACACATACGGGTTCCGGAAAAAATCCATAAATGTTACGACGGAATTCAGACTTGATCCGGAAACACGAGCAGCTAGGATGGAAAGTGGGTTTATTAAAAAAAAAAAAAAAAAGTGTTTCAGTTCAAAGTCTCAAAGTGAAATATTTTTGCATACCGTTCGAAAGAGTGAAAAAGCGATGCATAAATTTATTAACCGTGGAATGATATTGAAGAATAAAATATCTTCTGTCAAAAGCTTGTGATTTTTAATATTTCATTTATTTAATTTCGTTTTGCAAAATTTTTGGAAAAACTATACATATAAACGAAGATAAAAAAAATATGTGGAAAGTGTATGAACAAATTGAAAGAAAATATAATAATTCTATAAATGCGTTGAGCAAAACTTGAAAATTAAATGAAAACAAAAGTGCAAAGAGTTCGCTAAAAATAAAAAAAAGTAAAAGAGCGAAAATTCGCTAAAAATGAAGAAAGCAAAAGTTATGAGGACAAACTGAATAACAAGCAGAAGGCAACTATACTAATAACAAATTCCAAAGACTGGGAGCAGCGGGGACATACCAGATCTTATCTCAAAACGGATGTGAGCCCGAAAACAGACGAAGGACCTCAGATAAGGATTAGGAAGATTAGCCGTTAAGGATGAGTTATTTCGGACAAATTTCGGGACATCCTACGACAGGATGTGGGGATAAGCAAGCAAGGACTTTCACTCCGTAGGGTTCAGTGAGGATGAAGGCTCTGCCCTCAAAATTTAGAATTAAGTGACAAATATTTTTTTTTTTTTTAGGAGAAAATAGTAGAATATTCATAAATGAACGGAAAGTTTTTCTTAAGAAATAATCATCTTTAAAAGTAACACTGGTAAAACAATAACAACAACAACAATAATAATAATAATAATAATAATAATAATAATAATAATAATAATAATAATAATAATAATAATCGTGGTTAACCTTGTTACATTTAACTCAGTTATTTACAGCGGATCAGAAAACTTTACCTTCTGGAGCCACCCCTTTAAATATATATATATATATATATATATATATATATATATATATATAT
>NC_089794.1:14280102-14307602 GCF_040412425.1 Macrobrachium rosenbergii | reverse complement strand
TTCTCTGCCGATCGCTGCGTAGAAATCCCTCCGTAAATCCCCGAGCCAGAGATTTTTTTTTTTTTTGCAGATTGCTCTTAAATGTTGCACTGCAAATAAAACATTTCGGCGGAATGTAAAAATGTTGATGGAATGTTGACAGACAAGAATATTTAGAGGATTTGTTGTTGTAAATACTTCTAAGCCAACCCTCTCCTCTCTCTCTCTCTCTCTCTCTCTCTCTCTCTCTCTCTCTCTCTCTCTCTCTCTCTCTCTCTCTCTCTTTCTTTACGGTCCATCATTCCATATCATATTAGTTCTTTGTTCACAAGATATTAATATATTCCTTCCTTGTCTTGGTTTCTCTTTGAATTTTCTCTTCGTTAGCAAAGATCTGATATATATACAGTATATATATATATATATATATATATATATATATATATATATATATATATATATATATATATATATATATATATATATATATATATATATATATATATATATATATATATATATATATATATATATATATATATATATATATATATATATATATATATATATATATATATATATATATATATATATATATATATATATATATATATATATATATATATATATATATATATATATATATATATATATATATATATATATATATATACTATATAATATACAGTATATACATATATGCATGTATGCACTTATATATCAGTATATACATGTATATATATATATATATATATATATATATATATATATATATATATATATATATATATATATATATATATATATATATATTATATATACATATATATGTATATGTAGATAGATATATAGATAGATAGATTTACACCCCTTCCTCTTCATATTCTCTTTCCATTCCTAGACCATTTTCCTGTTTAATTTTATTAAGGCGTCAATAACCTAGATGTTGTGAAGCCAGCTTCTCTCTCTCTCTCTCTCTCTCTCTCTCTCTCTCTCTCTCTCTCTCTCTCTCTCTCTCTCTCTCTTGTCAAACTTGTAATCTCTTTCCATTCCAAAGATATTTCTTCCCTATCCCCACAATGTCTCTCTCTCTCTCTCTCTCTCTCTCTCTCTCTCTCTCTCTCTCTCTCTCTCTCTCTCTCGCGTGAGGCCACGACCGTAGTGTAGATAGAGGGAGCCATGCAATATTTGCGAAAAGGGGATTAGCCTTCAAAAAGAAAATAGCTTTAAGCAACATATTACTCCTCTAAGCTGATGGAATTTTTTATCAGGGGACAAAAGGCCACTGATCCCATATTGCTTGGGATTAAAATTTCCCCCAAACTTGGAATACCCCCCTAGGTTTGTTCACGGGGATAAATTCCCCTAAGATTAGCTATGGACAGAGGTGGGACCTTCGTGTCATCCTTTGTGAGCTGGGGAATTGCACGTCAGTATTACTGAGGGATAGAAGATTTTTGGGGTTGGGGGTTGGGGAGGGAATGAAGGGGGTGGAGATGGGGAGTTGGAGGGGAAGGTTTTCTGTTGTTTTTTTGGGGGCGGTTTAAAGAGAAGATGGGTGGTAGTGGTCGAAGATAGAATATGGTAGACATGATATAAATTAGGCTTTAAGAAAAATTAGAATTTGTAACAGACATGCATTATTATTATTATTATTATTATTATTATTATTATTATTATTATTATTATTATTATTATTATTATTATTATTATTATTATTATTATTATTATTATGAAGAAAGAAATATATATATATATATATATATATATATATATATATATATATATATATATATATATATATATATATATATATATATATATATATATATATATATATGAATGATACTGAAAATTAAACTCACTTGAGAACACAATAATACTGGGAGTGATTGTCATTACAGATAATTCCTAACATCTGAATGTTAGGTTCATATGGAAAGCTTAAATTAGCTTAGGTTAAGTTACGGTAGGTTGAGCTATATTCCATTCGGGTCAGGAGGCTCCCCCTTTTTTAAAAAATACCTTACAATTTTATGTTATTAAAAACACAATCTGTTTAATAATAATAATAATAATAATAATAATAATAATAATAATAATAATAATAATAATAATAATAATAATAATAATTAATAATAATAATTTAATGCATGGTTCGTGTTGACAGACAAACTGATTTTTGAGAGAAAAGGGGAAAAGTCTTTTTGTCTATTATTTTTCTTTCCTCTCTCTCTCTCTCTCTCTCTCTCTCTCTCTCTCTCTCTCTCTCTCTCTCTCTCTCTCTCTCTCTCTCTCTCTTCCTTCAAACTTTGCGACCCAATCTGCCGACTTACAACTAAGAACATCTTTCATTGTGTAGTTCAACAAAGGCATGGTTTTCATATCTTATTTTTTATCTTTTATTTATTTCTGTTTTATATTTATTTATTCACTTTTTTTATTCTTATTATTTAAGGGAACGTGATTATTCGTCCCTCCTCGTCCGGTTCGGGAATCAAACACGGGTCCATCAGTTTTTTAGCTGGGCCTGCATACCACTGCACCACAAGGCAAGAGAGAGAGAGAGAGAGAGAGAGAGAGAGAGAGAGAGAGAGAGAGAGAGAGAGATTTATAAACTACGTGTATTTTCTTTTAGAAAGGAATCTCTGGGAAGGAGGTACGTGGGGAATATATATTATAAATATTCGCATTTGAGAGAGAGAGAGAGAGAGAGAGAGAGAGAGAGAGAGAGAGAGAGAGAGAGAGAGAGAGAGAGATTTATACATGAATTTTCTTATAGAAAGGAATCTATAGTACAGTAAGGAGGAGGTATGTGGGAATATACATTATACTGCAGATATTCCCATTTTAGAGAGACACAGAGAGAGAGAGAGAGAGAGAGAGAGAGAGAGAGAGAGAGAGAGAGTGAGAGAGAGAGTGGGACTTTGATTTTTATAGAAGGAAATCTCTAGGAAGGAAGCGATATATGCGAATATATATCACAGACATCCGCATTTGAGAGAGAGAGAGAGAGAGAGAGAGAGAGAGAGAGAGAGAGAGAGAGAGAGAGAGAGAGACTTTTATTTATTTAGAAGGAAATCTCTAGGAGGGAAGAGATATGTGGCGAATATATATCATAGATATTCGCATTTGAGAGAGAGAGAGAGAGAGAGAGAGAGAGAGAGAGAGAGAGAGAGAGAGAGAGAGAGAGAGAGAGAGGACGCTCCTCTATTGTGACTAACCCTTCCGCATCAGCGAGCACAGGGTGGATAAGTCGGGAACATTATTTTGAGAACCAAATCAACAACAAATGAAATCTCGAGATGAAAATGCGAAAGCCAATTTTGTTGATCCTTATTTTGGAGACGCGAAATTTATTGCGGCGCTAAATCATTTCCTCCCTAGATAGCAATGAAGGTGGTTTTATACTTTTTATGTTTGTATTTATTTTATGATATTTTTATGGTTTAATCAGCGTTTAGAATCATTTAGAATATTTATTTATATATATATTTATATATATATATATATATATATATATATATATATATATATATATATATATATATATATATATATATATATATATATATATATATATATATATATATATATATATATATATATATATATATATATATATATATATATATATATATATATACATACATACATACATACATACATACATACATACATACATACATACTGTATATACATGCATGCATGCATGCATCATCTCCAAAGAATTTCATAAGCTCAGCGCGCACTCACGCAAGCACGCAGTTAAGTCAGAGTGACGAATACCTAGACTGTGTTTTTTTGTACTATTTATATAAGGCATTATACACCTTGTTGAGGCAACTCCCACATTTACGTAACCTCCAGTTTTTTTATTCCTTGTTTATTTCTTCTTCCCCATTTTTATTGCTTTTGCATTTCTTTCTATTTTAGCTATTATCATCATTGCTTTGGCGTTTATGCATGTATATGTGATTTTCGTGTCTTTGCATGTTAATATTTAATGTTCAATATTTATTCATTATTGCTTTTCTGTCCTTATTTTTCAACATTTGAAACAATAAAAACATGTTTATTTGTTTAATGTTTTCTGTTGTGTTTCTTTGTCATGCAAACTTTACTCATCTGATGTTATTTAATTAGAACATAATTGTACACATATGATATATAACCAGATTTTGCTCAAGTATTACAAAGTACTCTTTTTTTTTTTTTCAGGCCTCGACGTGACCCATGTCCGGTCACACCAAACCCTTAACGTAAGTTGGAAGTTGCAGTAATGTTATATGCTAATGTATTCATGCATCGATTGATTGATTGGTGTAATTATCTATCTGTTTATTTCACTTTCTATTGAACTAAACTAGGAACTGACGTTGCACAGAATTTCGTCTAATTAGGTCTCACTTTGGCCCATTCCGACCGCCCATTCTGCCCTAAAATGAAAACTGCAGTATCTGCAAAATTTTCGAAATTGAGATATGCCACCTATTGGGCTCGTGAAACACTAATACACAAGTTACTGCAGTTTCAAAATGATTCTTCAATGCTTTCCACGAGTATTTAGGGGGTCCCATTTGCAGCGTCTGCAAAGTCGGTAGGAGGGCGAGGGAGTATCTACCATTTTTCTCAGTTTTGTATTTTTCGCAGATACTGCAGTTTTCCATTTGAGGGCAGCATTATCCCATTAAGTTTCAAAAAAAGTCATTTCTCTGTTTTATATACAGGAGAATCATCCTAATGACCAGCTACCACAAAGATTCTTGGTAAATTAGGATTAGTTTTTCCATTAACCTTTCAAAATAATTTAACAATGCAGGGGACCTTGAAACTATCGTCATTAAATATTCATCAGACAGAAATAAAAGACAAGCCGTAGAGAGAAAAATTAAATAAAATCAGCTATGAATAATTCGCCAAACTGACACTCAAGACGTAACAAAAGACTAACACTAAAATCAGTAAAAAAAAAAAAAAAAAAAAAAATTTGTTTTAAGAATTTGCATATGAAAAAAAATCATGTCACGACAGTGACTTTCACGTCTTCGAACTTCTAATTTTTATTTCGGATTTTCCTTTTTAGTTAAAGCGACTGCTTATTTTATTGCTATTGCCTGATTATTGATTGCAGAGCTTTTGTGGAAGGGATTCAAGTCGTCTTTGACTAATTGACAGACCGTCTTTGTGGAGTGATCAGCAGTCAAGTTTTTCTTCTTTCCACCGCCCTCTAATTATATGCTAATTTTTTTTTTTATTTATTCCTCCTTTCAACGACATTCTTTGTATATATGTATATGTATGAATATATATGTATATGTATGAAATATATATATATATATATATATATATATATATATATATATATATATATATATATATATATATATATATATATATATATATATATATATATATATATATATATATATATATATATATATATATATATATATATATATATATATATATATATATATATATATATATATATATATATTACACGTACACATAAGCCGCAAAATACCTCATCGATGTGCATTTCACTCACGCTGATAATCCAGTACACATAAAAGGACCTCTACTCTGGCCAGGATTCTAACCAAAGCCTTTTGAGTTGATTCATGGGTGACAGTGAATTTATCCATCGACCCAAAAACGACACAAATCCTTTGGATATAAGTTATCCCCAAGGTAAAGTGGATTCGATATTGTTAGGGTATGTGTGGCTTAGTACTTGAAAGTATGAATATATATATATATATATATATATATATATATATATATATATATATATATATATATATATATATATATATATATATATATGTATATATGTATATATATATATATATATATATATATATATATATATATATATATATATATATATATATATATATATATATATATATATATATATATATATATATATATATATATATATATATATATATATATATATATATATATACAGTATATATACACAGTATACACACACACAAACACACACACACACACACACACACATATATATATATATATATATATATATATATATATATATATATATATATATATATATATATATATATATATATATATATTATATGTGTGTGTGTGTGTGTGTGTGTGTGTGTGTGTGTTTGAATGTTAATAGGATACTTTAAGAACATGTATATGTATTTGTATGGTTATCGTGTAAGTCCCATATGATTATGTATTGCAACGAACATTTACGAATATGCTTGCACAAGCACGTTTAAATAAATGCGCACACATCCTCTTTAAGTGATGCAAAAACATCGAAATTATTGACAAAACATCCATTAGGGCGGACCCCGAAATGTTCCTGACGATCCCTGAAGGTCTCCCAAGGACAAAACAAACATCCCCGGGGGTTCAAGGATGTGCGAAAGTATCAGGAGGGGCGCGCAGACGTCTCCTCACGCCCCAAAATGCCCCTGAGGGTCCTTGTGACGAAAACGAATACCCAGAGGGATCCAAAACAAACGGCAAACGGTATCACAGTTGCGCAGGAGACGCTGTTCGGAAATCGCGTTACAGACCCAGAAAGTCTTTGGAGAATGTCGTGAAGGTATTGAGAAGAAATCGTGTGTCCCCTGTAACGTCCCTGATAGCCCCTGAAGGCCCCTGAAGGCCCCTGAAGGTACCCGAAAGCCCCTGTTAGCCCTTGGGGGACTAAAAATACTCACAGGGATCAAGATTGTCCAAAATATCTGGTAGAACAAAACGGACAAGAGAGATGAATTTTGATGACCCTTCATGATGATGATGGTATATGGAAGAACACATATTCATCCCCTAACGGCCTTGGAAGCCCCTGAAGGCCCTGAAATCCCCTGTTGGCCCCCGGGGACGAAAACAAACACCCACAGGGTCTAGGAATGTGCAAAGAGTCTGAGAGAACAAAACGAACAAGGAAGATGAATTTTGAAGACCCTTCATGATAATGATGGCATATGGTTGAACACATATTCATCCCCTTACATCCCTGAATGCCACTGAAGGTTACCTGAAAGCCCCTGTTAGCCCTTGGGGGACAAAAAATACCCACAGGGATCAGGGTTGTCCAAAATGTCCGGGAGAACAAGACGGACAAGAGAGATGAATTTTGATGACCTATCATGGCAATGACGGCATATAGATGAACACATATTCATCCTCTAACGGCTCTGAAAGCCCCTGTTGCTCCCTGGGCTTGAAAACAAACACCCACAGGGGTCGGGAATGTGCAAAGAGTCTGGGAGAACAAAACGAACAAGAAAGATGAATTTTGAAGACACTTCATGATAATGATGGCGTATGGAAGAGCACATATTCATCCCGTTACATGCCCCTGAAGAGACCTGAAAGCCCCTGTCAGCCCTTGGGGGACAAAAAAAGTACCCACGGGGATAAAAAATGTCCAAAGGATCAGAAAGTACAAAACGGACAAGAGAGATGAATTTTGATGGCCTATCATGATAATGACGGCATATAGATGAACACATATTCATCCTCTAACTGCCGTGAAAGCCCCTGTTGGCCCCTGGGGACGAAAACAAACATCCACAGGGGTCGGGAATGTGCAAAGAGTCTGGGAGAACAAAACCAACAAGGAAGATAAGTTTTGATGACCCTTCATGATAATGATGGCATATGGAAGATCAAATATTCATCCCCTGACGGGCCCGGAGGCCCCTGGGGAACAGAAAGAAGACATCCCCAACACACCTGGGGTCCTTAAAATGTCCTGTGGGACAAGAGCATACTTCTATAGACTTCTGGAAACCGCAGTGACAAAACAAGACGAACGAGCGCGAGCGACCTTGCAGACCCTTCATGATGATATGCAGGTGTCCAGAAAAACATTCCATCGCCCTTTAAGGACCCTGAAAGCCCTAAAAAGCTGATCGAGAACACCCGTATTTACATAAAAAGAATGTGAGAAGGAGGTTGGACTACAGATAAATAACATAAACTGACTTCTCTGTAGGTCCATAAGATATATTAAAGGTTTCCGGAAAATCAATAATTCCTAAGACTCCAGAAGACATTAGACAAATAGATAAATAGATAAACAAACAAACAAATAAATAAATAAATAAATAAATAAATAAATAAATAAATAAATAAATAAATAAATAAATAAGTGATTAGAAGCATCCGAAACGTGCGGAGAAGGCGAGGTTAGAACAAAACAGATTCGCCCTAATTCCCTTTAAAGGTCTCAGCGTGTGCTGGTACCTGGAAAGCCATAGAGCTCCTCTTAACGCTCCTGAAGGCCCCTGTGTGTCCACGGAAGCCCCTGTGGGGCGAAAACGAACACCAGAGGCATCAAGAATCTTCCGAAGGTGGCGGATAGAAAAAGAGATAAGAGATATACCCTTACACCCCTAAAAGTCCTGGAGGTACGCCGAAGATTTCCGGAAGAACATAGGCATCCCAATGCCCTTGGAATCCCTGAGGGCCCTTGAGGGACAAAAACAAACACCCTGAGGCAACAGGAACGTGCGAAGGAGGAGGAGGAGGAGGAGGAGGAGGTGGAAGAGGAGGAGGAGAAAGAGAAGGAGGAGGAAAAGGAAGAGGAGGAGGGACTGGAACAAAACAAAACGAGCCCCAACACGACCTTGAGAGCCTCGAAGAGAAGACAAGAGGAACAATTACTCAGCCAACAATGTGAACGCAAGACACACTGGTTGATGACGCCGAGGCGTGGATCGGCAAAGGGCTGATTGATGCCTAGGGAGGCCGAGCTGTTAATGTCAGCTCTATTGACATTTATTGATTACAGGCGAGAATTATAATAGGGGGCGTGGCTCCGCTTGGGCAGCGTGGCCATGTGAATCCTTAAAAAGATCCCGTCCTCGCTTTTTTTTTCTTCTTTTTTTTTTTAAGGATATCCTCCGGAGGGGCTGAATGGGTGCGGAGGGACGGATGGAGGGATTGAAAAAATGATGAAGAAGTAGAGGAAATGGTTGGAGAGAAGAAGAAGAAGAAGAAGAAGAAGAAAGTCAGAGAGGAGAAAACTCACAGAGGAGAGAAGATAGGAGGAGGAAGAAAATGAGAGATGGTTGCAAGAGTGAAAGAATAAGAATTTGGCATAGTAAAAAAAAAAGGAGGGAGGGGACGAGTAGTAGGAGGAGGTGAAGGAGGAAAAAGAAGAAGAAGAAGAAAAGAAGAAGAAGAAGAAGAAGAAGAAGAAGAAGAAGAAGAAGAAGAGAGAGGGTAGGAGGAGGAAGAAAAGGAGAGATGGTTGCAAGAGTGAAAGACTAAGAATATGGGATAGTAAAAAAGGAGAGGGGGTTGAGGAGGAGGAGGAGGAGGAGGAGGTGGAGGAGAAAAGAAAAGAAGAAGAAGGAGAAGAAGATGAAGAAGAAGGTGATGGTAAGAGGCGAAACGTAAATGTTAATAGAATTTTTAGAAGGAACATAACAAATTGATTACGTAGATATGATAAACTGCTTATTTTACGTAAGCATAAATACATCACACAGATAAAACTGATATATTGGCATAAAAGTATTGCATTACATTAACATCTCTATATTTTCTTTCTCCTTCCACGCCTCCGGGGCTTCAAGAAATCTCATTACCAAATGTATACTTAAATGTTTAGGTCTGCAAAGGAAAGCTCTAAATGCACGCGAATATATTTTACGCTGTTTTGTAGAATGAAATCATTTATGATGTATATGAATTAATTTTTTTTTGCGGTTGATACTTTTCAGTGGAACGACACGGAACTGTTAATTAAAAAGTGTACGTCTTTAAATTTTTTGAAAAGATAATTTATTGATGAAAATAAAAAATTAATCAGTTACCTTTCGTTCTGACTCGAAAATAATGTTATTAATTAGTTAAATTATTATTATTCGAAGATGAACCTTATTCGTCCTGACCATTGTGTTCATTAGGAAGAAGAAGTAAGAGGCAGTAAAGGAAATACAGAAAGGAGAGATCCCACTCACTTATTAAAAAAAATTAATTAATAAAATAACAAATAGATAAAAATATATTGACATGCAAGGGGAATAGTATTAGGGTGGCAATTCATTGCACCTTCGCTTGAACTTTTGAGTTCCAATTATTATTATTATTATTATTATTATTATTATTATTATTATTATTATTATTATTATTATTATTATTATTAATGCATGTAAGTAGAAGACCCTCTGTTAAGCACATAGTATTGAAAGTGATAGCTGCATCGGCTACATTCAATTCATATAGTTTTTCTATCTTTCTAATAAAGATAGAAAGATAGAAAAACCTCTGTGTAAATTGAATGCAGCTGATGCAGCTATCACTTTCTGCTCTACGTATTATTATTATTATTATTATTATTATTATTATTATTATTATTATTATTATTATTATTATTATTATTATTATCAAGTATAATATATTTCTCTCTAGTAAAATTAAATCTCGCTTTACAATTCTCATTTACATTTGCCAGAAGCATTCAATTCCACATGTTGGTATATGGGATATATCCAATATCAATTTATTATAAATAGCCTAAGTCGGTTCAAAATGATAAATCATTTCTGGCTTCAATGTGTCGAAAAATTACACCAAAGCCTTTTTGGTTCCAAATTAGCGTACAAAATACATCAGATTATTTCTGTTAACGAATACAGAATTAAATATTCCACAGTACAATTTGTGAGTCAAATAAATATTTGTGAAAAGTACCAAATCATTTATAGTTACAAATTCATTTATGAAATATGACAAATCATTCCCGGGTTACAAAAACTTCAAGTTGAATATATATCAGACCATTCCTGGTTACAAAAACTTTAACGATTTTTTGTCAAATTATTCCCTGTTTACACAAAACGTTAAAGATTTTTATATCATATCATTCCTGGTTACGAAAAGTTAATGATTTTTTTATATCAAGTCATTCCCTGGTTACAAAAACGTTAATGATTTTATATCAAATCATTTTCTGGTTACAAAAATGTTAATAATTTTTTTATATCAAGTCATTCCCTGGTTACAAAAACGTTAATGATTTTATATAAAATCATCCCCGGCTATAAAAACTTTAATGATTTTATATCAAACCATTCCCTGGTTACAAAAACGTTAATTATTTTTTATCAAATCATTCCCTGGTTACAAAAGCGTTAATGATTTTATATCAAATTATTCTCTTGTTACAAAAACGTTAATGATTTTATATAAAATCATCCCCGGCTATAAAAACGTTAATGATTTTATATCAACCCATTCCCTGGTTACAAAAACGTTAATTATTTTATATCAAATCATTCCCTGGTTACAAAAGCGTTAGTGATTTTACATCAAATCATTCTCTGGTTACAAAAACTTTATTGATTTTATATAAAATCATTCCCTAGCTACAAAAACGTTAATGATTTTATATCAAACCATTCCCTGGTTACAAAATGTTATTGAGTTTATAGCCAATCATTCCATGGTTACAAAAATGTTAGAGATTTAATATCAAGTCATTCTTTGGTTACAAAAACGTTGCAGTTTTGATATAAAAGCAATTCTGATTACAAAAACATTAATGATTTTGTACCAAATCATTCCCTGGTTACACAAACATTAAAGGTTATATGTTAAATCATTCCCTGGTTACAAAAACGTTAATGATTTTATATCAAATAATTCCTGGTTACAAAAAAGTTAATGATTTTATATCGAACCGTTCCTTGGTTACAAAAACGTTAATGATTTTATATCAAATAATTCCTGGTTACAAAAAAGTTAATGATTTTATATCGAATCGTTCCTTGGTTAAAAAACGTTACGTTGAATACGACACATCATTCCCTGCTTACAAAATCGTTAAGTTAAATATATCAGATCATTCGTCATTACAAATTCCTTTATGAAATAGGACAAATCATTCCCCGGTTACAAAATCGTTAAGTTAAATGTATCATTCGTAATTACAAATTCCTTTATGAAATATGCCAAATCATTCCCGGGTTACAAAAACGTTTTAAGTTGAATATATCAAATCATGGCTGTTACAAAACGCCACTTATCAGACAAAGGCGCAAAGGCGCATCGAGGCATAAATTGGGAAGGCTTTGTTATGATAATTCCCCTCGTGGGAGGAAGTGAATAAATATTTATTGGCATTTGAATACACAGACGGACATTCTCTCGTGATTGTTCCATTGCTAATCTCGTCATGCACAAAAAATGTCAGATTTATATATAGTAAAAGTCACTGACAAGGGTCGTTCATGTTTTATATATATATATATATATATATATATATATATATATATATATATATATATATATATATATATATATATATATATATATATATATATATATATATATATATATATATATATATATATATATATATATATATATATATATATATATATATATATATATATATATGATCGATCCTTGGCGTCACTGTGATTGATGTACCTGGCGTATGGTTGATTGTGGTGGGTCGCAGTCATTCAGGAGGAGGGAAAATTATACACACACACACACACACACACACACACACACACACACATATATATATATATATATATATATATATATATATATATATATGTATATATATATATATATATATATATATATTTTTACTAAGGAAAGTCGTATTTTGATATTTTTCCCTCTTTAATTTTTATTATTTGTCTTTTTGTTTGTTCAGCATACGAAGCGTATTAAAAACCACCAGATCGTGAAATCCCGCTCTTAAAAGATCAAACGATCGAATAAATTGTCTGGCGTCAAAACGCAGTGGTCATGTACGACGGTCCTTAAGTTCAAGTAAATCCATTCCGGTAAATCCATAAGACTCACCCCAATAAAAATTACGAGACTAAACGAGCGGGCGTGAGGGATTTATCCGATAAGAAATACTACTTGCGGCGTATCATTATACTCACTTTTTCCCTTCGACCGTCTCGGTAATCCTCCCACACTTTCGTTGTGATACCGACTGGAAATGGGAGAGTGAAAGAGTGGAAAGGCAGCGCGAGATTTATGGAGATTTAAGTGGATTTACCCACCCTTTGGGAGGTTTTGATATTCTCGACAATCGCTGAGAATTGAAGGAAATGTATTAGTTAAGTGTAGGTTTGAAGACACGAACAAGTGGTAATAAAGACGTAATAAAGATATAAAATACACACACATATACTATATATATATATATATATATATATATATATATATATATATATATATATATATATATATATATATATATATATATATATATATATATATATATTAACTTTATCTCATACACAATTATTCTGTGCATTAGTAGAATTACTAAAGGACCTCATTCTAACTGGATGGATACCATCCAGTTTGAATGAGGTCCTTTATATATATATATATATATATATATATATATATATATATATATATATATATATATATGTGTGTGTGTGTGTGTGTGTGTATGTGTGTGTGTGTGTGTGTACAGATGTGAGTGTTGTGTGTATGTTCAGATTGTGTGCCTAACCTTGATGCTTACAGTAAAGGGTATCTTGTTAATCCTTAAAGTTACTGATCTTTTATGTTTTATCTTATATACTTGGACGAATAGAACCATAACTTACTTGCTAGGAAACGAAAACCATTTTTTTAGTTATGGTTATTTGTAGCTGGAATAATAATAATTATTAAGCGTTATCGATGCGGTGTAATGATATTTTACTGTAATTTCTCCCCTCTCTCTCTCTCTCTCTCTCTCTCTCTCTCTCTCTCTCTCTCTCTCTCTCTCTCTCTCTCTAAACGTAACTGTCTCTTTTTCCTTATACTCTTACCACCAGAGATCTTATATTCCTTACACTTGCATACTGTGGAAAGTTCTCCCGGCTGTCCAGTAGACACCGAATTTACTAATTGCTCATTGATATATTTATTGATCATTTACTGAATATTTTTATGCATTTTCTCTTTTAAAGTTTTCTCTTTTCCTTATTTATGGGCATTCATTCTGGAATAATAATAATAATAATAATAATAATAATAATAATAATAATAATAATAATAATAATAATAATATTATTATTATTATTATTATTATTATTATTATTATTATTATTATTATTTGTTAACAAATCTTGGTGACTGAATGAGTGAAAGAAATTATTATTATTATTATTATTATTATTATTATTATTATTATTATTATTATTATTATTATTATTATTATTCATAAAATCATCCCAAAAAAGGATGTTCCCGTCTGCAGTGTGCCTTACTCAACACACTGTAGGCAGTGATTAGGGCTCCCGAGACTCTTTGGATCCCAGTTGCATTGCTTTCTGCCTTTTGACTTTAATCCGTTGCCTTTGGTGTTTAACTGTTAAACTCCTCTAACTTTACATTCCACAAATTTTCGTTGTCATTAAGTTTAGTCTAATTAGAATTCACAGGAATAAAGAAGAATCTAATTTGAACAAAATCTATCACAGGTTATGCAAAATATTTCTTACACGTAAGGTACAAACGTAAATGGAAATCTTTATTATGCAAGAACTCAATAATCATAAAAATAAAAGTAAAACTTTGTTTTCAATAATTATTATCATTCCAACGCCATATTTTTCGTATAAAATAAAATTTTACCAAAATTTAAATAGTCAAGTTTGTTTTTAATAATTATTATCATTCCAGCGTCATACTTCTCATATAAACCAAAATTGTGCGAAGCAAAATTTAAATAATTGTGACAATAATAATATTTGTTTGTTTTCAATAATTATTATCATTCCAGCATCATATTTCTCATACAAAGCAAAATTGCATGAAGCAGAATTTAAATAATCATGAAAATAATATTTATTTGTTTTCAATAGCTATTATCATTCCAGCGCCATATTTCTCATATAAACCAAAATTGTATGAAGCAGAGTTTAAATAATCGTGAAAATAATATTTGTTTGTTTTCAATAGCTATTATCATTCCAGCGCCATATTTATAAACCAAAATTGTATGAAGCAGAATTTGAATAATAATGAAAGTAATATTTGTTTGTTTTCAATAGCTGTTATCATTCCAGCGCCATATTTATAAACCAAAATTGTATGAAGCAGAAAGCAGAATTTAAATAATAATGAAAGTAATATTTGTTTGTTTTCAATAGCTGTTATCATTCCAGCGCCATATTTCTCATATAAACCAAAATTGTATGAACCAAAATTTAAATACTCATGAAGAAAATATTTGATTGTTTTCAATAACTATTATCATTCCAGTGCCATATTTCTCACATAAAACAAAACAGTGCGAAACAAAGTTTAAAGCAGAAAAATATACGACACCAGAAACAGCCACAACAATAACGAAAGCCATAGAACAACGACAATAAAAACAACGGTAATGGCGACGGTAACAATAACAGCCGCATTGACTGTATTTGTTTATAAGAACAGCGCTGGACTTTCCATAGAGAACGACCGCATAAATTCCCGCTGTCGTGGTCCACAGCCAATCTTGATTAAAATCAGAAAATATGCTCTCTGCCTCGCTTACCTAATGCTGGCTCTCTTTTTTTATTTTTATTTTTTCCTTTTTTTTTTACATTGATTATTTTGCGCGATACAGATCGAAGCAATTACTGTTAATCTCAAGGTGGAATAAGTCAGGATAATGAAATCGGCTGCTGGTCTAGTCGGCCGTTCTGTTTGTTTGTCGATGTGTATAGGAGGGAGGCAGTAATTGAAAGATTGTCATTTTGTTTGTTTACTTTTTTTACCTGTAGAGGCAGTGGCTCTAGAATATGTTGGTCTTGTCCTTTCTGTTTTCATTAAGTTTTTTTGGGATGAGGTTGCAACCCCTGTGGCTTTGTAGCTCACCACAGTTGCTTAATTGCCAGGTACGTAGTTCATTGCTGAGGTCAACAGAGGCAAAATGGATTTCAGTGGGAAGTGCATATATATACTATATATATATATATATATATATATATATATATATATATATATATATATATATATATATATATATATATATATTATATATATAAACAATACATGTATACATACATACACACACACACACACACACACACACACACACACATATATATATATATATATATATATATATATATATATATATATATATATATATATATATATATATATATATATATATATATATAATATTAACACTCCTCCTTTTCCAATCTCAGGGGTGGGTGGCTCCAGAGTAAAACACGGCATTAGTCGTTGCCACATCCATAATTCACATCGCTAGCCGTTTCATGCACCCTCACATAGGCGCATATGCAGCACATTGAACCCCTTAAACACACAGCACCATAAAGATCTCAAGGTGGCATATGCATCGAGTTAGCTTTAAGGTTAATAGCCAGTTCTTTCAACGTCCATATAGTGACGCTGTATATTTATTTATTTATTTATTTATTTATCCAGGTGTTAGTGACATCTGGGCTGTTGTGGGCACCATAGCTGAATTGCGTTCGTTATTCTCTAAATTGCTGTGAATCAGTTTAAAGAAAATGAATTATTTATTTATGATCATAAATAAATTGTTCATAATTGCAAGTCAGTTTCAAGTATTAAAATGAAATTTGAAATTCTACTTAGGATGAATATTTAGACATAAAGATGGATTCTTTTTCGGATTTTTGGATTAGATTAGGACTGGATAGGTCTTTGACTAAATTGGTGTAGAGAAGGTTGGTCATTTTTTGGATTAGGATAGGTTAGATTATGTCATTTGGGGTCAACTATTGTAGCTTTCAATTCAAAACATCCTAATTTTTCATATTTTTAATTGTTTCAGTTAATGGAACCAAAAAAAATTTACATGTCTCCATTACTAAACTGAGAAATGTTTTCCCAGTGGAATGTAAAGTGCTACAGTTTCACCCCGCCTTATCTACATTGCTTTCTGCCTTTCACTTTTCATCCGGGTCGTTTGCTCTCATCCTCCTTAGCTGTCCAACTTCTTTAGCAACACCTTTTTCGAAAATTTTCTTCTCATTTACGAGAAAAAAACTTATGGCTCACGTTGAGAATCTGGGTATGGGACCCAGTGGTCTTGTGAAGAAATCCACAGTGGTGTAAATGTAAATATTTCTAATATTTGTTTACATTTACACCAATTGTGGATTTCTTCACCAATAATAATAATAATAATAATAATAATAATAATAATAATAATAATAATAATAATAATAATAATAATAATAATAACTGAAAAAGGGAAATTTTATCAAGCTTATGGATGAAAGCATGATAATACTGATTATTATTATTATATTATTATTATTATTATTATTATTATTATTATTATTATTATTATTATTATTATTATTATTATTAACATAAGGCATATATTATTTAGAAATATCACCAAATGCTATGAACCAACCTTAAAATATGGCGATTCACATAGGTGAAAGAAATGACGAAGGAACGAAACCTAAGAAGGAATAATTGAATGCATAAAAAGCTAAATAAAAATAGGTGAAATCTCAAATTAATACTATAAATTCATCATTCTTAAAACGATGCACAATTTGAAAAATAAAAAAGAACAAAATATTGAAAATTAAAATCGTCGATATCTGATCACTTGTGAAAGCAAGAACCTGGAAAGTCAAAATGAGCGCTATCTTGAAAAAAAGTCGTTGAAAACTGATAGTTTTGAAAAAAGTTTTGAAACTGATAATTCTTGGAAACCGAAGCCCTGGAAAGTAAAAAAAAAAAAAAAAACATGTAAATCTGAAATAAAAAAAACTCCATGAAACCTGATACTTACTGAAGAGAATATAAACATAAGTAATGAGAGTAATTGCCAATGTCAGTAAATGCCGCAACACGAATAAATATATATATATAAAAATCGGATAACACAAAAGGAGACAGAGAGCTGCAAAGAGCAAACAAAACGTAAACAATGCTCTCCATCACCTTCATTATTATCTCCATCAATATATCCTCCGAGGTGGAGTCAGTCCATCCCCAAAAAGTCGTGAGGCAAAAAAAGGACCTCGCCCAGAGGGTGGTGCAGAATCCGACAAGGGGTGGGGAAGGCCCCCAAAGGCTAGTAAAGATTCCTTAGGGGTTAGTGGAGACCCCAACGGGTGGGGAGGCCCCCAGTGGTTGGTAAAGATTCCCAAGGGGGTGATGGAGACGTCCAGGGCTGTGTTGGAGACTTCAAAGGGGTGGTGAAAATTCCTGAGGTTTTTGGGGGACCCCGAGGAGAAGTGGAGACTCCCAGGGGTGGTGGAAACCGCAAGCGATTGCTAGTGACCCTAATGCTTGAAAGAGATCCTCAAGGGGTGGCATCAGAGACTCCCCAAGGGTTGGTGAAGACTTCTAAGGGTAGTGGAGACTCTAAAGGGGTGGTAGAGATCCCCAAGGGTTGGTGAAGACTTCTAGGGTGGGGAGACTGGAGACTCTAAAGGGGTGGTAGAGATCCCCAAGGGTTGGTGAAGACTTCTAAGGGTAGTGGAGACCCTAAAAGGGTTGGTGAAGACTTCCAAGGGGTAGTGAGACCCAAGGGGGTTGAGTCCCAAGGGGGAGACTCCAAAGGGATGAGTAGAGGGGTAAAGACCCTAAGGGTTGGTGAAGACTTCCAAGAGTCGGGGAAACCTTGAGGGGGTTGAGGAGGGTGGTAGAGGTCCCTAGGACCTAAGGGTTGGTGAGAATTCTAAGGGTGCTGGAGACTATAATGGTAAAGGAACCTAAATTTAGGTTAGTGAAGACTTCTAAGGGTGGGGGAAACTCCAAAGGGGTAGTAGAGACCACTAAGGGTTGGTTAAGACTTCTAAGGGTGGGGGAGACTGCAAAGGGATGGTAGAGACCACTAAGGGTTGGTGAAGACTTCTAAGGGTAGTGGAGACTCCAAAGGGATGGTAGAGACCCCCAATGATTGGTGAAGACTTCCAATGGTGGGGAGACTCCAAAGGGGTGGTAGAGACCCCTAGGGGTTGGTGAAGACTTCCAAGGGTGGGGAGACTCCAAAGGGGTGGTAGAGACCACTAAGGGTTGGTGGGGAGACTCCAAAGGGGTGAAGACCCTAGGGGGCTTCTGGGGAACAAAGGGGTGGTAGGTGGGGAGACTCCAGAGAGGTGGTAGAGACCCCTAGGGGTTGGTGAACTCTTCCAAGAGTGGGGGAAAACCCTCAAGGGGTGGTAGAGATCCCTAAGGGTTGGTGAGAATTCTAAGGGTGCTGGAGACTCCCAAGGGGTGGTAGGGACCTAAGAGTTGGTGAAGACTTCTAAGGGTGGGGGCGACTCCAAAGGGGTGGTAGAGATCTCTGAGGGTCGGTAAGAATTCTAAAGGTGCTGGAGACTCCCAAAGGATGCTAAGAACCTAAGGGTTGGTGAAGACTTCCAGGGTTGGGGAAGACTCCAAAGGGGTGGTAGAGACCCCTAAGGGTTGGTGAAGACTTCCAAGGTGGCGGAGACTCTAAAGGGACGGTAGAGAACCCTTAGATGGCGGAGACTCCCATGGGATTCAGTTTATGAGCAGCACAAAATAAGAAAAGTAAAGAAATTATTTATATACTATAAACCAATCAAGAAATGAGAAAATGAAACTAAAAATAGATTATATGTAAGAACTTTTACATCTGCTCCGCCGCTAAAGTTTTCTCTCTCTCTCTCTCTCTCTCTCTCTCTCTCTCTCTCTCTCTCTCTCTCTCTCTCTCTCACTGAAAAACTAAGTCAAATATAAAAGAGATAATTTGGTAAACATCCTTTAATGATAAAAAAAGTCAAAAGATCAAGATTTCACGAGGAAACATAAAAAACTGGAAAAACTACAGGAAAAGAAAACCTTTAAAAAGGCTTCGGAATTACAAGAGCGTTTTCCTTAATTGATAGACAACAAAACTCTTTCAAAAAAACTACAAAATTATTAAGTGGCTAAACAAGAATAAAAGATCAAAGAAGGAAATAAAAAAAAATAGGTACACAGAGTGAAGAGTCTATAAGCCAGGGCTAAATACAACAAACATCTTTTAAACACTTAATTAAAAAATAAAAAAAAATTCAGAAAGCGTGGATAAAAAAAGTGAAGAGAAAAAGTAAACAGATCACAAACAGAACTGAAAGAGAGGGTTTAGTCCAACACTGAAAGATTAAAAGAAAACAGAAATGCATAAAACAACTTTTAAAAACTCCCCAAAACAAAAACAAAAAAAAAACCAAGTGACACTTTGGCTTGATGCTGAAAGTCAGTCAACATGTCCCAAGAAAAAAAAAAAGGACGAAAGTAAGAGAAAAACAGGTAAACAAAGTTAAAAGTTAAGAAAGAAACGTCATATAAAAACATCAAAAGGTGCAAAAAAAAAGGGTAACAAACAGAACTAAAAGAAGAGACACATTGGCTGGAGCCTGGCTCGAGTAATCCAGCCTCCCAATTAACTACCAACTTAAACACGATCACCAAACTTTGGCTACAAGAAATTCCCGGAGATAAACAAAACTTTATGACGGGGAGGGGGAGGGATGGGGAGGGATTGGGGTCGGGGAGGGGGTGGGGAAACGACTGGGTGTCAGTGGGAGCGGAGCTTTTGAGTGTTTTACATTGAGAGAGAGAGAGAGAGAGAGAGAGAGAGAGAGAGAGAGAGGGGGTGGGGAGGGGCGGGGGGAACTTCAGTAGATGAAAAGCTTTTGAGTGTCTTACATTGAGAGAGAGAGAGAGAGAGAGAGAGAGAGAGAGGGGAGAGAGAG
This sequence comes from Macrobrachium rosenbergii, assembly GCF_040412425.1. Taxonomy (NCBI): domain Eukaryota; kingdom Metazoa; phylum Arthropoda; class Malacostraca; order Decapoda; family Palaemonidae; genus Macrobrachium; species Macrobrachium rosenbergii. The sequence continues at coordinate 14,286,912 of NC_089794.1, read as the reverse complement.
AGAGAGAGAGAGGTGACTTTAGTAGAGTAAAGGCTTTGGAGTGTTTTACAAGAGAGAGAGAGAGAGAGAGAGAGAGAGAGATAATTTAATAACGATTATTTATTCTTACATTTCTTTCGGTCTTTCTTTATATACAATGTATATATATATATATATATATATATATATATATATATATATATATATATATATATATATATATATATACATATATGTATTATATGAATAATACATATATACTTTGTCTCTTGTTATCTCTTGTGAATAGCAAATCAAAGACTTTCTTCACAGCTTATCAATTTTTAATTCTCCACACGGTTGAATGTGCTACAGACGGTGATTCCTAAGCTCTAAAATTCTTATCTTTTATTTCTGGTGACTTAATTGCTTGTTACATTATTGATATCTCATCAGGAATTTAAAAATAGTTTGATTAAAGTGCACCTGAGACATTTGCCAATCATTGTGTACAGTGAAGTTTTCCAATCTTCTAAGTTTGAATGCTCTCTCTCTCTCTCTCTCTCTCTCTCTCTCTCTCTCTCTCTCTCTCTCTCTCTCTCTATTTTCAGTCTTTTTCTCAGTTCGGTGCAATGATTTCTCTGTCAAATCCTGCTTACGTTACACTGAAATTTCTCTCTCTCTCTCTCTCTCTCTCTCTCTCTCTCTCTCTCTCTCTCTCTCTCTCTCTCTCTCTCTCTCTCTCTCTCTCAATATCTTTATCTTTGCTCGGCATAATGAAGGATCGAAAGTTTGTCGTTTTAACAAAGCTTTTTTCTCAGTCAGAACTTTCAAAACTCCACATATTTTTCCTCAGTGTTTGAAGCCTTGACCTTCTGATGTTTAGAGAGGATACAATGTATCTCATCAACGGGGGTGTAGGGTGGGGGGGAGGGGTGCGGTTTCTTTGGTTGGGGTGAAGGTTTTGGGGGTATGGGGGCGGGGGCGGTGGTAGGCTGACGTCAGTATTGGGGTGGTGAGATGCAACATTCATTGGTAAATCCATAATAAAATTTGTAGAATTTATTTTGGAGAAAGGGCTTGGGGTTGGCTAGTAAATCCATAATCAAATTTTTTAGAATTTAATTTTGGTATTGGGAGTTAAGTGCAGGTTACTCAGGAGTTAAATTCAGAGGTAATTTGAAGTTAAGAACCTAAAAAAAAAAAACATGAAAATGGGAATCTTATGACAATGTTACGAGGGAATCAAATTGGGAGTGATAAAATACGAAAATCGAAGCAAATCAATAAAATATTTTTTTGGAATATAAATTTGGGGTAGGGGTTCTTCAAGGCAGGTTACCCAGAAGTTAAATTCAGAGGTAATTTGAAGTTAAAATCCTTTTAAAAATCTATAAAAATGGGAATCTTATGGCAGTGATACGAGAGAGCTAATCTGGGAGTGATGAAATGCGAAAAGTGAAACAAATCCATAAAATATTTTTTTTAATTCAATTTAGTTGAGGGTGTTCTTCAGGGCTGGTTACTCGGAGGTTAAATTCAGAGGTAATTTGATGTTAAACTCCTTTTAAAAAATCCATAAAAATAGGAATCTTATGAAAGTGATGCGAGAGCGCTAAATTGGGAATAGTGAATTACGAAAATCGAAACAAATCCATAGAAATTTTGTAGCATCTTTGAAGGGGTTTCTGGGAAAAGTGGTACATGCGAGAACGGAAGAACTTTGAAATTTCCTTGAACTGATGTGTAGAATGTTTGATTTCGGAGATGTGGGTGGGACGGGGGTAAAATTCAGAAACTTTGATTGTGGGCGGGGGAAGTGAGATTCTTTGGTGAAGGGTAGTGAGAAATGAAAGAGAAAATCCTTTTGAGATATATGATTTTTTGGGGAAAAGGAAGTTCCCGAGATTGTGTTGGAAAGGTGCAAATTTTTAAAAAACAAGTAAAAAATGCGCCCAAGTTTCTTCGGCGCAGTCGAGTTTTCTGCACATCGTATAATCAAGGCCACCGAAAATAGATCTATCTTTCGGTGGTGTTGGTGTAATGCTGTGTGAGCCGCGGACCATGAAACATTAACCACGGCGGCCGGTGGTGGCCTGTCCTATATCGTTGCCAGAAGCACGATTATGGCTAACTTTAACCCTAAAAACTACTGAGGCTAGAAGGCTAAAATTTGATATGTTTGATGACTTGAGGGTGGGTGATCAACATACCAGTTTGCAGCCCTCTAGCCTCAGTAGTTTTTAAGATCTGAGGGTGGACAGAAAAGTGCGGACAGAAAAAGTGCGGACGGACAGACAATTATACAGAAAACAAAAAAATCAAGGTTTTGCAGAACGTTTTCTCTTCAATTTTTTTTGAGTGAGAGCTTGTTGAAAAACAGAGGGATGGATTATCTGGTGATGGTTGGAGACATTTATTTTTAGTTTGGAAAGCTTTCGTTTTGGGAATAAAAAAAAATGCATGCTAGTAGAGCGGAATGTTATGCTGAGGAAATCCGACAAAAGTTCTTTACAAATTTTCCCGGAAGAGTTTTAAGATTTTTTCTCATTTTAGAGTAAGAGAATATGAAAAGTGATTAAAAAGTTGAGTATGTGCTTGTATATATATATATATATATATATATATATATATATATATATATATATATATATATATATATATATATATATATATATATATATATATATAAATATATATATACATATATATATATATATATATATATATATATATATATATATATATATATATATATATATATATATATATATATATATATATATATATATATGTATGTATGTATAATAGCTACTCATACATGTTTACTTACTTATACATATATGTATATTTCCATCGAATTTCTTCATGATTATCGATTGCTTATTGGCAAATCATTTAATTATTTGAATTTCGTTTATCTGAAATAACTTCTTACCTGGTCTGATCAGCAAAAGAACAACAAAAAGAGAGTACAGACATTATTGTACAGATATAAGCTATGGTAGCTATTTTAATTGTAATGTTACATAGGGTGAAATCCTTTGGAAAAAAACAAAAGAGTTCCAAAATGTAACATATAAAAGTATACCAATGGGGTAAAATCCTTTGGGAAAAAAACAAGATTCCCAAAGTGTAACATATAAAAATACAATACTGTAGAACGCAAAAAAGCCAAAAATAAATAAATGCAATCTGTAAAGGTCCTTAGGGTAAAATCCTTTGCAAAAAAAAAAACAAAGATTCCCAAAGTGTAACATATCACAAAATACAGTATTGTAGAACTCAAAATTGGCAAAAATAAACAAATACAATCTGTAAAGGTCCATTGGGTAAAATCCTTTGCAAAAAAAAAAAAAAAAAACTCCCAAAGCATAGCATATCAAAAAATACAGTACTGTATAACTAACAAAAACTAAAAACGAACAAATACAACAATGTATAAGTCCCTGATTCCCATTAGGGACACAAGGGACATCTGCCGTGTGAGAAGAAACTCGAAGAAGCGAGACAAAGAGTCCCTCGCTAATAGAATCGCCGGAGCAGGTGCAATCACCTGTCAGGTGTCGAAAATTTACAGGTGTTGAGTTGTTTAAGTTCCAATTAGTTGTTCTGTTTACCTGGTCGCCAGGATTTATAGGAAATTCCTTTTTTCCTATTTTTCTTTTTTTTTTTTTTTTTTTTTTAGTCTCGGCTGCTTCTAGGAATGTAATTGATTTCTTTACGGGGCATCATTAGGAATTAGCGTACCAGGGGAGAGAGAGAGAGAGAGAGAGAGAGAGAGAGAGAGAGAGAGAGAAGAGAGAATGCTGTGTTACGTAGTAAATTACAATAACATTATGATAAAAAAATAAGGAGAGAGAGAGAGAGAGAGAGAGAGAGAGAGAGAGAGAGAGAGAGAGAGAGAGAGAGAGTTGGGGGGATGCTACGTTACCTAGTAAGTTAGAATAACATCATGATAAAGAATAAGGGGGAGAGAGAGGTGGGGGAATGCTGCTTTATTAAATTAGAATAACATTATGATACAAAAAGAGAGAGAGAGAGAGAGAGAGAGAGAGAGAGAGAGAGAGAGAGAGAAGGGGGTGGGCTGGGGTAGGAATGTTGCGTTGTACATTACGTTAGAATAACATTATGGTGAGGAAGATTTAAGAAAGAGAGAGCGGGGGGGAAGGGGGAGGGAGGGAGGAATGTTGCCTTACACAGTATGTTAGAATAACTATAGTAAGAAAATTAAGAAGAGAGAGAGAGAGAGAGAGAGAGAGAGAGAGAGAGAGAGAGAGAAAGAGAGAGAGAGAGAGAGAAGAAAAAGAATGCCGCATTACATAGTATGATCGAATAACGTTATGGTGTGAAAAGAATTAAGAACAGAGAGAGAGAGAGAGAGAGAGAGAGAGGAAGCTGGGAATTTTTTTGGAAAAGAGTAAGAGAGAAAACTCAAAAGAAAAGTAGAAATGGACAGAGAGACAGAGAGACGACCTACATACAGTAGGTGTCTTCATTTGGTCATCTTGGTCTGATGTTCAAATAAATGCCAGGTTTTCGAAATTAAGCAGTTATTTAGCGCTCCTAAGCATAGACAAACACTTGCGCGCGCGCATACTTGCGTGCATGTGTACGTGTGAGACCACTTTGATGTTTGAATACCCGTGGGCGGGGTGTGTGGCCAGCAGCCCCATTCCAAAATACTTGTTCTTGCGACCGGTAAACGAGTTTCATGTCCATGACCGTTAGGGCATTCCGAATCTCTCTCTCTCTCTCTCTCTCTCTCTCTCTCACACACATATACATACATACATATATACACATATATATATATATATATATATATATATATATATATATATATATATATATATATATATATATATATATATATATATATTTATATATATATATATGTATATATATGTATATGTATATAGATACATATAATTACTTATCCTTCTACTGCAACTAATAGTAATGATGATGATGGAACTCTAAGGTACCTGCATTAAATGACTTCGTAATTACAGCAATGACAATCCTACCAATTATCGTAATTACAGTTGCAGCGGGAGCTATAATATGGAAACAGGGACAGCAGTGATAATTATTTTTAATTATCATAATTATCATGTAATTGAAAAGATATTTCACTTTGTGAAATAAAGGGTACAGATTCTGTAGTTATTGTTGCTTTATAGAAAATAAGATGATCATTCAGGCTTGTCTTAAGGGTATTAAATATATAATTAAGATTTTTTTTACGGGGTTATTCGTGTTATCCTTTATGTAATTAGTCCTATGAAAGTTCTGTGATTTTTTGTATTATATAAACCTTTCGGAGTAAATTACTACCAAATGGAATTATATATAATAAGTTCACCTACCCATACCAGGGTTCGAACCTATGCATAATCATAGATGTGAGTACAAGTCACTATCGCCCATGTCTCTAGCCAGAAAAGCATTGGTTCGCATCCTGGTAGGGGTACGTACGCTTATCATAGAACTTTGTCAAGTTTTTCAAAATGGCTAAGTGAAAATTGATATTAAGATGTTATTTGTGTCATATATATTTATTTATTATATATATATATATATATATATATATATATATATATATATATATATATATGTGTGTGTGTGTGTATATATATATATATATATATATATATATATATATATATATATATATATATATATATATATATTATATATATATATTCAAAGATCATCTATGTTCCCGTTGGTGGGTAGTTGACTGTTGTCTGAGGGCAGTCAGGATCAAGGGCATGGTGCTAGCAACTTCACCCCAAAATATTTGTTGTGAACCGGGAGAGTCAACACAAGTTTGAAAGTCTTTCAGTATAAAGAGTACATAATTTAAAAAATGAAGCTAGGAGTTCATTCAGTAGCTGATAAAAGTATTATGAGAACTTGAAACGTTCATTAAAGAAAGCAATATTTATCAATACTGTTTTCTTTTTTTCGTTTTTCATTGTGAATATCAGACCCTAAAGATGCAAAGGAAATACATATTTTACTCTATTTGCTTCATTCAATTAATCTTTTTGCATTTAGATCACATAGCACGACCATCGAGCTTGTTCAAGACGTTCACTGAGGATCTAGCACTAAGGGCAGTTTTGCTCTGAATAAATTTAGGCAACTTTGACCAGTACACTTCAAAATCTATATACCATACCAAAAACTAAAAACCCTTTATACTAATTTGCTAAGGTAAGACTGAATCTAGTTATATTCTAATTAAGAATCATGTGCATAATAAATTCTCATCGCTGGCAGTAACACAATTCTTAGCTTGGTTTAGAATCCTGTTGTGAAATAATGTTTCCTCATGTCACGAACCATTTAGCCCCGTATGTGGGGTTAGCGCCATCAGTGCACCTCACGGTGTGCACTGTAGGCATTACTAATAGTTCTTTGCAGCGTCCCTTCGGCCCCTAGCTGCAACCCCTTTCATTCCTTTTACTGTACCTCCATTCATATTATCTTTCTTCCATCTTGCTATCCACCCTCTCCTAACAATTATATCATAGTGGAACTGCGAAAGGTTTTCCTCCTGTTACAACTTTCAAACCTTTTACTGTCAGTTTCCTTTCCAGCGCTGAATGACCTCATAGGTCCCAGTGCTTGGCCTTCGGTCTAAACTCTATTTTCCATTCCATGACCCATTTAAGTTTGAAATAGCCAAAATTAGTTAGAATTTAGAATGGTTATATTTTTTACGATATGTAAATATATATTGAATATTTCATAGTTATTTATCTGAAATTGCCGAGGAAGTGAATGAAGTTTTCCCTCGTCTGAGAAACGAGAAAGTCTACGGGGATCGCACTTTGCAAA
>NC_089794.1:14257602-14270102 GCF_040412425.1 Macrobrachium rosenbergii | reverse complement strand
TCTCTCTCTCTTTCTCACTTTCTCTCTGTCTCGTCCGTGTACCATTAATTACATATACTTGAATGCATACACACACATACACACACACATATATATACATAAAAATTTAATCTTTACTCCTCCGCCTTCCAGTCTCTCTCTCTCTCTCTCTCTCTCTCTCTCTCTCTCTCTCTCTCTCTCTCTCTCTCTCTCTCTCGTCCGTGTTCCATTAAATGGCGACCAACAATGGAGATTCCTGGGTGCGTTCAGGCGAATCGCTCTCGTAACCATCTTGAACTCGTGTTGAGCTTGATAAGACGACGTCTCGTTACGGTAGGTTTCCTTCAAGCGTTGCTTTTCCTACTTCCAAAGGAGGAGGAAAATAGAAAAAAAAGTCTAGTAAAGTATTAAAGTATAGGAGTGTATGACCTTTACTTAAAAAAAGTGAAGAAGTCTGAGATTTAGTGGATATATTTTCAATAAAGTATCTTTTATAAAATAGTTTGGGAAAGTGTTAAAGCATAGGAAAGTTTGACCTTTATTTAAAAAGTATGAAAGTTTGGAATTCTAGAGGAGTATCCTTTATATAAAAAAAACCGTCGGATTCAGATTGGTAAAGCATTTCAAAGTATTAAGATTTTGGTTCTTTCCGATGAAATTGTAAAAGTGAGGAAAATATAAAAAATATATGATAAAGTATTAAAGTGTAGAACTGTATGACCATTACTTAAACAAGTAAAAAATGCGCCGAGGTTTCTCCGGCGCAATCGAGTTTTCTTTACAGTTGCTACAGCGTATAATCAAGTCCACCGAAAATAGATCTATCTTTCGCTGGTCTCGGTATAATGCTGTATGAACCGCGGCCCATGAAACTTTAACCAAGGCCCGGTGATGGTCTATCCTATATCATTGCCAGAAGCACGATTATTCTAACTTTAATAACCTTAATTAAAATAAAAACTAGCGAGGCTAGAGGGCTGCAATTTGGTATGGTTGATGATTTGCAGCCCTCTAGCCTCAGTAGTTTTTAAGATCTGAGGGCGAACAGAAAAAGTGCGGACAGAATAAAGTGCGGAGAGAAAAAGTGCGTGCAGAATAAAGTGCGGACAGAATAAAGTGCTGACAGAAAAAGTGCGGACAGAATAAAGTGCGGACAGAAAAAATGTGGACAGAATAAAGTGCGGACAGAAAAAGTGCGGACAGAAAAAGTGCTGACAGAAAAAGTGCGTGCAGAATAAAGTGCGTGCAGAAAAAGTGCGTGCAGAATAAAGTGCGGACAGAAAAAGTGCGGACAGAAAAAATGTGGACAGAATAAAGTGCTGACATAAAAAGTGCGGACAGAATAAAGTGCGGACAGAAAAAATGTGGACAGAATAAAGTGCGGACAGAAAAAGTGCGGACAGAAAAAAGGGCGGACGAACAGCCAAAGCCGGCACAATAGAGTCTAGCCAAGTGTTAAAGCACAGAAAAGTATGACCTTTATTTTCAAAAAGTAAAAAACTTGAGATTTAACGGATATATTGCCAAGAATAGTATCATTTAAAAATGACACGCGATTCAGATAGGTGACTTGTTTCAAAGTAATAAGATTCTGGTTCCTTCCGACGAAATTGTAAAAGTAATTTGATTCGTATAAAGTATATGAAAGGAATAGAGAATGATTCGCAATTGTGCGAGTTTATTGATGCATGAAACTGGAATATTATATTAGATTTTGAAATGAGCCGTGTTGAACCGTTTTGTCGAAAGTCAAAAAGGACGGGGAAATATTAAATGTTAAATACATAGAAGTATTAAGTAAATGCCAACGTCTGGATGAAAGTCTGAAGATATAAATGTTGAGATTAATTAACACTATGAGTATTTGCTATTATTTTTTATCGAATTTAAAACACAGGCAAAGGTGTTGAAATGTAGACATTGCAGAAACAGCTTAATGGTATAAAAGCAGAATATTAAGAAAAGCATTTTGTAATGCAATGTATTTTAAAGGCAGTAAAAATACAAGTAATAAATGAGCCGAAGTTTTTTCGGCGCAATCGAGTTTTCTGTACAGCGTATAATCAATACCGGTGGTCTCGGTATAATGCTGTTTGAGCCGCGGCCCATGAAACTTCAACCACGGTCCGGTGGTGACCTCTCCTACAGTGTTGCCAAAAGCACGATTATGGCTAACTTAACCTTAAATAAGATAAAAACTACTGAGGCTAGAGGGCTGCAATTTGGTATGTTTGATGATTGGAGGGTGGATGATGAACATACCAATTTGCAGCCCTCTAACCTTAGTATTTAGATCTGAGGGCGGACAGTAAAAGTGCTGGAATGAAAAAAGTGCGGACAGACAAAGCCATTTCAGTAGTTTTCTTTTACAGAAAACTAAAAGTGCGAAGTATGACAATTATTCAGATAATGTGAAAGTATTTTGGAGATATTAAAATTATTTATACTTACTAGAAATATGAATCGGTTGTAAGAAAGTATAGGAAAATTTATAATATAATGAATAAAGTCTTAAAATAAATACATTTCTGTTGATAGGGAATTTAAATGTAAAGTAATGAGAAAATATTCAAATGGAAATTTGAATATATATATACAAAATTAATACTAATGAAAATAAGATGGTATTAAAAGCTACTTACAAATATGTCGAGTTGCAGTTTTGTACTTTGGCGCGATAAGTCGCCCTATAGACTGAGCAAAGTATGAAAGCATAAAGATCCTTATAAAAGTATTGAAAAGGGTCATATGGAAAAATATAGCAGTGTTAAACGGTCACAGAAACTATTAGCTAGATTGTATATGAATATGTACTGTATATAAAAAAACAAATTAATGAAAGTTTCAAAACATCGGAAAATACGTAAAATTATCATAAAATATAAGTAAATGGAAAAATAATTATATAAATAAAATCTAGCTGACTAGCCCGGCACTGCCCGGGATAACGCTGAATGACAACCAATAAACTCTCTCTCTCTCTCTCTCTCTCTCTCTCTCTCTCTCTCTCTCTCTCTCTCTCTCTCACTTTTTCCCTCTTTCTCCTCCCTAACAACCCCTCTACTCTCTCTCTCTCTCTCTCTCTCTCTCTCTCTCTCTCTCTCTCTCTCTCTCTCTCTTTTCTTCTTTTTTCTCTCCCCTAACAAACTCTCTCTCTCTCTCCTTTTCTTCTTTCTTCTGTCACTCACTGTCACTCCTCTCCCTCTCACTCTCTCTGTCACCCCCTTCCCAACCCCCACCCCGTTTGGTGCCATTGATGTCTTATCCCCTCATGTTCTTTTCCAGGTAGTAAGTCATATATATACTGAAATTAGGTATGATAAATTCGTAAAGTTACTAAGTCTACGGGCATAACCAGCCCCGTTTCACGGGCAGAACCAGCTCCATTTCAGGGAAGCCCTTCCCACCCCCAACCCCCTTTGGCGCCCTTTGGTGCTAGTGATGTGTTAACCCCTAACCCCACAGTGCTGATTTCTAGATAGTAAATCATATGTGTACCAAGTTTGGTTGAAATTGCTCGAAGCATTTCAGAGTTATGCTGGCACATACACACACCCATACACATACATACATACATCCATTTTTATAAATATTATTTAAGAGAAAGACTTGCAGTGTCTCTTACATTGCATACAAAAATTATTTCATAAGTATAACAAATTTACGTGGACCATTTACTTAATAAAAGACCCCCCAAAAATTAAGGATGATTAAAGGAATTGCTCAGTGAAATATATATAATAAAATAATTTATACACATTCTACGAATAGCAGCCAAAAGTGATTCTTGCACGGATGAGCATTTCTGCCTCTCTGCAACCAAGCTTTGGAATGTATTCCACTTTTTTTTTCCCAGGCATTCGTTCTTCCTGTAATATTTTAGTTATTTATTCATATTATGTTCTTCTTATTCGTTCCGTTATTAATTTCTTTCTAATGTAAGGATATCATCATGTGGGCTCTTTGCATGAAGGGCAATGGCCTGCTGAATAAAATTCTGTCAGATAGGATGCTTATATATGATGATAATAATAATAATAATAATAATAATAATAATAATAATAATAATAATAATAATATTATTATTATTATTATTATTGTTGTTGTTGTTATATAATATTATGTTCTCACTCACAACAACAACAATAATAATAATAATAATAATAATAATAATAATAATAATAATAATAATAATAATATTAATTATTATTATTATTATTATTATTATTATTATTATTATTATTATTATTATTATTATTATTATTAGTGCCGTTGTTGTTCTCACTATCACTGAACAAAGAAAAACCAAGAAAATAAAACCAATAATACAATAATAATGATGATAAGAGCTCACTAACTTACTGGCGATATCCAGTTCGGTATCCCACCATATATACAGTATATATATAACCCCGGCATCCATAGAAAAGCACCAAGACGCTATCCGAACAAGAAAACCCTCTCTCCTTTCATCATGGCGACCGCGGAGAAATCGCTAGAAATCGCTAACTTATCCCTTCTCCCTCCCCCGTTAGGGCTAATTCTCCTTATTCTTTGTTTCCTATGGACGTCACATTCTTCTTAGCCGTTCCGCGGCGAGAAAAATGGGCAACCATTGTTCCGTCATCCTCCGGTAATCGCGGATGACCGCTATTGGATCACAATGGAGAATATTGGGGAAGTGCATTTAACCGGGTCCCCCGGGGGAGAGGCTCGTTATTCTTCGCGGGGTTTTAATTTCGCGACTCGTAGTAGCGAGTGCAGGGATGCGAGCACGGAGATATGGGTTGGTGTTTTGTCCTATGCCCGGTTTTAAATTGGCGAGTTGGGCGTTAGACATCAGAAATTTTTTGGTTTTTAGCCGAATTTTTTCATAATGGGGTAAAATGAAGGTTTTGCAAATATTGTGTCAATGATTCTTTCCAGAGAAGTGTATTTAGTTTGGAAGAACAGGAGTACGAGTTGAGTTTATTGCCAGATTTTATTTTTTAATTTGCGAGTTTGTGCGAGGGCGGTGGAACTGTAATGGTTAAGCTACAAGGTCTTTCACTTTTCATAGTAAATGTGTTTTTCACTGGTCGATGCATAGGCTTATGCTACAATGCTGTCCAAGTGCTGTAACAAGTATTGATAATTCGAAACCAAATTTGAAATTGTAATGGATCATTAATAATAATAATAATGATAATAATAATAGTAATAATAATAATAATAATAATAATAATAATAATAATTATTATTAATAATAATAATTATTATTATTATTATTTATTATTATTATTATTATTATTATTATTATTATTATTATTATTATTATACAAACTGCTTAAGTTTTCTATTTTCTGATTTCCTATTCATACCATCCTATTCGCCAACATAATGAACTCCATTTTCAAATTCTCTGTACGGGACCAAACCCTCAGACTCTTCGCTACATCCTTTTGACTTGTGGCAGTCTGTGTGCGCCTATTTCTTCAGATTTGTATATTACTTGCCTCTGCAACAATTTTTGCTGAACAAATAGTTCATAAACATTTCATTAGACACCTTTGCTTATTATGTTACGCCTCCTTTCAGTCCATAATACTCCCCATATACAAATCTCATATTTCACCTGCGTAATTTCTGCTCTTTCTCTCTGCACACTTCAACACTTACACTTGACTTCAGAACAGAAGAGTTCGCTTCACAAACGCACACACACACTACTTCTTACAGGCGAGTTATTTTGCGCATCTGTTCTTGGGAGTTTTTCCGCCATCAGACTTTAGATACCTTACACATCCTGGCCAGCCAGTCATTGACATCATTACCATCATTACAGCTTCTTTTGTGTAACCGCATAATTTTTGGTGCCTTTTCATCCCTAACACACAGGTACATACACACTTAATGATGCATACATACTCATATATATATATATATATATATATATACATATATATATATATATATATATATATATATATATATATATATATATATATATATATATATATATATATATATATATATATATATATATAGGCTATATACATATATATATAAAGTCCAATAATTGTGATTCTTGGCTCATTTGCAAAATCTCCTTGGTTCTGTAACCCTGGTCTCTGTTGAACTGAGCACTGGCTTAGGTACTTGATAGTTAGTCAACAGTGATGCTCTGCAAGGAGGAAGGACATGGGGACAGCGACTTCATCCCAAAAAAAACTTGCTGATTACTGCAGAGATATATTCTTCTTCACGAATATTTCATAGGGAATATGGAATACGAAAAAAACAGTGTAAATATAATATATACATATATATATATATATATATATATATATATATATATATATATATATATATATATATATAAAATTTATATATATATATATATATATATATATATATATATATATATATATATATATATATATATATATATATATATATATATATATTCCATACCCACGCTGCTCATTCAGTGCCCCGGGCTCTGTCTGAGCTAAAGGGTCAGATAGCGGATTAGGTTCTCCAGATGTGCATTGCCCGGAACAAATTTTTTTCTTTCTTATTTTTATCTGTTAATTTCCTTTTTTTTTCTCTTTCTTATGAGTCGGTGAAAGCAGGCATTCGGAATCTCTGCATGCAATATAAATTATTATTATTATTATTATTATTATTATTATTATTATTATTATTATTATTATTATTATTATTATTATTATTATTGTGTTAGTTTTATAATTTTATTGCGATTACTTTTAAGCATTTTAACCTTCATTTACCTTTTTTTCTTGGTATCTTTTTAATGATCAATATTTTCAGTTTTGTTTATCATTACAGCTTCTTCTTTCAGTCGTGAATTTTTTTTGTCCTTATGGATAAGATTCTTCATCATTATCCTTTTCATTATTTGATTTTGTTCTTTCTCGTCGTTATTAATCCTTCCTTGTCCGTATTTAGTCGGAAAGTTAGTATCATTGCTGTGATAATTATCACTATTATTTAGGGTTTTCTTATCGTCTCCTTATCCTAGTGTCTGTTAGTTTTAGGATTGATAAATAAGTTTAGGATACCTTCCTTATCGACCTTTAGTCAATATACTATATATTTTATATATATATATATATATATATATATATATATATATATATATATATATATATATATATATATATATATATATATATATATATATATATATATATATATATGTGTGTATGTATGTATGTATGTATGCATGTATGTATATTCACATATATATATGTGTATATATATATATATATATATATATATATATATATATATATATATATATATATATATATATATATATATATATATATATATATAGACATCGCCTTAGCGGTAGTGTGAAGAATGGATACCATGGTAACGGATACTAGGAAGGCGAATACCAGGAAGGCAGATACAAGTAAGACTGGATACTAGGACGATACTTGGATACCTGAAAAACCGTCAGCGGGTAGGCTGGATACCGGAGGAACTAGTATCAGGAAGACTGGATACCATGAAGAATGGTACCAGGGGCAAAATAGTACCACGAAGGCCTGGATACCAGGAAGACGGATATCAGGAAGACTGGATACCAAGAACACTGGTACGAAGAAGACTGTACCAGAAGGTGCAGCAGCTGGTAGATTGCATACCAGGATTCCTGACACCAAGCAAACTATTGAATACCGGGAACACCGGTACCAAGACGATGAAGATAACAGGAAGATGGATACCAGGAGGACTGGATACCAAGAAGATTGTATACCAGACGATCCAATAGCGAGAAGACTGCATACCAGGAGTAATGCTACCAGTATAACTACCGAATACCAGGAGCACCGGTACCCGCGAAGAGGATGATACCAGGTATACCTCGTTCCGTGTACCCAGAATGAGGACCCTGGTTCATCTGAAATCACAAGGCGTGACTTCTTTAATATTCAAGCGCCCTGATGCAGAAAATGGCAGAGCGATGTTCCCAGCCAATTTCGTGAAAGGAGGCGGAAACTCGGCATTTTTTTTAAAGATCCAGTGAGTAACTGGAAGGGCAGATCGGTGTCCGTATGTAGCCCAGGGCCGGAGAATAGAAAGAATGGGGATTTTTTTATTTTTGTAATTATACAGGCCAGTGAGACGGGCAATTTGGTGTCCTTATCCTACATGCAATAGAAGTAGGGCAATTGGGTACTTCTTGATGTCGCAGATGTCCATAGAACGGATAATCCAAGGAGTTATTATGAAAAGAAAATATAATGAATTCACTGGAAACGTAACATTTTAATTCAAGAGTCAAGGACTTGTTCGCGATAGTCACAGGTGACGGTAGAATGTTTATGAATGCACCAGTTCTCTCCATACGTACATACATGGGTATGTATACACAAACTCGTGTATCCACGCGTGAACACAGGACAAACACATAAACACACATTATATATATACAGTATATATATATATATATATATATATATATATATATATATATATATATATATATATATATATATATATATATATATATATATATATATATATATATATATATATATATATATATATATATATATATATATATATATATATATATATATATATATACTCTAGATATACATACACACACATATATATATATATATATATATATATATATATGTGTGTACATATCTAGAGTATATATATATATATATATATATATATATATATATATATATATATATATATATATATATATATATATATATATATATATATATATATATATATATATATATACATATATATATATATATATATATATATATATATATATATATATATATATATATATACTCTGTATATATGGGTGTGTGTGTGTTTATTTGTTTGTGTGGATAAACGGATAAACAATTCCATAAACATTTTCGCACAGAGAGAGAGAGAGAGTAGCCCTAACAAATATATGATGGCTTCCTGACCGAAATCCATCCTCGTTAATCCTACGGATTCAAGACATCCCCCCAATGCATTTTGACATTCCCTTCCAGCTATGGCGACTTCCCCCTCGCCTCTTCTTCCAACCCAACTCCCTTCATCGCCCCCCCTCCCCCACACCGGAATATTCCACCAGAGGACAAGATAAGACCTACAGACCCCTACTGACCCTTAGGAACGCCCTGAGAGGCCCTACAAGACAAATGGGATAGGATAGAGGCTGCCTGGCGGTGTAGAAGCCGGGGGTAGGGTGGGGGGGGAGGTTGTGGTTGGAGGAAGGGGGAGGGAAAGGGGCGGGTGTTTAGGTCAGTTTGGTCAAGATGCTTTTGGGATTTGATCTTATGGCCGCGAGATGGAGTGAAGTGAGGGGAGGATTTAATTCAGTTATCGTAGAGTGAGAGAGGAGAGGGGAGAAGAGTGATCTCCTCTTCCCTGAGAGAGAGAGAGAGAGAGAGAGAGACTATGAAATTGTTTCTTCTGAGATTAAAAAAAAAACATTATATTTTTTTGTTACTTTTCTCAGTGACTGAATTATGGGGAAATTATATTTGTGTAATAAATTCATATTAATTTTTAAGTTTTTCGTGTAAACATTTCATCCTCTCATTCATAGTTGAATATATATGTATATATGTATATATTATATATACACATGTATGTGTATATATGTATGTATATACATAAATTATATATACACACATATATATATATATATATATATATATATATATATATATATATATATATATATATATATATGTGTGTTTATATTTATTGATAGAGACAGAGGGAGACAAAGAGACAGCGAGACAAATTTAGAAAGAGCGAGAAAGACACAAAGAGAAATAAAAATGAACGTTAGAAGAACTGCGTCATTTTTATCAGGAATAAAGAGAAATAAATAAATAGATAGATGGATAGTCAGAGGAAGGGAGGAGAGAAAGAGAAGTATTTCACATTGGCAGACATGGCTGGGAAGGTTCCCTACTTCCCCCCCCCCAAAAAAAAAATAATAAAAAACGAGCAACATAGAATAGGAAATAAAAGGGGCAATAAAAAGAAAACATTGTATGGAATACCGACTGTAATCGGGTAAAGGAAAGGGCAGACGTCTCTTCTGGGGAAATATGGAGGTGATGAACAATAAAAAAAGGGGGGGAAGAAATAGGGAAAATGGGGCATATTCTCCTGGAAGGAAGTAGGGTGGATAGTATAAGAGACCAAAAGTAAGTCGTGCACGTGCGCGAGCGCGAGCACATATACAAACATACGTACATATATACGCATATCTGTCTATCTATCTATCTATCTATCTATCTATCTATCTATCTATATATAATATACCCGTTTTGTTTAAATGGGTTGGATTCAGAAAGAGAAATTCAGTACAAGTAAGGTTGCTGGCCCCATGACCCACCACAGTTGAGCAGCTATCAAAAGAAACACTATGGGGTCGTTCGGGAATCGAACCGAAGACTTTGTGATGACTAAGCTAACACTGAAATTTAGAATGCAAGTATGGACTGTTGAGCCAGCTCTCCTTTACTGAAGTGAAGTGTGCAAAATAACGTGCGAACTGGAAACAGTTGGAAAAAATTTGCTTGTGGAGTATAGCAAGGCAGAGAAGTACAGATACCCGAGAAAAGCAAAAAGCATAATCAAGATATTCTGAAGTGGTTTGTACACGGGGAGAGAACGGAGGCACATACGTTAATGAATGGGGATGTGTTATACGGAAGACTCTGCAGCATAGGCAGATATGATAGAGCAGAAGGGTCTTCACATTCACAACGCATGGGATGTCATGCAAGATGGTGGGTATTGGTGTATTTTTATTATTGTTACTATTATGCAAAAGATAAACCCTTATATAGAACAGACCTGTGGGAGCGCCATTGGCTTGAAAGTCAGGCTTTCAAAGAATATGTGATGCTCATTTGAAAGTAGCTAGAGAAGATAATTGGAAATACAGAAAGAAATCAATTATGAGAAAAAAAGATAAATGAATAAACAAATAAATAGATAAAAATATAAACAAATGAGTAAAATCCAAGGTGAACTGTTTTAGGGTGGTAATGCAATGCATCTTCCCTTTAACTTTTGAGTTTCGAATTGCACAACATCCTGTATTGTGTATGTGGGGGCCAAGGAGCTACTGAAGAGTTCCTGCATATAATACACTGACATTCCGTAGGTTTTCTGTACGCGTGGTTCACCCTTAAATTAGCAGTTGAATGTTTAACGTAACAGAGACTGTTGTTTGTTTTTTTAAACCATCCTTTATCAAGGATAACATTCAGATCTTCCTATCTATCTATCTATCTGTCTATCTATCTAAGAGGTGTGACTCATAATTAAACAGATAAAAACCACCACACACGTATATACCATGCCATACACATCACGAAACATCACGCCTGCAAATAAACATCCCAGGCACGAAATCTCCATAACGAAAGGCAGACGACGAGGGTGGTGCGCGAATAACAAGTCCAAGACGCGTATCGGGAACAACGAGGGGTCCGAGACACGTATCGGGTGCCACCTGGTGCCAAAGATCTATAACGAGCATCGCCGGAACAATGGCGTAATGAAGACGAACTGTTGTCCCTTCCACGGACAGTTTCAATAACTGGGATGATGCACAGATGAGAAGAGGAGGCTGGCGGGGAGGGAGAGGAAGCGAGGGACTAAGGAGTGGGGGGGTTTTGGGGGAGGGGGTTGGGGTATTGAAAGAGGTGCAGGGGGAGAAGAGTTGATATGGGAAGATTAGGAGCGGTAGGAGGGGACAGAAGAGAGGAAGGAATGCAAGAGAGAAGGTGCTTGAGGGGAAGAGCTGAAATAGGAGGATAAAAGGGGAAGTAGGAGGGATAGAGCAAAGGTAGAAAAGAGATGAAGGAGAAGGAAGGAAAGAAAAGAGCATGGCGAGGAGGATGAAAGGGTTGCATGAGATGATGAGAGTGAAAAGGAAGAAGCAGTTAGGAGGCAAGGGAAAGAGAAGGAGAGAGTTATGGAAAGGAGGGAGGGACTAATGAATCGGAGAAGAAAAGGAAAAGAAAGGTTGGAGGATGAATAGAAAGATAAGGAAAAGTAAGGAAAGATTTGGAAGGGTGGAGAGTGTAATATGAGTTGCAATAGAAGGAAAAGGAACGATTTACAGGTTGGAGAGAGAGAGAGAGAGAGAGAGAGAGAGAGAGAGAGAGAGATGATGATGATGATGATGAGAGTGTAAGTGCGAATGGTCGACATAGTAGCATCACGGAGAGAAAGACCAGGAATAAAAATAATGGCAATAATAATGATAAAAAAATAATGACTTACTGAATTACAAATTATCCACTGAATTACCGCCTATGGCTGCCTTTTCTCTCAGTTAACAAACCACTTTGCATTTCATTCATAAGCTACGTTTCACGATACTGATTTTTAGTTTTCTGTAAAAGAAAACTGTTGTGCCGGCTTTGTCTGTCCGTCCCCACTTTTTTCTGTCCGCACTTTTCTGTCCGCCCGGAGATCTTTAAAAAACTACTGAGGCTAGAGGGCTG
>NC_089794.1:14210102-14252602 GCF_040412425.1 Macrobrachium rosenbergii | reverse complement strand
TGACCTTCGAAGGCTACACGACAGCACTAACGGGTCCCCTGCACCGACCTGTGCAGTTCAAATGTAAATTACAGTTTAGCTACAGCCGACCAGAAAAATATTACCTTAAACTCTTGTAAAGCAAGTAAAATAACATAGAAAAACATCAACTGACATAGTTTAGCTCGACTGGACACTATTTGAAGCTTTTGGTCTGGGAAAAGAAATGTAAATGGTAAACAAAGTTTATAGTTTAGCTACAGCCGACCGACAAAATATTACCATTTCTACTTATAGTTTGGGGGGTGGCGGAACAGTGCTTCATGCCTTATCCGCATTTTGAAAGATTCTTGTCAAGCCTGTATGTTCTGGCAGGCAGTAATGTCGTGCTGCGTGTGCTAGCCACAGGGGTTAGAGAGAATGTAAAAAGAATATTACTTTAAATTCTTGTAAAGCAGGTAAAATAACATAGGTAAATGTCAGTTGCCACAGTCTAGCTCACTGCGGAATACTGGCTTAGAATACTACTCTCTGTTGGAGGCATTGGGTCAACCGAAATCTCCCATGTAAGACCGTGCATGCGTGATAGGGCCTGGAATCAGCAGTAGTAGTAATACATGAAAAGTGCCTTTGAAACGGCTCCTGTTGTCCATTTATTCTCCCCTTTTTTTACACCTGTATTTCATGTTCCAAATGATGTATATAACAGGAAGTACAACAGTAAGGTGCCCAAACCTTTTCCCAAGTTATTTACCCCACCCAAAACTCCAAATTCCCAATGGGTTCTCCTTACTGTTAGCTATTCTTGAAAGTGTTTTACCCCACCCAAAACCCCGATTCCAAACAGGTCCCCTTTAGTGTCGGCTACAGTTCTAAGGTAAATTACAGCTTAATTACAGCCAAGCAGAAAAATATTACTTTAAATTCTTGTTCATCAGGTAAAATTCTATTGAAAAAGTCAACTGCTATAGTCTAGCTCACCGTGGAACGACGGCTTAATTTTACCAGTGGGTGGGTTTCAGCAGCCCTTCCCCAGGCCAGGTAACAACACAAGACCTCAGCTTGGTTATGGTTAGGGTAGCTTAAAGCCATATTTTAATTTATGCCGCCTTAGGTTAGGTAGCAGGGTGGGTCCAAGTTTAGTGAGGACCCCCTGGCCAGGTAGGGACCTGGTGCCTTAGGTTAGGTCGAGTTAAATATATCCTATTTCACTTGTTTTCCTCCATCTGAAACCTGCTTTCCCAGAGTATCCATCTATAATTTGATGTAAACAGGGCGTCCACTATCTGTAAAACTACTCATTTGCTAACGAAATAAACAACATTCAAAGCTCACACTAAAGCATAAGACAATGTTTTCAGTTCAGGACTTTGATTGTGGGTTAAAGTAATTCACCTTTTTGCTATAGATTCTTTTTTACTGGGATTTCACCTTTATTTGCATTGGAACCTGATTGGCAGAGAAAGCTCAGTTTTCATAAAGTTTCAGAAATTGTTTTACAAGGCAGAAGTTTTAACAATACGCTCTTTAAAATTCATCTGGTCTACTTGTTACTTACCATTAAACTCAAATCTTATAAATTCTTAACCTATACTGATAGGCCAAAACCAGCAATGTGTATTTATAAACCATGAACACACAATGTGTAATTTGATACGTTTTGAATAGACGGGCTCTGTAATTATCTAGGGCTTAGGTTCATTCTGAAATGAGCCTTTATCCACACACATTCTTGTTTAGGCTGCTAGGTCTGTTAATTATTAGAAGAATGTAATATTTTTTGTTTGGCTGTAAACTGTTCATTGACCTTTGGTTGATACGTTTTGAATAGCCCCACAGGCTCTGTAATTATCTATCCTAGAGGTGCTTACTGGTTCATTCATGTTAATGGAGGGATTGAAGCCTTTATCCCTCAGGTATTGTCTATTGTGATTTTAATTTACAGCTCTGACAAAAAATTAATCTTGACAAGTAACATAGAAAACGCCAAACATTTCAAACTCCAGAGGTTTTGATTCATTGGTTTATGCACTCAAAATTTCATTCCAGTGTAGAAAATTCCGTGTTACACAACCAGTTCAGTAATATATTTCAGAAATCTGGTCATTTTATACGTAAATTAGCTTTAGATGTATGGCTGTATCTTCCGTTTCATGTCACCAATTTTCATTTATCTAAGAGTTCATAGAAGTTTTTGGAACGCAGGGATTTGAAGCAATTAGAGCCATGAATTTACCCCTGTTAGAGGCTGTGGTTTTTATTTATTTGTTTTACCGGTATGGTATTCAATATTTTCAGCTTCATTATCTCGTGAAGTAAACCCAAGTTGTTGTTTTTTTCATCTTGGGGCAAATCCAGAGAATCTTAATTTGAAAGTACATAAAATACCTTTTTTTTTCACAGCTAATCATGGTACACCTTAAGTTTAGCTTGTTATTCTTTTACTAATGGGTGGCATCGTACTGTTTTTTTGCTGAGAAGTGCATTCCTGTAAGCTGCTTAACTGACAGTCTCTTTATTCTGCATCAGTTTTCACGTGTACAGAGCCGTCTTTGGAAAAAAATTGGACAAATGGTTTTTGTGGAATGTGGGTAGAAAAACTATACTGAAATTGCCCCATTTTTTCATGCAGTACATTATCAGAGTATTTCGTTTACTACAATTTTTTTCACATGAATGTCAGCAGAATTACTGGAGTT
This sequence comes from Macrobrachium rosenbergii, assembly GCF_040412425.1. Taxonomy (NCBI): domain Eukaryota; kingdom Metazoa; phylum Arthropoda; class Malacostraca; order Decapoda; family Palaemonidae; genus Macrobrachium; species Macrobrachium rosenbergii. The sequence goes on along the minus strand of NC_089794.1, from coordinate 14,249,924 downwards.
CTACGAAATGGTTGGAGATAACGTATTTGATTTATGTTACCGTAGGTGGAGGGCAATTGCAAACTATTGATGTAATGCTCCTTCATTCTTTTAGAACCCGTAAACACCAACTTGCCTTGCCAGCTTCGTGTAAATAACTTAAATATGCAAATAAGAGCAGTAATAGGTTCGTAAGATAAAAACTCAAAGATGTATGGCAAGCACTGTTAGCGTTCCAAGGAATCACTATCATTTGGTGCTTGGCCATAAACCTCCAAAAAATGTTAAACCGAGTAATTTTTTGCTAATAAATCTGACAAAGTTCTATCATGGCAGTTCTAAAGTACATTAATGCTTAGCTTCATGGTGAAGGGCTTAAATTTTACCAAGTATGCGTGAAGTTGTGCCAAGGGTAGCATAACCATACTAGCTCAACCTTGGTAACTTGCTGATTGGAGAGTTCAGAAAGAAAGTAGCGTGGATTGCACACTATTCTTCATATTCAAGGCTTGATAAATCTCATTTAGGTTACTCCAGAAACATTTTCTTAACTCATTAAATTTTATAGTGGTAAGGGGGACTGAATACATTTCTGATATTCAAATGCCCCACAATATAACTTTTTCAATGTGACTGGATGTTTAAATCTTATTTATTTAGCCACAAAAAGAACCAAGTGAGGTTAAAATAAAATTTACCAATTTTTAAGTTGCTAAAATATAGTTGCTTTGTTTCATAATTCAGTAATTGATTATGATTTATTGTATTTTCATCCTCAGGTCTGGAGGTGTTCACTGTGATCGTACAGATCGAAGCACTCAGAATGGAGTAGATTGACAAATACTGGCCTATGGTTTCTAGAGCAATGCGATGCTGCTAAATTTGGTTCAGAAACCACACCCTCTACAGATCAACAAAGGAACCCAAGTTAATCATTTTGATTGGACAGTTATTAATGTGGCTTCTGTTAAAGTTGGAATGTCTGGAAGATACGGGCTAGTAGCGACTAACAAGTTTCAGGAGGTAAATGACAGCAATAGCACATTTTGTGTTTTAGGTTATTCTTAGTCAAGGATAATTCACCGTGAAATAAGGATTTTACTATATCGCTCCATCATTACAAGACTGTCGTAACTCCAAAATCTTGATTTTTCAGGAGAAGCGTTTTAAAGTTTCAAAGTCCTATAACTGCACCGATTTTTTTATTTAGACTTAAAATCTTCCCAGCGCCATCTCTCGGCCAAAAATGCACTTAGACTTACGACTTTATTACCAAAAGACGCAGAATTAAATGGGCAATCTTATGAGCTATGTAACTCAAAACTTCAAATTTTTGAGTTACGACAGTCTTGTAATGATGGAGCGATATGACTTAAGGTAATTTCTGGTACTTTAAAAGGTGTACTTAGCCGCTTAAGTCACATTAAGTACACAGTTACTTAGCTATGGTATACAGACAGGCAAAAACTATTTTAACTTTTTGTATCTGGAACAAATCAAGTTCTCTATGCCCAAACTAGGTACTTTTTTGAGAGTTTAGTTTGACTACTAAGGGAATAAATTCAACCTTTTAACGCTGCATATTTTATAGGTGTGAATACTTCGTAGACAAAAAGCAAGAACTGGACTTCTATTTTCGCAAAAAACCTCTTGGAGTTTTACGCACCAAACAGTTGATGAGCAGAAAAATGAGGAAAACTTCATTGTTGCTGGAAAAGCTGAACTTAAACTTAAAACACAGGACAATTTCCTCGATCGTCTTCATTGCGTCAAGTTCGGTGGGAAGATAGAAGGATGAGGCAACAGGATGAGATAATACTACATCATGAAACTTAACAGGTAATCTTCATATTCATATAGATGACAACCTTGCAGATTTCTTTGGTTTACTGTTTAATAGAGGTTAAGTATTTTTTTAAAACGTTCATCAAATCTTTTCAGGTATGTAATTATCTGTAATATTAGTCTGTTCTGGTTTTATAGTTTAATTTGATCAGTTTTTAAATAAAATTGTTAAAAATGCAGGTAATTTTTCAGATTTTTTTAATGTAACTCAATTTTTCTGAAAATTATTTCAGTAATAGTTTTTGTTAGAGTCTAGGCTTTAGTTGAATGTCAAGATTTTTTCTAGATTGTGTGTAGGTTTTTGAATGACTCAAGCTTTCTAATTTTATAGACTAGGTTTTAGTTGAAATCCAAGATATTTTTTAGGTTGTGTGTGTGCCCGTCTTTGAATGACTCAAGCTTTCTAATTTTTATACTCGTAGGGTCAAGGCTTAGTTGAATTTCAAGATTTTTTTCAGGTTGTGTGTGTGCCGGTAGGTCTTCGAATGACTCAAGCTTTCTGTTTTATACTCGTAAGTCTCAGTTGAATTTCAACATTTTTTTTAGATTGTGTGTGGGGGTCTTTGAATGACTCAAGCTTTCTTATTTTATAGACTAGGTTTTAGTTCAAATCCAAGATATTTTTAGGTTAACTTGTGTCTGTCTTTGAGCTTTCTAATGACTAGACAAGCTTGTCTTTTAATGACTACTCACTTTCTTATTTTATAGACTAGGTTTTAGTTGAAACCCAAGATATTTTTAGGTTGTGTGTGTGTCTGTCTTTGAATGACTCAAGCTTTCAATTACTCAAGCTTTCTTATTTTATAGACTAGGTTTAGTTGAAGCCAGATAAGGTTGTGTGTGTGTCTGTCTTTGAATGACTCAAGCTTTTCTAATTACTCAAGCTTTCTTTTTTATAGGTTTTAGTTGAAACCCAAGATATTTTTTTAGGTGTGTGTCTGTCTTTGAATGACTGCTTTCTAATTGTCTTTGAATAGACTAGGTTTCATAGACTAGGTTTTAGTTCCTAAGGTTGTGTGTGTGTCTGTCTTTGAATGACTCAAGCTTTCTTTATTTTAGGTTTTAGACAAGATAAGGTTTTGGCCTATGTGTCTGTCTTTGAATGACTCAAAGCTTTCAATGATAGCTTTCTTTTTTACAGGTTGTGATATTTTTCTAATGACTCAAGCTTTCTAATACAGACTCAAGCTTTCTTATTTTATAGACAAAACCAAGATATTTTTTCTAATGACTCAATACTTTCTTATTTTTTATAGACAAGATATTTTCTTGATTTAAACCAAGATATTTTTAATGACTCACAAGCTTTCTTATTTTATAGACTAGGTTTTAGTTGAAAACCAAGATAATTGTTCTGTCTTTGAATGACTCAAGCTAATTACTCAAGCTTTACATTTTTCAAGGCTTTCTTATTTTATAGACTAGGTTTTAGTTGAAAACCAAGATATTTTTTAGGTTGTGTGTGTCTGTCTTTGAATGACTCAAGCTTTCTAATTACTCAAGCTTTCTTATTTTTAGACTAGGTTTTTAGTTGGAAACCTAAAAGAATTTTAGGTTGTGTGTGTGTCTTTCTTTGAATGACTCAAGCTTTCTGATTTCAAGCTTTCTTACTTTATAGACCCAAGATATTTTTAGGTTGTGTGTGTGTCTGTCTTTGAATGACTCAAGCTTTCTGCTTTCTTATTTTATAGACTAGGTTTTAGTTGAAACCAAGATATTTTTAGGTTGTGTGTGTGTGTTGTCTTTGAATGCTCAAGCTTTCTAATGACTCAAGCTTTCTAATGACTCAAACTTTCTAATGACTCAAACTTTCTAATGACTCAAGCTTTCTTATTTACAGACTACCTTTTAGTTGAAAACCAAAGATATTTTTCTAATGACTCAGACTCAAGCTTTCTAATGACTCAAGCTTTCTAATGACTCAAGCTTTCTAATGACTCAAGCTTTCTAATGACTCAAGCTTTCTTATTTTATAGACTAGGTTTTAGTTGAAAACCAAGATATTTTTCTAATGACTCAAGCTTTCTAATTACTCAAGCTTTCTTATTTTATAGACTAGGTTTAGTTGAAAACCAAGATATTTTCTAATGACTCACGCTTTCTTATTTTATAGACTAGGTTTAGTTGAAAACCAAGATATTTTTTTCTAATGACTCAAGCTTTCTAATTACTCAAGCTTTCTTATTTTATAGACTAGGTTTTAGTTGAAAACGAAGATATTTTTTAGGTTGTGTGTCTGTCTTTGAATGACTCAAGCTTTCTAATTACTCAAGCTTTCTTATTTTACAGACTAGGTTTTAGTTGAAAACCAAGATATTTTTCTAATGACTCAAGCTTTCTAATGACTCAAGCTTTCTAATGACTGCTTTCTAATGACTCAAAGCTTTCTAATGACTCAAGCTTTCTAATGACTCAAGCTTTCTAATTACTCAAGCTTTCTTATTTTATAGACTAGGTTTAGTTGAAAACCAAGATATTTTTCTAATGACTTTTATCATTACAAGACTGTCGTAAACTCTTTCTAAAAATCTTGATTTTTCAGAAAACCAAGATATTTTCTAAGAAAGCTATACTTAATTACTCAAGTTTTAAAGGTTTTTTCAAAGTCCTATAACTGCACTCAAGGTTTCTAATGATTTTCTTATTTTGCAGACTAGGTTTTAGTTGCAAGATATTTTCTTTAAAATCTTCCCAGCGCTTTGAATCTCTCGGCCAAAAAATGCAGGTTTTATTGATCCAAGATTTTTAGGTTGTGTGTGTGTCTTTGAATGACTCAACTTTTATTACCAAAAGACGCAGAATTAAATGGGCAATCTAATTACTGAGCTTTAGATATTTTTGTAACTCAAAACTTCAAATTTTCTTATTTTATAGACTAGGTTTTAGTTGAAAACCAAGATATTTTTTCTAATGACTCAAGCTTTCTTATTTTATAGAAGGTTTTGGTTGAAAACCAAGATATTTTTCTAATGACTCAAGCTTTCTAATTACTCAAGCTTTCTTATTTTATAGACTAGGTTTTAGTTGAAGATATTTTTAGGTTGTGTGTGTCTGTCTTTGAATGATCAAGCTTTCTCAATTACTCAAGCTTTCTTATTTTATAGACTAGGTTTTAGTTGAAACCCAAGATATTTTTTAGGTTGTGTGTGTGTCTGTCTTTGAATGACTCAAGCTTTCTGATTACTCAAGCTTTCTTATTTTATAGACTAGGTTTTAGTTGAAACCCAAGATATTTTTTAGGTTGTGTGTGTGTCTGTCTTTGAATGACTCAAGCTTTCTAATTACTCAAGCTTTCTTATTTTTATAGAGCTTTTGACAGATATTTTTAGTTGTGTTTTCTGTCTTTCTAAAAACTTTCAAGATCAATTTTTGACTAGCTTTCTAATGACTCAAGCTTTCTAATGACTCAAGCTTTCTTATTTTACAGACTACGTTTTAGTTGAAAACCAAGATATTTTTCTAATGACTCAAGCTTTTAATGACTCAACTTTCTAATTTCAAGACTTTCTAATGACTCAATAATTACTCAAGCTTTTCATTTTATAGACTAGGTTTTAATTACTCAAGCTTTCTTATTTTATAGACTAGGTTTTAGTTGAAAACCAAGATATTTTCTAATGACTCAAAGTTGGCTTTCTTATTTTATAGACTAGGTTTTAGTTGAAAACCAGATATTTTTAATTTTTCAAGATATTTTTCTAATTCAAATTACTCAAGCTTTCTTATTTATTAGGTTTTGTTGAAAACCAAGATGTTTTTCTAAACTGACTTTCTTATTTTATAGACTAGGTTTGGTTGAAAACCAAGATATTTTTCTAATGACTCAAGCTTAATTACTCAAGCTTTCTTATTTTATAGACTAGGTTTTAGTTGAAAACCAAGATATTTTTCTAATGACTCAAGCTTTCTAATTACTCAAGCTTTCTTATTTTATAGACTAGGTTTTAGTTGAAATCCAGATATTTTTAGGTTGTGTGTGTCTGTCTTTGAATGACCTGCTTTCTAATTACTCAAGCTTTGAATGACTATAGACTAGGTTTTTAATTGAAAACCAAGATATTTTTCTAATGACTCAAGCTTTCTAATTACTTCTTTATTTTTATAGACTAGGTTTTAGTTGAAAACCAAGATTTTTAGGTTGTGTGTTTTTCTTTGAATGACTTGCTTTCTAATTACTCAACTTTCTTATTTTATATGCAGACTAGGTTTTAGTTGAAACCCAAGATTTTTAGGTTGTGTGTGTGTCTGTTTGAATCAAGCTTTCTAATTACTCTAAGCTTTCTTATTTTATAGACTAGGTTTTAGTTGAAATCCAAGATTTTTTTAGGTTGTTTTGTCTGTCTTTGAATGACTCAAGCTTTCTAATTACTCAAGCTTTCTTATTTTATACTAGGTTTAGACTAGGTTTTAATTGAAATAGACCAAGATTTTTTTAGGTTGTAGGTTTTGTGTGTCTTTCTTTGAATGACTCAAGCTTTCTAATTACTCAAGCTTTCTTATTTTATAGACTAGGTTTTAGTTGAAACCCAAGATATTTTTAGGTTTGTTTTTCTTTGAATGACTCAAACTTTCTAATTACTCAAGCTTTCTTATTTTATAATGACTAGCTTTTTATTTTACAGACTTTTTTAGGTTGTGTGTGTGTGTCTTTCTTTGAATGTCTTTACTCAAGCTTTCTTATTTTATGACAAGGTTTTAAACCTCAAGATATTTTTTAGGTTTGTGTTTCCAAGATATTTTTCTAATGACTCAAGCTTTCTAATTACTCAAGCTTTCTTATTTTATAGACTAGGTTTTTAGTTGAAAACCAAGATATTTTTAGGTTTGTGTGTGTCTGTCTTTTGACTCAAAAACCTAATGACTCAAGCTTTCTTATTTTATAAGACTAGCTTTTGAAAATAGGAATATTTTTAGGTAATGACCAAGTGTGTGTCTGCTTTCTCATTTTATAGACTAGGTTTTTGAAAAGAGATATTTTTCTAATGACTCAAGCTTTCTAATTACTCAAGCTTTCTTATTTTATAGACTAGGTTTTAGTTGAAACCAAGATATTTTTTAGGTTTTGTGTGTGTCTGCTTTCTTATTTTTGACTAATGACAAGATATTTTTTCTAATGACTTTCTAATTACTCAAGCTTTCTTAGCTTTTATAGACTAGGTTTTAGTTGAACCAGATATTTTTTCAAGATATTTTTAGGTTGTGAAAACCAAGATATTTTTCTAATGTGTGTCTAGGTTTTATTTTTGAATGACTCAAGCTATCTTTTCAAGCTTTCTGTATTTTCTTTGAAAACCAGATATTTTTCTAATGACTCAAGCTTTCTAAAGTTTCTTATTTTATAGACTAGGTTTTAGTTGAAACCCAAGATATTTTTTTAGGTTGTGTGTGTGTCTGTCTTTGCTTTCTTAATAGACTCAAGATATTTTTAGGTTGTGTGTGTGTCTGTCTTTGAATGACTCAAGCTTTCTAATTACTCAAGCTTTCTTATTTTATAGACTAGGTTTTAGTTGAAACCCAAGATATTTTTTAGGTTGTGTGTGTGTCTGTCTTTGAATGACTCAAGCTTTCTAATGACTCAAGCTTTCTAATGACTCAAGCTTTCTAATGACTCAAGCTTTCTAATGACTCAAGCTTTCTTATTTTACAGACTACGTTTTAGTTGAAAACCAAGATATTTTTTCTAATGACTCAAGCTTTCTAATGACTCAAGCTTTCTAATGACAAACTTTCTAATTACTCAACTTTCAAGTCAAGATATTTTTCTAATGACTCAAGCTTTACTAATTTTATAGACTAGGTTTTAGTTCAAGATATTTTTCTTTCTTTTATTTTATAGACTAGGTTTTAGTTGAAAACCAAGATATTTTTTCTAATGACTCAAGCTTTCTAATTACTCAAGCTTTCTTATTTTATAGACTAGGTTTTAGTTGAAAACCAAGATAGGTTGTGTGTCTGTCTTTTTTCTAATGACTCAAGCTTTCTTATTTTATAGACTAGGTTTTAGTTGAAAACCAAGATATTTTTTCTATATTTTTTCTAATGACTCAAGCTTTCTAATTACTCAAGCTTTCTTATTTTATAGACTAGGTTTTAGTTGAAAACCAAGATATTTTTTAATGGCTTTCTTATTTTATAGACTAGGTTTTAGTTGAAAAAACCAAGATATTTTTTTCTAATGAATTTTATAGACTAGGTTTTGGTTGAAAACCAAGATATTTTTCTAATGACTCAAGCTTTCTAATTACTCAAGCTTTCTTATTTTATAGACTAGGTTTTAGTTGAAAACCAAGATATTTTAGGTTTTGTGTCTGTCTTTGAATGACTCAAGCTTTCTAATTACTCAAGCTTTCTTATTTTATAGACTAGGTTTTGGTTGAAACCTTATTTTAGGTTGTGTGTGTGTCTTTCTTTGAATGACTCAAGCTTTCCTGGTTTTGTTTGAAAAACCAAGATATTTTTAGGTTGTGTGTGTGTCTGTCTTTGAATGACTCAAGCTTTCTAATTACTCAAGCTTTCTTATTTTATAGACTAGGTTTTAGTTGAAAAAACCAAGATATTTTTAGGTTGTGTGTGTGTCTGTCTTGAATGACTCAAGCTTTCTAATGACTCAATTACTCAAGCTTTCTAATATTTTATAGACTAGGTTTTAGTTGAAAACCAAGATATTTTTTAATTCAAGCTTTCTTGACTCAAACCTCAAATTTCATAATTATAGCTTTCTCATTTTTTAGGGTTTTGTTGATATTTTTCTAATGACTCAAGCTTTTAATAATTATAACTTATTTTTATAGACTTGGTTTTGTTGAAAACCAAGATATTTTTCTGTCTAATGACTCAAGCTTTCTTATTTTATATAACTAGGTTTTGGTTGAAACCAAGATATTTTTTCTAATTTCAAGACTTTCTAATTACTCAAGCTTTCTTTATAGACTAGGTTTTAGTTGAAAACCAAGATATTTTTAGGTTTTCTAATTACTCTGTCTTTCTTAATGACTCAAGATATTTTTCTAATGACTCAAGCTTTTTATTTTATAGACTAGGTTTTAGTTGAAAACCAAGATATTTTTTAATGACTGAATTACTCAAGCTTTCAAGACTAGGTTTTTTTGAAAACGAAGATATTTTTAGGTTGTGTGTGTCTGTCTTTGAATGACTCAATTTTTTCTAATGACTCAAGCTTTCTTATTTTATAGACTCAGGTTTTAGTTGAAACTAAGATATTTTTAGGTTGTGTGTGTGTCTTTCTTTGAATGACTCAAGCTTTCTAATTACTCAAGCTTTCTTATTTTATAGACTAGGTTTTAGTTGAAACCCAAGATATTTTTTAGGTTGTGTGTGTGTCTGTCTTTGAATGACTCAAGCTTTCTAATGACTCAAGCTTTCTTATTTTATAGACTAGGTTTTAGATTTCAAGATATTTTTATTTTATAGACTCAAGCTTTCTAATGTCAAGCTTTTTATTTTACAGACTACGAAAACCAAGATATTTTTTTCTTTCTAATGACTCAAGCTTTCTAATGACTCAAGCTTTCTAATGACTCAAACTTTCTAATGACTCAAACTTTCTAATTACTCAAGCTTTCTTATTTTATAGACTAGGTTTTAGTTGAAAACCAAGATATTTTTCTAATGACTCAAGACTCAAGCTTTCTTATTTTATAGACTAGGTTTTAGTTGAAAACCAAGATATTTTTTCTAATGACTCAAGCTTTCTTATTTATAGACTAGGTTTTAGTTGAAAACCAAGATATTTTCTAATGACTCAAGCTTTCTAATTTCAAGCTTTCTTTTTATAGACTAGGTTTTAGTTGAAAGGTTGTGTGTGTCTGTCTTTGAATGACTCAAGCTTTCTAAGACTCAAGCTTTCTTATTTTACAGGTTGAAAATCAAGATATTTTTCTAATGACTGCTTTCTAATGACTCAAGCTTTCCTAATGACTCAAGAATGACTCAAGCTTTCTAATTACTCAAGCTTTCTTAGGTTTTAGTTAGACTAATGACTCAAGCTTTCTAATTACTCAAGCTTTCTTATTTTTTAGGTTTTGAAAACCAAGATATTTTTCTAATGACTCAAGCTTTCTTATTTTATAGACTAGGGTTGAAAACCAAGATATTTTTCTAATGACTCAAGTGTTATCAAGCTTTCTTATTTTTGAGGTTTTTAGTTGACTCATTTTTTTAGTCTGTCTTTAATTACTTTCTAATTAAGCTTTCTTATTTTATAGACTAGGTTTTAGTTGAAACCCAAGATATTTTTAGGTTGTGTGTGTGTCTTTCTTTGAATGACTCAAGCTTTCTAATTACTCAAGCTTTCTTATTTTATAGACTAGGTTTTGTTGAAACAAGATATTTTTAGGTTGTGTGTGTGTCTGTCTTTGAATGACTGAAGCTTTCTAATTTCAAGCTTTATTTTATAGACTAGGTTTTAGTTGAAGAGCCAAGATATTTTTAGTTGTTGTGTGTGTCTGTCTTTGAATGACTCAACTTTCTAATGACTCAAGCTTTCTAATGACTCAAGCTTTTCTAATGACTCAAGCTTTCTAATGACTCAAGCTTTCTTATTTTACAGACCGTTTTAGTTGAAAACCAAGAATGACTTTCTAATGACTTTTCTAATGACTCAAGCTTTCTAATGACTCAAGCTTTCTAATGACTCAAGCTTTCTAATGACTACTTTCTAATGACTCAAGCTTTCTAATGACTCAAGCTTTCTCATTTTATAGACTAGGTTTTAGTTGAAAACCAAGATATTTTTCTAATGACTCAAGCTTTCTAATTACTCAAGCTTTCTTAATGACTTGGTTTTTTGAAAAGCAAGATATTTTTCTAATGACTCAAGCTTTCTTATTTTATAGACTAGGTTTTAGTTGAAAACCAGATATTTTTCTAATGACTCAAGCTTTCTAGAAATTACTAACTTTTTATTTTATAGACTAGGTTTTAGTTGAAAACCAAGATATTTTTTCTAATGACTCAAGCTTTCTAATTACTCAAGCTTTCTTATTTTATAGACTAGGTTTTAGTTGATATTTTTCTAATGACTCCATTTTATAGACTATGAAAACCAAGATTTTTCTAATGACTGCTTTCTAATTACTCAAGCTTTCTTATTTTATAGACTAGGTTTTAGTTGAAAACCAAGATATTTTTAGGTTGTGTGTGTGTCTGTCTTTAATGACTCAAGCTTTCAATTACTCAAGCTTTCTTATTTTATAGACTAGGGTTTAGTTGAAAACAAAGATATTTTTTTAGGTTGTGTGTGTCTGTCTTTGAATGACTCAAGCTTTCTAATTACTCAAGCTTTCTTATTTTATAGACTAGGTTTTAGTTGAAACCCAAGATAGGTTTTTTTTTTAGGTTGTGTGTGACTCTGCTTTCTAATGACTCAAGATATTTTCTAATGACTCAAGCTTTCTAGCTTTCTAATGACTCAAATGACTCAAGCTTTCTTATTTTATAGACTAGGTTTTAGTTGAAAACCAAGATATTTTTGACTCAAGTATTTTATGACTGATATTTTCTAATGTTTCTAGCTCTTTCTAATGACTCAAGCTTTCTAATTACTCAAGCTTTCTTATTTTATAGACTAGGTTTAGTTGAAAGATAAGGTTGATATTCTTCTAAACAGCTTTCTAAGACTACTTTCTTATTTTTTTAGGTTTTAGTTGAAAACCAAGATGACTTTTCTAATGACTCAAGCTTTCTAATGACTCAAGCTTTTAATGACTCTAAGATATTTTTTCTAATGACTCAAGCTTTCTAATTACTCAAGCTTTCTTATTTTATAGACTAGGTTTTGGTTGAAAAAGCAAGATATTTTTTTAGGTTGTGTGTCTGTCTTTAATGACTCAAGCTTTCTAATGACTCAAAGCTTTCTTATTTTATAGACTAGGTTTTTAGTAATGAAAACCAAGATCAAGCTTTCTAATGACTCAAGCTTTCTAATGACCCAATATTTTTAATGACTCTGTCTTTGAAGACTCAAACTTTCTAATGACTCAAGCTTTCTTATTTTATAGACTAGGTTTTAGTTGAAAACCAAGATATAGGTTGTGTGTGTGTTTCTTTAATGACTCAAGCTTTCTAATGACTCAAGCTTTCTTATTTTATAGACTAGGTTTTGACTCAAGCTTTTGACTAAGATATTTTTTTAGGTTGTGTGAAAACCTGTCATTTTCTAATGACTCAAGCTTTCTAATGACTCAAGCTTTCTTATTTTATAGACTCAAGTTTTAATTGACTCAAGCTTTCCTAAGATATTTTTAGGTTGTCCCTGTGTCTTTTAATGACTCAAGCTTTCTAATGACTTTCTTATTAATAGACTAGGTTTTTAGTTGGAAACCCAAGATATTTTTTAATGGCTTTCTAATTTGTGTAGACTTGGTTTTAGTCAAGATATTTCTAATGACTCAAGCTTTCTAATTACTAACATTTCTTAGGTTTTTTCCAAGGTTTTAGTTCTTAATACCCAAGATATTTTTAGGTTGTGTGTGTGTCTGTCTTTGAATGACTCAAGCTTTCTAATTCTAATGACTCAAGCTTTTCTAATGACTCAAGCTTTCTAATGACTCAAGCTTTCTAATGACTAGCTTTTCTGACATAGTTAGGTTTTTGAAAACCAAGATATTTTCTAATGACTCCAACTCTAATGACTATTTTAATGACTCAAGCTTTCTAATGACTCTCAAGACTCCAAGGTTCTAATTACTCAAGCTTTTATTTTATAGACTAGGTTTTAGTTGAAAACCAAGATATTTTTTTCTAATGACTCAAAGCTTTCTAATTACTCAAGCTTTCTTATTTTATAGACTAGGTTTTAGTTGAAAACGAAGATAGCTTTCTAATTACTCAAGCTTTCTTATTTTATAGACTGTTTTGTTGAAAACCAAGATATTTTTCTAATGACTCAAGCTTTCTAATTACTCAAGCTTTCTTATTTTATAGACTAGGTTTTGATTGAAAACGAAGATATTTTTAGGTTGTGTGTGTCTGTCTTTAATGACTCAAGCTTTCCCTAATGACTTACTCAAGGTTTCTTATTTTGCAGACTCAAGATATTTTTTCTAAGACTCAAGCTTTTAATGACTCTAGAACTTTATTTTATGGGCCCCAAGTTTTAATTGGAAATCCAAGATGGAAGTTGTGTGTGTCTGTCTTTGAATGACTCAAGCTTTCTAATTACTCAAGCTTTCTTATTTTATATAGACTAGGTTTTAATTGAAATCCAAGATTTTTTTAGGTTGTGTGTGTGTCTTTGAATGACTCAAGCTTTCTAATTACTCAAGCTTTCTTATTTTATAGACTAGGTTTTAGTTGAAACCCAAGATATTTTTTAGGTTGTGTGTCTGTCTTTGAATGCTCAAATCTAATTACTCGATTTTTTTAGGTTTTGATATTTTTAGGTTGTGTCTGTCTTTGAATGACTCAAGCTTTCTTATTTTATAGACTGAAAGCCAAGATATTTTTCTAATACTCAAGCTTTCTTATTTTATAGACTAGGTTTTATTTGAAAACCAAGATATTTTTAGGTTGTGTGTGTGTCTGTCTTTGAATGACTCAAGCTTTCCCTAATTACTCAGCTTTCTAATTTTTATACTCGTAAGGGTCTTAGTTGAATTTCAGATTTTTTCTTAGGTCTTTAATTGACTCAAGCTTTCTAATTTCTAATGACTCAAGCTTTCTAATGACTCAAGCTTTCTAATGACTCCAAATTTCAAGCTTTCTAATGACTCAAGCTTTCCTAATGACTCAAGCTTTCTAATGACTCAAGCTTTCCTTGCTCAAACTTTCTAAAACCTAATGACTCAAGCTTTTTTCTAATGACTCAAGCTTTCCTAATGACTCAAGCTTTCTAATGAACTCAAGCTTTCTAATGACTCAAGCTTTCTAATGACTCAAACTTTCTTAATGACTCAGGTTTTAATGACTCAAAGTATTTTCTAATGACTCAAGCTTTCTTATTTTATAGACTAGGTTTGGTTGAAAACCAAGATATTTTTCTAATGACTCAACTCTTATTTTATAGACTAGGTTTGGTTAAGTAAGATATTTTTCTAATGACTCAAGCTTTCTATTACTCAAAACTTTATTTATAGACTAAATTTTAGTTGAAAACAATATTTTTTTAGGTTGTGTGTGTCTGTCTTTGAATGACTCAAACTTTCTAAACTCAAGGTTTCCTAATGACTCAGTTTAATGACTCCAAAGTTTTAATGACTCAAGCTTTATTTCTAATTTGTTTGGTGAAAACCAAAGATCTTTTCTAATGACTCAAGCTTTCTAATGACTCTAACTATTTTATATAGACTGATTTTAATTAAATCCAAAGATTTTTAGGTTGTGTGTGTGTCTGTCTTTAAGTGGCTCAAGCTTTCTAATTACTCAAGCTTTCTTATTTTATATAGACTAGGTTTTAATTGAAATCCAAGATTTTTAGGTGTGTGTGTCTTTGAACAGCTCAAAGCTTTCTAATTACTCAAGCTTTCTTAGCTTTATATAGACTAGGTTTTAATTGAAATCCAAGATTTTTTAGGTTGTGTGTGTCTGTCTTTGAATGACTCAAGCTTTCTAATTACTCAAGCTTTCTTATTTTATAGACTAGGTTTTAGTTGAAACCTAAGATATTTTTTAGGTTGTGTGTGTGTCTTTCTTTGAATGACTCAAGCTTTCTGATTACTCAAGCTTTCTTATTTTATAGACTAGGTTTTAGTTGAAACCCAAGATATTTTTTAGGTTGTGTGTGTGTCTGTCTTTGAATGACTCAAGCTTTCTAATTACTCAAGCTTTCTTATTTTATAGACTAGGTTTTAGTTGAAACCCAAGATATTTTTAGGTTGTGTGTGTGTCTGTCTTTGAATGACTCAAGCTTTCTAATGACTCAAGCTTTCTTATTTTACAGACTACGTTTTAGTTGAAAACCAAGATATTTTTTCTAATGACTCAAGCTTTCTAATGACTCAAGCTTTCTAATGACTCAAGCTTTCTAATGACTCAAGCTTTCTAATGACTCAAGCTTTCTAATTACTCAAGCTTTCTTATTTTATAGACTAGGTTTTAGTTGAAAACCAAGATATTTTTTCTAATGACTCAAGCTTTCTAATTACTCAAGCTTTCTTATTTTATAGACTAGGTTTTAGTTGAAAACCAAGATATTTTTTCTAATGACTCAAGCTTTCTTATTTTATAGACTAGGTTTTAGTTGAAAACCAAGATATTTTTTCTAATGACTCAAGCTTTCTAATTACTCAAGCTTTCTTATTTTATAGACTAGGTTTTAGTTGAAAACGAAGATATTTTTTAGGTTGTGTGTGTCTGTCTTTGAATGACTCAAGCTTTCTAATGACTCAAGCTTTCTTATTTTACAGCCTAGGTTTTAGTTGAAAATCAAGATATTTTTTCTAATGACTCAAGCTTTCTAATGACTCAAGCTTTCTAATGACTCAAGCTTTCTAATGACTCAAGCTTTCTAATTACTCAAGCTTTCTTATTTTATAGACTAGGTTTTAGTTGAAAACCAAGATATTTTTCTAATGTGTCTGTCTTTGAATGGCTCAAGCTCTAGTGCTCAAGCTTTTTCTTATTTATAGACTGAGTTTTAATTGAGCCAAGATATTTTTTTAGTTGTGTGTGTGTGTCTGTCTTTGAATGACTCAGAAGCTTTCTAATTACTCAAGCTTTCTTATTTGTGAACAAAGTTTTTAGTTAGAGCCAGTCTTTTTAGGTTGTGTGTGTCTGTCTAATGACTCAAGCTTTCTAATTTTATAGACTAAGCTTTCAAGATATTTTTTTAGGTTGTGTTTCGTCTTTTATGACTCAAGCTTTCAATTTTTTTTATAAGGGTCAAGAGTTATTCAAGATTTTTCAGGTTGTGTGTGTCTGTCTTTTAGACCAGACTCAAGCTTTCTGTTTTACTCTCGTAGAGTCTTTCTTATTTTTCAACATTTTTTTTTTTAGGTTTGTGGAGGTCTTTAGACTGACTCAAACTTTCTTATTTTATAGACTAGGTTTTAGTTCAAATCCAGATATAGGTTGTCTGTCTGTCTTTGAATGACTCAAGCTTTCTAATGACTCAAGCTTTCTTATTTTACAGACTGGGTTTTAGTTGGAAACCCAAGATATTTTTTTAGGTTGTGTGTGTGTCTGTCTTTGAATGACTCAAGCTTTCTAATTACTCAAGCTTTCTTATTTTATAGACTAGGTTTTAGATTTGAAACCAAGATATTTTTTTAGGTTGTGTGTGTGTCTGTCTTTGAATGACTCAAGCTTTCCCTAATTATAAACTTTCTTATTTTATAGACTAGGTTTTGTTGGCAAGATATTTTTTTAGGTTGTGTGTGTGTGTCTGTCTTTGAATGACTCAAGCTTTCTAATTACTCAAGCTTTCTTATTTATGGGCAGGTTTTGTTGAAACCAAGATATTTTTAGGTTGTGTGTGTGTTGTCTTTAATGACTCAAGCTTTCTAATTACTTTCTTATTTTATAGACTAGGTTTCTTATTTTATAGACTAGGTTTTAGTTGAAACCCAAGATATTTTTAGGTTGTGTGTGTCTGTCTTTGAATGACTCAAGCTTTCTGATTACTCAAGCTTTCTTATTTTATAGACTAGGTTTTAGTTGAAACCTAAGATATTTTTAGGTTGTGTGTGTCTTTCTTTGAATGACTCAAGCTTTCTAATGACCTCAGCTTTTCTTATTTTACAGACTAGCAGATATTTTTTCTAATTGCTTTCTAATGACTCAAGCTTTCTAATTACTCAAGCTTTCTTATTTTATAGACTAGGTTTTGGTTGAAACCAAGATATTTTCTAATGACTCAAGCTTTCTAATTACTCAAACTTATTATTTTTTAGGTTGAAAACCAAGATATTTTTCTACAATGACTCACGCTTTCTTATTTTATAGACCAGTTGAAAACCAAGATATTTTTCTAATGACTCAAGCTTTCTTATTTTATAGACTAGGTTTTGTTTGAAACCCAAGATATTTTTAGGTTGTGTGTCTGTCTTTGAATGACTTTAATGACTCAAGCTTTCTTATTTTATAGACTCAAGTTGTGTGTGTGTCTTTCTTTAATGACTCAGCTTTCTGATTACTCAGAACTTTCTTACTTTTAGACTGAAACCCAAGATATTTTTAGATTGTGTGTGTGTCTGTCTTTGAATGCTTCTAATGACTCAAGCTTTCTTATTTATAGACTAGGTTTTAGTTGCCAAGATATTTTAGGTTGTGTGTGTGTCTGTCTTTGAATGACTCAAGCTTTTTGACTCAAGCTTTCTTGACTCAAGCTTTCTAATGACTCAAGCTTTCTAATGACTCAAGCTTTCTTATTTTACAGACTACCTTTTAGTTGAAACCAAGATATTTTCTAATGGCTCAAGCTTTCAATGACTCAAGCTTTCTAATGACTCAAGCTTTCTAATGACTCAAGCTTTCCTAATGACTCAAGCTTTCTTATTTTATAGGACTAAGTTCAATCATATTTTTAGTTGTGTGTGTCTGTTCTTTCTAAGCTTAATGACTCAAGCTTTCTTATTTTTTATAGACTAGGTTTTAGTTGAAAACCAAGATATTTTTTAGTTGCTGTGTCTTTTCTGAATTACTAAGCTTTCTTATTTTACATAGACTAGGTTTTAGTTTAATTTTTTTCTTACTCAAGCTTTCTTATTTTATAGACTAGGTTTTAGTTGAAAACCAAGATATTTTTTATTTTCTAATGACTCAAACTTTCTAATTACTCAAGCTTTCTTATTTTATAGACTAGGTTTTAGTTGAAACCCAAGATATTTTTTAGGTTGTGTTGTGTGTCTGTCTTTGAATGACTCAAGCTTTCTAATGACTCAAGCTTTCTTATTTTACAGACTAGGTTTTTGAAAACCAAGATATTTTTCTAATGACTCAAACTTTCTAATGACTCAAGCTTTCTAATACTTTTTAGGTTGTGTGACTCTGCTTTCTAATGACTCAAGCTTTCTAATTACTCAAGCTTTTTATTTTATAGACTAGGTTTCTTAT
The DNA here is from genome assembly GCF_040412425.1 of Macrobrachium rosenbergii. Classification (NCBI taxonomy): domain Eukaryota; kingdom Metazoa; phylum Arthropoda; class Malacostraca; order Decapoda; family Palaemonidae; genus Macrobrachium; species Macrobrachium rosenbergii. The sequence continues at coordinate 14,232,089 of NC_089794.1, read as the reverse complement.
TTTATAGACTAGGTTTTAGTTGAAAACCAAGATATTTTTTATGTTGTGTGTGTTTCGTGAAAACCAAGATATTTTTCTAATGACTCAAGCTTTTCTAGTACTCAAGCTTTCTTATTTTATAGACTAGGTTTTAGTTGAAACCCAAGATATTTTTTTTTTCTATGTGTCTCAATGACCTTCTTAATGACTCAAGCTTTCTTATTTTACAGACTAGGTTTTTAGTTGAAAACCAAGATATTTTTTCTTTAATGACTCAGCTTTCTAATGACTCAAGGTTTTCTAATTACTCAAGCTTTCTTATTTTATAGACTAGGTTTTAGTTGAAAACCAAGATATTTTTTCTAATGACTCAAGCTTTCTAATGACTCTAACTTTTCTTATTTTAGATAGGTTTAATTGAAATCAAGATTTTTAGTTGAAACCAAGATGTTTTTTCTAATGACTCAGCTTTCTTATTTTATAGACTAGGTTTTTAATTGAAAACCAAGATTTTTAAGGTTGTGTGTGTGTCTTTAATGACTCAAGCTTTCTAATTACTCAAAGCTTTATTTTATAGACTAGTTAAACCCAAGTTTTTGTTGAAAACTTTCTTAAGATAGGTTTTTTTTAGGTTGTGTGTGTGTCTGTCTTTGAATGACTCAAGCTTTTCTAATAATGACTCAAGCTTTTATTTTATAGACTAGGTTTTGGTTGAAAACCAAGATATTTTTAGGTTGTAATGACTCAATGGATTACTCAAGCTTTTCTTATTTTTATAGACTAGGTTTTAGTTGAAAAAGATATTTTTTTAGGTTGTGTGTGTGTCTGTCTTTGAATGACTCAAGCTTTCTAATTACTCAAGCTTTCTTATTTTATAGACTAGGTTTTGTTGAAACCCAAGATATTTTTTAGGTTGTGTGTGTGTCTTTGAATGACTGTGCTTTCTAATGACTCAAGCTTTCTTATTTTATGACCAAGATATTTTTAGGTTGTGTGTGTGTCTGTCTTTCTAATGACTCAAGCTCTAATTACTCAAGCTTTTTCTTATTTTATAGACTAGGTTTTAGTTGAAAACCCAAGATATTTTAGGTTGTGTTTCTGTCTTTGAATGACTCAAGCTTTCTAATGACTCAAAGCTTTCTAATAATGACTAATGACTCAAGCTTTCTTAGCTTTCTTATTTTACAGACTACGTTTTAAGAACCAGATATTTTTCAATGACTCAAGCTTTCCTGTCCAAGCTTTTAATGACTCAAGCTTTCTAATTACTTTCTAATTACTTTCTTATTTTATAGACTAGGTTTTAGTTGAAAACCAAGATATTTTTCTAATGACTCAAGCTTTCTAATTACTTTTCTTATTTTATAGACTTGGTTTTAGTTGAAACCAAGATATTTTTCAAATGACTCAAGCTTTATTTTATAGACTAGGTTTTAGTTGAAAACCAAGATATTTTTCTAATGACTCAAGCTTTTCTAATTACTCAAGCTTTCTTATTTTATAGACTAGGTTTTAGTTGAAAACCGAAGATATTTTTAGGTTGTGTGTCTGTCTTTGAATGACTCAAGCTTTCTAATGACTCAAGCTTTCTTATTTTATAGACTAGGTTTTTAGTTGAAAACCAAGATATTTTTCTAATGACTCAAGACTTTTTCTCAAACTTTCTAATGACTCAAGCTTTCAATTACTTCTGCTTTCTTATTTTATAGACTAGGTTTTAGTTGAAACAAGATATTTTTTGTGTGCTCTGTCTTCTAATTACTCAAGCTTTCTTATTTTATAGACTAGATATTTTTAGGTTAGTGTGTGTCTGTGAAAACCAAGATCATTTTTTCTAATGACTCAAGCTTTCTTATTTTATAGACTAGGCTTTAGTTGAAAACCAAGATATTTTTCTAATGACTCAAGCTTTCTAATTACTCAAGCTTTATTTTATAGACTAGGTTTTAGTTGAAAACGAAGATATTTTTTAGGTTGTGTGTCTTGTCTGTCTTTTGAATGACTTTCTTATTTTATAGACTAGGTTTTAATTGAAACCAAAGATTTTTTTAGGTTGTGTGTGTGTGTTTGAATGACTCAAGCTTTTCTAATGACTCAAGCTTTCTTATTTTATAGACTAGGTTTTATAGACTAGGTTTTAGAAACTTTCTTATTTTTGAAAACCAAGATATTTTTAGGTTGTGTGTGTGTCTTTCTAATGACTCAAGCTTTCTTATTTTATTGACTAAGTTGAAACCCAAGATATTTTTAGGTTGTGTGTTTTGTCAAGTCTTTTTGAATGACTCAAGCTTTCTAATTACTCAGATTTTCTTATTTTATAGACTAGGTTTTAGTTGAAAAACCAAGATATTTTTAGGTTGTGTGTGTCTTTGAATGACTCAAGCTTTCTAATTTTATAGCTTTAATGAGACTACGTTTTAGTTGAAAACCAAGATATTTTTTTTTGTGTGTTGGGTCTTTGAATGACTCAAACTTTCAAGCTTTCTTATTTTATAGACTAGGTTTTTAGTTGAAAACCAAGATATTTTTAGGTTGTGTGTGTCTGTCTTTGAATGACTCAAGCTTTCTAATTACTCAAGCTTTCTTATTTTATAGACTAGGTTTAGTTGAAACCAAGATATTTTTAGGTTGTGTGTGTTTGTCTTTTAATGACTCAAGCTTTCTAATTACTCAAGCTTTCTTATTTTATAGACTAGGTTTTAGTTGAAAACCAAGATATTTTTTAATGGTTGTGTGTGTGTGTCTGTCTTTGAATGACTCAAGCTTTCTAATTACTCAAGCTTTCTTATTTTATAGACTAGGTTTTAGTTGAAACCAAGATATTTTTTCTAATGATATTTTTTTAGGTTGTTTTGTGACTGTTTCTTTGAATGACTCAAGATATTTTTTTCTAATGACTCAAGCTTTTTCTATAGACTAGGGTTTTTTATAGACTCTAATGGTTTTAGCTTTTTATAGACTAGGTTTTAGTTGAAAACCAAGATATTTTTTTTGTGTGTCTGTCTTTTGAATGACTCAAGCTTTCTAATTACTCAAGCTTTCTTATTTTATAGACTAGGTTTTAGTTGAAACCCAAGATATTTTTTAGGTTGTGTGTGTCTGTCTTTGAATGACTCAAGCTTTCTAATTACTCAAGCTTTCTTATTTTATAGACTAGGTTTTAGTTGAAACCCAAGATATTTTTTAGGTTGTGTGTGTGTCTGTCTTTGAATGACTCAAGCTTTCTAATTACTCAAGCTTTCTTATTTTATAGACTAGGTTTTTGAAAACCAAGATATTTTAGGTTGTGTGTGTGTCTGTCTTTGAATGACTCAAGCTTTCTAATTACTCAAGCTTTCTTATTTTATAGACTAGGTTTTAGTTGAAACCCAAGATATTTTTAGGTTGTGTGTGTGTGTTTTGAATTCAAGCTTTTAAATAATGACTCAAGCTTTCTAATTACTCAAGCTTTCTTATTTTATAGACTAGGTTTTAGTTGAAAACCAAGATATTTTTTAGGTTGTGTGTGTGTCTGTCTTTGAATGACTCAAGCTTTCTAATGACTCAAGCTTTCTTAATGACTCAAGCTTTTCTAATGACTCAAGCTTTCTAATGACTCAAGCTTTTTATTTTATAGACTAGGTTTTAGTTGAAAACCAAGATATTTTTCTAATGACTAGCTTTCTAATTTTTCTAATGACTCAAGCTTTTAATAGACTGAAAACCAAGATATTTTTCTAATGACTCAAGCTTTCTTATTTTATAGACTAGGTTTTAGTTGAAAACCAAGATTTTTAGGTTGTGTGTTTTCTAATGACTCAAGCTTTCTAATTACTCAAGCTTTCTTATTTTATAGACTAGGTTTTAGTTGAAAACCAAGATATTTTTTCTAATGACTAATTTCAAGCTTTCTTATTTTATAGACTGTGTTTTAGTTGAAAACCAAGATTTTTTTGACTCTTTTAATGACTCAATTACTCAAGCTTTCTTATTTTATAGACTAGGTTTTTTAGTTGAAAACGAAGATATTTTTAGGTTGTGTGTGTCTGTCTTTGAATGACTCAAGCTTTCTAATTACTCAAGCTTTCTTATTTTATAGACTAGGTTTTTAGTTGAAAACCAAGATATTTTTTTCTTTGAATGACTCAAGCTTTCTAATTACTCAAGCTTTCTTTTTTATGACTAGGTTTTTAGTTGAAAACCAAGATAAGGTTGTGTGTGTGTCTGTCTTTCTAATGACTCAAGCTTTCTAATGACTCAAGCTTTCTTATTTTATAGACTAGGTTTTAGTTGAAAACCAAGATATTTTTCTTTGAATGACTCAAGCTTTCTAATGACTCAAGCTTTCTAATGACTCAATACTTTCTAATGGTTTTAGTTGAAACCAAGATATTTTTTCTAATGACTGTGCTTTCTTTTTTATAGACTAGGTTTTAGTTTTGAAAACCAAGATATTTTTAATGACTGTGTGCTTTCTAATTACTCAAGCTTTCTTATTTTATAGACTAGGTTTTAGTTGAAAACCAAGATATTTTCTAATGACTCAAGCTAGGTTCTGTCTTTGACTCAAGCTTTCTAATTACTCAAGCTTTCTTATTTTATAGACTAGGTTTTAGTTGAAAACCAAGATTTATTTTAGGTTGTGTGTGTCTGTCTTTGAATGACTCAAGCTTTCTAATTACTCAAGCTTTCTTATTTTATAGACTAGGTTTTAGTTGAAAACCAAGGTTTCTAATGACTAGGTTTTATTTATTGAAATTTTAGATTTTTTTTGTTGTGTGTCTGTCTTTGAATGACTCAAGCTTTCTTGACTCAAACTTTCTTATTTTATAGACTAGGTTTTAGTTGTCCAAGATTTTTTTTTAGGTTTGTGTGTGTGTCTTTGAATGACTCAAGCTTTCTAATGACTCAAGCTTTCTTATTTTATGACTAAGTTTTAGTTGAAACCCAAGATATTTTTTAGGTTGTGTGTGAAAACCAAGATATTTCTTCCTAATGACTCAAGCTTTCTAATGACTCAAGCTTTCTTATTTTATAGACTAGGTTTTTTTTCTAATGACTCAAGCTTTCTAATACTCTTTTTCTACGTTTTGACTCAAGTTTCTAATTCAAGCTTTATGACTCAAGCTTTCTAAAACTCAAGATTTTTTCTAATGACTCAAGCTTTCTAATTACTCAAGCTTTCTTATTTTATAGACTTGGTTTTAGTTGAAAACCAAGATATTTTTTCTAATGACTCAAGCTTTCTTATTTTATGACTCAAGATATTTTTCTAATGACTCAAGCTAATTTCTTTATTTTATAGACTAGGTTTTAGTTGAAAACCAAGATATTTTTCTAATGACTCAAGCTTTCTAATTACTCAAGCTTTCTTATTTTATAGACTAGGTTTTTTGAAAACCAAGATATTTTTTTGACTCAAAAACTCAAGCTTTCTTATTTTATCTAATGAAACTCAAGATATTTTTCTAATGACTCAATAATACTCAAGCTTTCTTATTTTATAGACTAGGTTTTAGTTGAAAACCAAGATGTTTTTTGAATGACTCAATGACTCAAGCTTTCTAATTACTCAAGCTTTCTTATTTTATAGACTAGGTTTTAGTTGAAAACCAAGATATTTTTTAGGTTGTGTGTAGTCTAGGTCTTTGAATGACTCAAGCTTTCTAATTACTCAAGCTTTCTTTTATTTTATAGACTAGGTTTTAGTTGAAAACCAAGATATTTTTAGGTTTTTGTGTCTGTCTTTGAATGACTCAAGCTTTCTCAAGCTTTCTTATTTTATGACTAGGTTTTAGTTGAAACCTAAGATATTTTTAGGTTGTGTGTGTGTCTGTCTTTAATGACTCAAGCTTTCTAATGACTCAAGCTTTCTTAATGACTCAGTTGAAACCCAAGATATTTTTTTAGGTTGTGTGTGTACTTTTTAATGACTCAAGCTTTCTAATTACTCAAGCTTTCTTATTTTATAGACTAGGTTTTAGTTGAAAACCAAGATATTTTTAGGTTTGTAATGACTCTTTGTAATGACTCAAGCTTTCTAATGACTCAAGCTTTCTAATGACTCAAGATTTTTTTAATGACTCAAGCTTTCTAATGACTCAAGCTTTCTTATTTTATGACTACGTTTTAGTTGAAAACCAAGATATTTTTTCTAATGACTCAAGCTTTCTAATTACTCAAGCTTTCTTTTTTATAGACTAGCTTTTAGTTGAAACTAAGATATTTTTTCTAATGACTCAAGCTTTCTTATTTTATAGACTAGGTTTTAGTTGAAAACCAAGATATTTTTTCTAATGACTCAAGCTTTCTAATTACTCAAGCTTTCTTATTTTATAGACTAGGTTTTAGTTGAAAACCAAGATATTTTTTAATTGTGTGTGTCTTTTTAATGACTAGGTTTCTAATGACTCAAGATCTTTATTTTACAGACTAGGTTGAAAAGCTTTCAAGATATTTTTCTAATGACTCAAGCTTTCTAATTTACTCAAGCTTTCTTATTTTATAGACTAGGTTTTAGTTGAAAACCAAGATTTTTAGCTTTCTTATTTTTGTGTGTGTTTTCTTTAACTCAACTTTCTAATGACTCAAGCTTTCTAGTTTTTCTAAGGTTTGACTCAAGATATTTTTTCTAACTCAAGCTTTCTTATTTTATAGACTAGGTTTTAGTTGAAAACCAAGATATTTTTTAGGTTGTTTTTCTGTCTTTGAATGACTCAAGCTTTCTAATTACTCAAGCTTTCTTTTTATAGACTAGGGTTTTAGTTGAAAACCAAGATTTTTTAGGTTGTGTGTGTGTCTGTCTTTGAATGACTCAAGCTTTCTAATTACTCAAGCTTTTTTAGACTAGGTTTTAGTTGAAACCCAAGATTTTTTTAGGTTGTGTGTGTCTGTCTTGACTGAATGACTCAAGCTTTCTAATTACTCAAGCTTTCTTATTTTATAGACTAGGTTTTAGTTGAAAACCAAGATATTTTTTTTTAGTCTAGGTTTTAATGACTCTCTTTCTAATGACTCAAGCTTTCTTAATGACTCAAGCTTTCTAATGACTCAAGCTTTCTAATGACTCAAATGACTTTCTTATTTTATAGACTACGTTTTAGTTGAAAACCAAGATATTTTTCTGTTTTTCTTTAATGACTCAAGCTTTCTAATGACTCAAGCTTTCTAGATGACTCAAGCTTTCTAATGACTCAAGCTTTCTAATGACTCAAGCTTTCTTATTTTATAAGACTAGGTTTTTAGTTGACAAGCTTTCAAGATATTTTATAGACTAATGACTCAAGCTTTCTAATTACTCAAGCTTTCTTATTTTATAGACTAGGGTTTTAGTTGAAAACCAAGATATTTTTTCTAATGACTTTCTTATTTTATAGAAGTTGAAAACCAAGATATTTTTCTCTAATGACTCAAGCTTTCTAATTACTCAAGCTTTCTTATTTTATAGACTAGGTTTTAGTTGAATTTATTATTTTATATGACTAGGTTTTAGTTGAAAACCAAGATTTTTTAGGTTGTGTGTGTGTTTCTTTAATGACTCAAGCTTTCTAATGACTCAAGCTTTCTAATTTTATAGACTCAAGGTTTTAGTTGAACTCAAGATATTTTTAGACTAGGTTTTAGTATGTCTTTGAATGAAAACCAAGATATTTTTTCTAATGACTCAAGCTTTCTAATGACTCTAACTTTATTTTATATAGACTAGGTTTTAATTGAAATCCAAGATTTTTTTAGGTTGTGTGTGTGTCTGTCTTTGAATGACTCAAGCTTTCTAATTACTCAAGCTTTCTTATTTTATATAGACTAGGTTTTAATTGAAATCCAAGATATTTTTAGGTTGTGAAACTCCAAGATTTTTTTTTAGATATTTTTTGTGTGTGTGTGTCTTTGAATGACTCAAGCTCTAATGACTCAAGCTTTCTTATTTTATAGGTTTTAGACTAGGTTTTTAAAACCAAGATATTTTTTTAGGTTGTGTGTGTGTGTCTTTGAATGACTCAAGCTAATTACTCAAGCTTTCTTATTTTATAGACTAGGTTTTAGTTGAAAACCAAGATATTTTTTTTATGGTTGTGTGTCTGTCTTTGAATGACTCAAACTTTTCTAATTACTCAAGCTTTCTTATTTTATACAAGATATTTTTAGTCTTTGAATGTAGACTTGAAAACCAGATATTTTCTAATGACTCAAGCTTTCTTATTTTATAGACTAGGTTTTGTTGAAAACCAAGATTTTTTTAGGTTGTGTGTGTGTATGTCTTTGAATGACTCAAGCTTTCTAATTTTTTATTTTATAGTTGACAAGATTTTTTCCAGGTTGTGTTTTAGGTCTTTGTGAAAACCAAGATATTTTCAAGCTTTTAATGCTTTCTAATGACTGTGTCTGTCTTTGTAATGACTCTAATGACTCAAGCTTTCTAATGACTAATTGACTCAAGCTTAATGACTCAAGCTTTTTTTGTAGCTTTCTAATGGTCGCTTTCTAATTCAAGCTTTCTAATGACTCAAGCTTTCTAATGATTTTTTGCTTTCTTATTTTTAGACTAGGGTTTGTGAAAACCAAGGTAGTCTTTGAATGACTCAAGCTTTCTAATTTTATACCCGTAGAGTCTAGGCTTTAGTTGAATTTCAAAATTTTTTTAGGTTGTGGGTGTGTAGGTAATTGAATGACTCAAGCTTTCTAATTCTATTGTCTAGGCTCTAGTTGAAAGATTTGTAAGTGTGTGTGTGTAGGTAATGACTCAAGCTTTAGTCTAAACTTATTATTCAAACCAAGGTCTTTTTGAAAGGGTTCTTAGCTAAGAGTCTAAAGAGTTTTTATTGGTTTTGTGTGTAGTGTGGTCTTAGAACCCTTTAATAATAGAAAAAGGTTGAGTCATCTCTTGTAGGTCAGTTTTGCGGTAATTTTGGTATTTTCTCTTGCTTGTGAACTTCATTAAAACACGAGTGAATTTCAAATATTTATTTACTATTCGAAAACATTAGTTCCATTTAGTCAAAACAACGAAGTAAACTGCAACGGAAGAAAGTAACTATGGTAAAAGCGTGCTAATTTAAAATCATTCTTCAGCAGATGTTGGTGCTTCACTTTCGTCTGAAGAATGTATCATCCCAGGAGTGGACCAAGAACTCAGCAGCTGTACATGTTAAAGCATCCATCTGAAGTGTCTCTCCTCCCACCAATGAAGAGCAAGGAGTGGACCAAGAACTCAGCAGCTGTTGCATCAATTTGAGGAACTCTGCTGGGCAGTGAAGGACAAGAAGCAGACATGTGGTTTGCTTCTGCAGCTATTGGTGTCTAAGATATCACCCCGTCAATGAAGAGCAAGGAGTGGACGAAGAATTCAACAGCTGTTACATCAATTTAAGGAATTTTCCCAACAGTGAAGGGCAGTCTCAACGACTTCTTAGGCAGCTGCTTTTGCTTCACATCTTAAGTACTGTCACTCATAATAGGAAAATTCTGCTGAGCCTGTTGGTGCTAAACTTTTGATCTTCATCTGAAGATTTTATCTTCAGTAGCTGCGTGCGGTTCACTTCTATTTGGGAAAAGTGAAGGACAAGGTGACTTTCAATTCTTCACATCCATTGTCACCCAACCGATGAAGATAACAGCTGCAGCAATTTGGGGAAGAGGAAGGACAAGGTGACTTTTTCTTCACATCCAAATCTTCCATGTAGTGTAGAGATTGATTTTGAAACAGGACCAATCAGCAAATCTTCCATGTAGTGAATTTTCTTTACTGGTCCTGTTTCAGCCTCAGTCAATTTTCTTTAGCAAGTTGCAGACAAGGTCAATGAATTACCTTTAGCAAGCAGTTTCAGTCAAGGTAAAAATTTATTAGCAATGCAGTTTCAGGTCTTCTGAGAAATTTCTTCCCATCTGTCGGATCCTCTGAGGAATGATGTCGCAGAGGGAAAGTCTTTGCAAATGCTGATGTTACGTCCGTATAGGAGAAATTTGCTGAAGAATTTACCACATCTGGACCGGGGCCAGTGTGTTTGGTAAAGCGCAAGGTAACCAACTGGTAGTGCTTCACTTTTCTTCTGAATATATTTTATCCAAGCAATGAAGAGCAAAACATATCTATCTTTCAAGCAGTAGATACGGCACCTGTATGCAATGTTTTTAAATTCCAACCATATCACGAGAATTCACCCTGAAGTGTTTATTTTTTCACCTCTCGTGTGAGTGTCTATGTCTGTCCACCCAGTCTGAAAGAAAGAAAATGATAATGAAGCATTATGTAGTTTAGAATAAACCTTTCTATTTTAGGTTTCGTTTTTTCATAATCATTTCAGTTACGCAACAAATCTTATAAAAACAAATGAGAAAAATACCTCTTACGATGTTTATCCTTTATCTGGAAGATTTATCTCCCCCCACGGTTTAGCTGCACCTGTAGCCCACTTCAGTCCTGTGTACATCAAAGCTGCTCTTCACGCAGTTAATACTTCCCTCTTAGCTTTCGTGTAGCTTAACTCCACACAAGCTTCTGTCCAACAGTTTATTTCTGTCCTTAATAAAATGCAGGTTACGTAATATGAATTTGCTAGTATCTCCTCCTGCAACTGCAAAAAAAAAAAAAAAACTTAAAAATAAAAATTTTTTTAATTGTAACCAAAAATTTCTTGAATGGCCATATAATTCTAACCAAATATTTCTTGGAATAATTGCCAATAAAAAAAAATTTATTTCTTGAAGGACCATAAGGACCATATAATTCCAACTAATATCCTTTGGAATAATTGCAAATAAAAAAAAGCCTAGCCAATTAAGATCGAGTACATGCAGTTATAAAACTGCAATAAGCTAAAATTTTACTTGCCAGCGTTAAAACACTGCTTTATGAAGCCTTTTATTAACCGATTTACTTTTCCTGTTGTAAAAGAACTTTAATCTCCGCGTTTGGACTCGAACCGCAGCTCATGTTCTCAAACTAAGCTAATAATGATCTAGCATAGTGAAATGGCAAAGTTAACTATCAGTAAAGCGCTCAATTCAAGTTTGTACAGCATAACACTTCTAGACTATCCTACACTCCGTTCTGGCTTGCGATTCAAATTAGACTATCCTACACTCAGTTTTGGCTTAAGATTCAAAATATGAAAGCAACAAACAATGTAAGGGAAATTTCAGTAGAGTACTGAATACCAGTAAATCATTTTACAAACCTGCAATTCGTAGCCTATATCCAAATGCTTCCTATTATCTGAAGACATGTGACATTTTTCGGGGATGCTCTCATTTAAGGAAGAATGTTGATGCAAAATGAAGACTCAATAACTTCTTTTCAAGTCCTGAGTAGCTGCACACCTGAAAGAAGGAAGAACAGTTTACAACGTTTGAGAACTCAAGCGAAAAAATGTAACATTTAACTTATTACAGGTTATGAAACTACTGTATGGTTAGTTACAGTTTGTGAAATACTGTATGCTTTCCTTAGGATTCTTAGTTTTTAAGTAAAAAAATTCATTTGGAATGTGCAGTTGTACATTAATGATAGAACGAAACCTTTTTTCCAAGTGGCACTTTCCATTTTACACCTGACAAAAAACCAATGAAATACCTATTAAAGGTAAAGCCCTGTCCACACTATCGAGCATGCTCGACGGACAAACAGTGATACCAGATCCCGTTCCAATACATCAATAAGGAGGGCGAGTGGCAGGCACGAAGGTGACGTCAGAAGCGAGGAAACTTCGGGCAAACGAGCGGGCAACTGGCTGTGAGTGAGCTTAAAGGAAACACCAGAAACTGTTTCGACTGGTAAAGGTCTTTGCCCGGTGAAGAAGTAGATATTGTGGGCTAAACTACATCTGGTAGCACTGTTTTTGCCAGATCCTGCCTGTGGTTTCCGCTTCTGACGTCATCAACCTCATTCTCATTACCTATTTTGATCTGGTAGCACTGTTTGCCCGTCGAGCATGCTCGATAGTGTGGACAGGGCTTAAAGAATCAGTCACTTACTTGAAGCTCAGATTTCTTTGCAACGGCAGTTCTACACAGCATAAAAAGAACCAATTGAGGAAACGTGAACTTTTGGCAAAACCACAATCTCCTCACTCATCATCAGTTACACTCATGGCTCTTGTCTAAGAAACTCAACAGACAAAGCATAGATGATTTTGTAATGTGCCTCTTGGTTTGCAACACTTAAGACCGCCACTAACGTCGTTATGTCTGAGCAGTTATGCCTGCACAGTCGGCCTGTGCAAGCAAAACTGAACGTAAATGTGAACCACCTGCAGAGTTTTTCTTAACTGCACAGGCAGCCAGAGCAAAAGGCTCATCTCAATCGACAAGCCTCCGGCCAAACCGCCTGCGCATGTGCGCTTCGTTAATGTGGGGAGACAGCTTCTTTGGCTCTGTTCCCTTCCCGTCCCCAGACGGAAAATAGTACGTTACTAGTCAGAAGCAGAGTGTTGAGTTTTATGAAATTTAAAAGTATCGGACTTCGTTTTTTAATAATTAATACGGATGTCAGAATAATATATATTTATAATTTTGCGATTTTTCCACTGGGAAAATAGTGTATAATGTAGGCTGAAAGTGGCAGCATCTTTTCTGAACGTCTTGTAGATTTCGTTGAACGAGACTTCGCTTGGGCAAGTAAAATTCAAAAGCTATCGTACGAGATTAAGCCTATGTATGTTTTTTAGTGGTTATAAACCATATATGAAAGTTTTTAAGTGAAGAAATATTCATTATGGCGAAATAATGTAAAACAAGAATAGGCCTATAATGCGTCTATTCATTATGCATCATTTAGGTACAGTGATTCACTTTTAAAATAACAAAATAATATCTTTGATAAAAAAGAAAACAATATCAGACTATGTAAATTTATTCATTGTTCACATGCCATGTAAGCCAGTTTTGAAATGAAAATAGACTAATCAACACACAAATGAAACAAAGGAACCGCAGTAAACTAAGGATCTTCACTTGATGTAACACATCATAAAGTTAATTCTTAAAATGAAAACAAACAGCATTAATCACTTTATAAAACAACACTAGGCCTCAATATGTCAACTTTGAAATGAAAAACAATTACTAATTTAATCAACACAACTCTTCAATTAACATCGTGAAAGTCCTAAGGGGCAAAAATAAACTCTTAATAAATTCACATAGGAGAATTGAGTTTGTTTTTTCAACCACTCTTTCACTGCATGTCTTACTTGAAGTTTATGAATTTTGTTTATGCTATCAGCAAGCCAATTACAGCCAGAGCACCGTCTATTGACGCTGTGGCTTCTACGGAGGACTTGGACTTTGGAAAAAGGGTGAATCGTTAGTAGTGAAGGTTTGCCTGCACAGGCCGACTGCAGGCATAACTGCGCAGGTTTAACTGAACGGCATACGTGGAGCCGATTGGCCACCAAAATTATAGTACCACTTGAGATATTTGGTATATCTCTCCCAGAATATATGCAGGCATATCTCTCCAAGAATATATGCAGGCATATCTCTCCCAGAATATATGCAGGCATCTCTCTCCCAGAATATATGCAGGCATATCCCTCCCAGAATATATGCAGAACATCGTTTCAACATTCTTTAAGGCTAATAACATGGTTATTGTGCCCTTGCAGCGTACCAAGTGTTATTACTTGCAAAGGAAAAAGACCAAAAGTTTCCCTTATCCTCAATTCTGAATGCAACAGATGGAATGAAACCGATGTATACATGAAAACTGCACAATAAACGCTCCGCAAAACTTGTACCAAAATACCGCTTTTCAGATAAAGTGCATTTGATGAAAGTTAAACCCTATGGCACAGGAGATGACAAATCCCAGGGGGTAAGAGACTTGAAACCTTCAAGAAACCGGCCCTGTAGGCATTACTAAGGTTCTTTGCAGAGTGCCTTCGGCCCCTAGCTGCAACCCCTTTCGTTCCTTTTACTGTACCTCCTTTCATATTCGCTTTCTTCCATCTTACTTACCAGCCTCTCCCAGCAATTGATTCATAGGGCAACCGCGAGGCTTTCCTCCTGTTACACCTTTCACACCTTTTACTGTAACTTTCCGTTTCAGGGCTGAATGACCTCATAGGTCCCAGTGCTTAGCCTTTGGCCTAAATTCTATATTCAATTCAAGACGCTGGCAAGAGACCATTAAAAAAATTGTCTTTTTGTGGCTAGGATACAAACCCTAGGATCAACACAACAATGAAGCAACAAACCCCCAGTCTGTAACTGTATGGTAGAAGTTACTAACCTCATTTTCCACTTGGAACAGTTCTGTCACTGATGATCGGTGGTATTCTTTACAAGTCAAACAATTACTTATAGATGAGTGCTAACACGACTTCATTATTATTATTATTATTATTATTATTATTATTATTATTATTATTATTATTATTATTATTATTATTATTATTATTCAGAAGATGAAACTTACTCAAATGGAACAAGCCCACAGGGGTCATTGACTTGAAATACAATCTTCCAAAGAATATGGTGTTCATTAGGAGGTAAGAGGTGGTGAAGGGAAATACATAAAGAGGAGATCCCACGTATTAAAAAAAAAAAATCAATAAATTAATAGATAAAATATTAAACTGCAAGGAGAATAATATTAGGGTAGTAATGCATGGCATCTTCTGAAGTTCTGACAGCACGACATCATCTGGGAGGCTGTTACACAGTCCAACGGTGTGAGGAATAAACGACCTCTGGAACTGAGAAGTTCGACAGCGAGGCACATTTGTTGTAAACTGGTGCTGCTGTTCAGCGAAACTGGTTGCTCTCGGCAGATAAAAGGGATCAGGGATCAATTGTGAATGTGAACGATCTCTGTTGAAATACAACTTATGAAAAAGTGACAGACAAGATACCAAACGTCGATGGTCCAAGTCATAACTGCTCTTATGAGGAAACAGAAACCTACCACCACGAACCACTCTATCTAAAAGAGATAAATCTCTGGCAGAAGCAGACACCTAGAAGCAGACATCCACAGCGGAGAACAGTATGCCAGTAAAGGAAGTACAAATGTCCTAAAACAGGTTGCACTGATTTTATTACTGTTATAAATACATGAGGCCTTACGAACAATAGCTAACTTTCGTGCGGAATTTGCTGAAACTTTCATTAGATGTGAGTCCGAAGTTGCACCTAGAATAGTTAAAGCTTCAGACTCAATCAGCAAAGTTCGAACCACCAGGGGAAATTTGTACGGGATCTGCTAATCATTAGTGTTTTAATTCTATTGGAGTTCAGCCTCATACTCCACTGTTTACACCATTCACTGATCTGGTTCACGTCCCGATTAAGGCTGAGGGCAACTTCATTTCTCATAAGTGGAGACTTTACTACACCCACAAGTGTTGCATCATCAGCATACTGAACAACTTGTTTTTCAGGCCAACAACCATATCACCTGTATACACTAAAAATAAGAGTGGACCAAGAACACTGCCCTGTGGAACTCCAGACACAATATGTCTTGATTCACTCAAGATCCCATCCACAGCAACTCGCTGTTGCCTACCTGTAAGGAAATCTTGAAGTAATCCTAAAACATATCCAACCACTCCAAGATTCTGAAGTTTATACAAGTGCCTTGTGATTTACTAAATCGAAAGCAGCACTAAAATCTATCTGACTCTGCACTCAAAATCCTTATCAAGGTCCCCTTGCAAATGGTATGTCAAGTCTAAAAGAACATCGCAGGTACCTAACTGCTTCCTGTATGCATATTGACTATCAGATAACAACCCTTTAGATTCCACACACTTAGTGACTTAAAAATAAGTTTTTCAGCAACTTCGGCGAGCACAGGGAGAATAGAGATGGCCTGTAGTTACTGCCACTCTTGGGAACAGGCACTGTATTACTAAGCTTGCTCTCATCCACAAAGATACTACATCGACATAAAATTCTATAAAATCTAGTAACCTTGGGAGACAACACGCTAGAAACTTAAAATAAAAACAAAGGTAAGAAACATCAAGATCTTTGCCCCAGCTCAAGATTATCCAGAATTTTCTTAACATCCCTGGAGTGATATGCAAATTTTGTAAGAACAGGTTCAGAATGACAAGTATCAGGGAGAAGGACATCTTCAGCTGACTGCTTAGCTTCAAACGCTCGATGAAGCAGTTCAGCCTTTTCCCTAGGGCCAGTAACCAATCTGCTATCAACTGTTAGTAGTGGTGGAATGGCAGACGAGTCCGACCCAAAGATAGACAATACCAATTTGGTCCACCACAGATAAGGCTGAGTAATCCCTTCAAGTTTCTTCTTCAAGGAATTATTGTAATTTCTCTCGGCTGTGTGGTAATTTCTATTAACAGCACCGCTAGACTCAACAAAAATGGTGTCATTTTCATTTGAACGATTTGGTCTCCATGCGTTAAATTTGGTCTATCATGGTAGGCTTGTCTACATGTATCATCAAACAATGGCTGGTCATTTGTCCTACATTTGATGACCTTTCTAGGGACACAATAAAATAGCCATCAGCATTTCATTTAACATTTAATTTCAGCAAGTTCAGATGAAGGTTACTGCTCACTTTATTTTCCAGTTTCTGCAGCTCATACTTGAATATAGACTTCTGACAATCTGTTTTTAATACTGTTACAATTCCATTTCAGTCCTGTGAAAGTTAACCGGTTATTTGGAATCTTTAAACTATAAAAGCTTTATTTTCTGAATATATGACTATTTCACAAAGCTCCTCAAACTACTAAATCTTAATTTTCTGAAAAATTTAGATTGCAGGCATGAAATTCTAATCCCCTGCTCTACACTCTGGTTTAAATTGAATTTTACTCTTGTCGAAGTATGAGGTTGCAAAGGGAATCGGCTTCTAGCTCATGAATTATTTGAATTCACCGTATGTATAGAGCTTTACCACTTATAATGTGAATAGCCTAATTGAAATTCCCTAAAATATCAATAAATGAATCACGCTAAGCTACTAAAAATATTAGTCCATGCTTGTCTTCTGGGCTACTAAGTAGGTTAAGGATCAAACCAGATTCGGAGAAACATTTTAAGGAGCAGTGAAGAAGTGACCAATTTTTAACAATATTTTTAACAAGTTGCTCTTTTTTTGTGTGGACATTAAAATTCGAAATTATCCCTTCTGAAGACAACATCTTTTGGCACACTCACCTCTTGTTTAAATTTCAAAGACATAATAACACTTCAAGTGTTCTATGAGAATCAAGAATTTCTACAATATTTGCAGACCTCTTAAGTTAAAATTTCATTCTAAAAAAAATTCTACTTCACGAAAATTAGTCAACATTTACCTTCCACTGATATTTGATCAGTATCATGACCCTCAAAAATTAGGTGAAAGATGAATCGTGTAGGCTTCCATTGAAGCTAGCCCAATCACAGGTACACAACTTGTAACCCCTTTGAAGCAAGGGATCAACCAACCTTCAAAATCATTTGATCAGCACATCAGGAGTACCATTTGCCATCGCGTACTCACAAATGGACCTTAAAAAAGCGAAACAAATCATGACTTAATTCTGCCAAAGTAATAGGTCAACGTCATTATATTCCTCAAACTTATAATTATCCATACCTCAAGCTTTTATAAGTTTTATGATCCTCTACCAGTGCACTCATTTCAAAATATTTAGCAGCATTTGAAGTGGACAGAAGGAAAACTTTATTTACATATAAAAAAATTTACCTTAATAGGAGTTGCAAGTTCAGATGAAGGTTACTGCTCACTGTATTTTCGAATTTCTGCAGCTCATAGTTGAATATAGATTTCTGACAATCTGTTTTTAATACTGTTATGATTCCATTTCATTCCTGTGAAAGTTAACCGGTTATTAGGCATCTTTAAACTACAAAAGCTTTTTTTTCTGAATGTATGACTTTTTCACAAAGCTCCTCAAACCACTAAATCTTAATTTTCTGAAAATTTAGATTGCAGGCATGGAATTCTAATCCCCTGCTCTACACTCTGGTTTAAATTGGATTTTACTCTTGTCGAAGTATGAGGTTGCAAAGGGAATCGGCTTCTAGCTCATGAATTATTTGAATTCACCTTATGTATAGAGCTTTACCACTTATAATGCGACTAACCTAACTGAAATTCCCCAAAATATCAATAAATGAATAACGCTAAGCTACTAAAAATATTAGTTCATGCTTGTCTTCTAGGCTACTAAGTAGGTTAAGGATCAAACCAGATTCAGAGAGACATCGTTTTAAGGAGCAGAGAAGAAGCGAAACTAACATTTCAAGTAGTGACCAATTTAAGAATATTTTTTATAAGTTCTTTTTTTGTGTGAACATTAAAATTCAAAATTATCCCTTCTGAAAACATCTTTTGGCACACTCACCTCTTGTTTAAATTTCAAAGACATAATAAAACGTCAAGTACTCTATGAGAATCAAGAATTTCTACAATATCTGCAGACCTCTTAAGTTAAAATTTCATTCTAAAAAAATTCTACTCTACGAAAATGAGTCAACATTTACCTTCCACTGATATTTGATCAGTATCATGACCCTCAAAAATTAGGTGAAAGATGAATCGTGTAGGCTTCCATTGAAGCTAGCCCAATCACAGGTACACAACTTGTAACTCCTTTGAAGCAAGGGATCAAACAACCTTCAAAATCATTTGATCAGCACATCAGGAGTACCATCTGCCATCGCGTACTCACAAATGAACCTTAAAAGGCGAAACAAATCATGGCTTAATTCTGTCAAAGTAATAGGTCAACGTCATTATATTCCTCAAACCTATAATTATCTATACCTCAAGCTTTTATAGCAGCATTTGAAGTGGACTGAAGGAAAACTTTATTTACAAATAAAAGAATTAACCTTAATAGGAGTTGCACAGAACAATGGCAATTAGTAACACCATTGAATGCATGAACATGTTTATGTCCAACTTGAACAATTTCTCTTCAATTTGCAATTTGACATTACCCAAATTTTGGAACCACAGAATCGATATCTCGTGTCACATAGTGAAATAGATCAGTGTTTTGGATCGTTGAGTATTGTAGCTTATTCATTTCCCCTACTGGTTTTACAATGAATACTTGCAAAACCCTGACCTCTTTCCCAGCAATCACGATTATCTACGTTGCTTTTCATGACTACATAACAAAGAAACCTTAATAATCAGTTAAAAGATTTCAGAAATCCACAATCTGACTTTAACAGGGCTACCACTTACCTGCAGTTAATAGCCAATTTACATCCGACAGAAATGTTCCCTTTCGTGACAGCAGTATTGGTAAACAATTCCTCCTTGAATTATTCTGCATTTACGAAACCTTCCAGCAAAACGGGATTACATTGTAAACAGAACAAGAAATGTAAGAATGCCCCCTCCCCCCCACAAAAAAAAACTAACAAAATAGTTACCAGCTTACAATAACTGAAAACTGCCAAATAGATCTTTCAGTAGAAATGCAGCTCTTTCAGTAAAATATTCAGCTCTTAACTGAATGTAAAAATAGTTCCCCACACTTGAATAAGTTTCAGTATTCAGAATTTAATCCAGCCTCATTTTCCATTTTTTTTAAATAATTCATACAGGTAATATGCTGCATACTCAGCACTTCCTTTTAAAATCACTTTCAAAATTTTAATAAACTTGGATGGATGCTGTTGAAAAATAAAGTATATAACAGTATCTCTCACTTGGGTTTGTAGTCTACAAACCGTCAAGATTTTAGTTCCAAGAATTTAAACATGTTACTGAGCACAGCCCCATTCAGTCTTAATTCCCTAAATGATAACCTACATACCCTTTAAAATATTTAAGCTGTCAACTTAGACCATAATTGGATGGCCAGTTTTCCTTTTGGAATATAAACATTCTTCCAAAAATGACTTTAATTTTACAAATTAAAACCGTTTTAAACATTTTTCATTGCTAGTGGGAAGTGGTTCTACATGCATTCCTCATGGTCCAAATCAAATGACAAATTCCATCACTACTGGCCACAAGAAATTCAGTTAAGTTGGAGCCTACATACAATATTGATAACAGACTGTACAAATAAAATTTTCAATTCAGTTGTGTATAAAACGAAATATTTGTTAAAATTCTTTGTTAGACATGTGGCCCTTCAAAACTAACTTTTAGTCAGGGTTCTTGCTATAAGTGATTACAGATGATAACAGCAAAGAAACTCTGACCATGATAATGTTTTTGAAAAGGAAACAAAGCTAAAAATGAATCACAATGTACACATCGTAAAGTGTAGGCCTATGCAGTATTGTAAGGAATTGCGGCAAGTTCCTCATGTGCCAAATATAGCCATACAATATTTAACCACACAATATTAAAAGTCCTTCTTGAGTAATATTATGTAATAGGGACAGGGTTGATGTTTGTAAGTCCAAACCTTACGCCGAGTAAAATTGAAACCTCTTAAATTACCTAAAACTAATTCGATGTATTTAATTTTAAAGTGCCACCAAAAGAATTTAAAATTAAAAAACCCTCAAGTTTTTAAGTCTAAAAATCGGTCAACAGTAAAGATGTACTCCTCAAAATAAATATGATTAATAGTATTTAATGGAACTGGAACTACAACATTGGCCTGAAAAAATAACTCTGTTCAGTTGACTTACATAACTCCATAGACGGCAGCTGACAGGACTTAAAATTTCAGTAAAGAAATCTGAGTGTGTGAATTTACACCTTTTATACAAAACCCGCTGTCTAAATTTTTAGAAACATGCACATCTGTAAGTAGTCATTTTTCGAAATTGATGAAAGTTATTTCACAGAATTCATATGGAATGTTTACATTATGGTTTATAAAACCATACATATCTGCTTATTTCTCTTTTAAGTGAACAGAAATTTCTGTTTTAAGTGAACAAGAAAATCTCCTCCCTCCCCACATTGTAATATCGACTTGTAAACGGACTATGCTTCAAGTGCAAACTGTAGGAAGCTTGAGTGAAAAGCCTAAGAAATGTGAATCTACAACTGTCCACTCAAGGAACTTAGAAGAGTAAGTCTACCCTAACTAAAACTGCTGGAAATTTAGCTGTTTCGACAGACCCAAATGAAGCATCCGCGCATATGTTAGGTTATGGAAGGTCGGGTAATGATGCATCCTCTACTTCGTTGGTTTTCGTCCTCAAACCCTTACATTGTGGTATCCTACTGGCCCCTGGCTTTTAGACTTTGGTGGTAATAACTAAGCATATAACATGTTAATCAATTGTGAAATTCGTCAGTCAGTCATAAAATCCTTAGAAAATGCTTTCCATTTATGCTTAAGTAAATGTTTAAAAAACTTGGAGTTATTTCTCCACCTTACCATGTTACAATCTCCTCCAGGAGCAAAGCTATGCTAGCATAAGGTCACTTTAATCATTATCTTCATCATATAAATATTTTAACTTTCATTGATAATATCAGCACAGATGAAAAATGGTTTTAGATAATTTCAAGTATTTTTGCAAATTTGATATTTTTACTAGAAATGTTTTGTTAACATTACACCACCCTATGTCTAAAATTAATGGGAGGGCTACAGACTTCACAGGTTTTGGATAGGATAGACCAAAACTAGCACAATAGAGATGTATAATAACCTAAGACAGAGTCTTGCCTGATCAGGGGTTTTACCAAATAGGGTAGGGGGTTGGGTGTGAAGGCAGTGGAACTCTATGTTACTTGGGTTAGAGAAGGCTAGGTTAGTATTCTTGCAGATAAAAACTAACTTTTCTATCTCCTCCACCTCGTCCAGGTAGGTTATGGTACCCTAGCAAATATTCGGGTGAAGTCCCTTAGCAAGGTATGAGGTTAGGTTTGTCTATGCAAGATTTTTCTGGGATAGGGTATACATGTACATAATGTAAACATTTTAATTGTCATGGGTTCTGAACAGATTTCACTTAAATCCTAGAACCTGCAATGTGGATTCTCGATTACTAGGGAAAAACGTCTAAGAAAATAAGCGAGGTTTGTCATTATATTTGTAAATTATAAACGAATTAACATCACAAGGATGTAGTTTTGCATATGTAAGATTTATGGAGCTCAGAGGGCCA
>NC_089794.1:14190102-14205102 GCF_040412425.1 Macrobrachium rosenbergii | reverse complement strand
CTCAAAAATGAAAGCGGCAACTGTCGGAGGTATCTGGCATCTCTTACCGAGCATGCGCACTGCGTTAAAGAAAAACTATAGCGATTTTTAAAAATCTTTATAATCTTAAATTGTTGTACACACACACACATATACATATGTAAGTATACAGTATATGTATATATATATATATATATATATATATATATATATATATATATATATATATATATATATATATATATATATATATATATATATATATATATATATATATATATATATATATATATATATATATATATATATATATATATATATATCGTTTTCCCAGAGGGAAAAAGTCCCCTTTGACCTTATCTCCCTACTAGTCACTAAAACAAGGAACAAACTAATTGCTTGACCTTGAAAAAATCAACTAGCCCAATATAATCGTCCTTGCTACATTTTTTTTTTAATTTGGTAATTTTTCGAAAATTCCCAGTAATAACCAAATGATTGGTGTTGCAAGTGTGTGGTATATCTTTTTTACTATCCAGTTCCCGAGCATAATTTGGGCAGCTATGCCCGTTGCCATCTGCATGCCATTAAAAAAAAAATCTGTTAATTTTTTGGGTACTGCCCAGATCACGAAGCGAAACAATCACTCAAAACATAAAGCATTTTTTTAATCTCTCTCTCTCCCTCCCTCTCTCTCTCGCCCCGCACACTTCAAATTGATTGAGTTAACCTTTCGAATATATTGAATTGAAGGCTTTTATTCTATTTGCCAACTCTATTTCGGAAAGGTATATGCAGACCAGACTGCCGCTAAAATGGGGAATTTTGAAAGTGGCTTTTTTTATTCATTGCAAAAACTACTTCCGTCAGGGCTTCGCAACTGGTTCGATTCTGTCTCACTGCAGGTAAACTGTTTCTTAGGAATGTCTCTTAGTGGTTAATACTTGGCAAGTGTTAAAGTGTGGTGGGTTGCAGCCAGGGCTTAGGGGTGACAACATCACCCCATGAGTTGTTTAAAATCAAAATTTGACATCTGAATTCTGCCTCTTTTAGTATATTATATATATATATTATATATATATATATATATATATATATATATATATATATATATATATATATATATATATATATATATATATATATATATTAACGGTATAATAATAATGATGATGATGATGATAATAACATATCTGCTATAGTCACATTTATCATCATGTGACATTGTGTAATATCATGCATGTTTTCAGCCTATATTTATTGAAGTTTCTGACATAATTGCATAGGCATACTTGCACGAATTCTCATGAAAGATATGTTTGAATGCATTAGGTTAATTTTTTGTTCAGTTTAAAGAAAATGCACAAGAAAAATCATTATTATCTTTGATGAAAGTCTAAGATTCATTAAAGCCTTTTTGTCAGGTTGCATCGTACATTCTCTCTCTCTCTCTCTCTCCCAAAAAGCCGTTCGACGCAGGGATTAGGATATATCCTGCATTATCCAACGATGCAGCATCCTCTTGCATCCAGGATTTAAAAGACAAGATTCCGCTGGTTTGTTTTGGAACTTGGGTATTCGTGGCGCAGACTTTCTTGAATTTTCATCTCTGCATTTCTTTTCTCTCTCTCTCTCTCTCTCTCTCGCCGAAGGACAGAGGACAAAGGAAAGTCAGGAGGACAATGACGTCCTTCGAAGGATAGACGGAAAATGGAATTGGCAATTTTGAGGACTAAGCTTGGAAAATAGTAACGCAGTAAGACCTTGGTTGGGGGATGAAAGTTCTTAGCTACTGCCTATGTCGTTGCAGTGGGCCTCTTTCCCCCACCCTCCCGAAAGGGGTGAAACTCACTCGAAACCTACTTCTAGTTCAGAAGATCTCCGTCTTTACAAAAGCTCAAGTATTTTGAATATCTTAGGCAAATGACAATTAGGATTTCTTTTCTAGACTTTGACCTGACTGATATCGACATTTTCTAAGTTTTATCTTTGAAATTACCAACGTGATAGATAACCCCGGCCAACCCCAAAACGACATTCCTTTCATGCCTAAAAAAAAACTGCATGGAGAATTAATTTAAAAAATTTGTAAAATGCATCTTTGCTTCAGTTATTGTAAGAGTTTGAAGATTTCTGTTTCTCACCTCTCTAAAAATATTCATAGGTAATGAATACAACGAATTATGAGTAAAGAAATATTTAGCAGGCTTTACAGTTGTTTTATAATCTATTTGAGCCAGCTGGATATTTTATATACTGAATTAAAAACTGACATCTTGAATTCGACGAGCCAGACATTTTAAGATGCCTGTGAGCTTTCCTACTGTAATAGGTAAAACGCTGATCTTAGTATTGCAACTAGCGCAGGTTATACAATCTCCTAACTCATTTCCTCCCGGGATGCAAAGCATTCAGAGGAAAGTGTATCCAGATTATCTGGGAATAGAGAAATGGAGAGAATAGAACAGAAGAGCATAACTCGCCTTCACACGGGGCTTCTCAGGCGCAGGTCTGGGCAAGGCGACTTTTCTATAAGCTTTTGAATCGTCAGGGCCCTTAATGATCCTACAGCAGGCTTCTCCATTGAGTTCCTAAATAAACACTCCATTCATTTAGACGGTATTCATCCCAGAGACAAGTCTAGTCTCTCTCTCTCTCTCTCTCTTAATACATACTTTTTTCTTTCTTGCTATGTTTCCCTTAAGCTAGTCCTTCTCTCTCTCTCTCTCTCTCTCTCTCTCTCTCTCTCTCTCTCTCTCTCTCTCTGTGACCTTGGAATTGTAACTCCAGATACCTTATAATCTCTCTCTCTCTCTCTCTCTCTCTCTCTCTCTCTCTCTCTCTCTCTCTCTCTTTAAGATTAAGCTCCATATGGGAAACACTAAATACTGTTTGTGTCAATTCTTCCTCCCTTATTCCAACCAAACCCAGACTCTCTCTCTCTCTCTCTCTCTCTCTCTCTCTCTCTCTCTCTCTCTCTCTCTCTCAGAGAATTAGAATCCTTTTCTCTATCTTTCTCACTGTTTAAAAATTTAGACTATCTGTCTGTTAGTCTGTCTTCTTACTAAGGAAGTACCTCGTTTGTAGCTCAGATAAAGACAGACTAAAATAGCTGTTGATGCTGAATATTATGTGTTTTAGTCGACTTTGATCTTTCTGCCTTACGCAACTTTTAGTACCGATAGGACCCCGTAGTGGGGTAGTGCCGTCAGTGCACCTCACGGGGCGCACTGTAGGCATTACTGAAGGTTCTCTGCAGCGCCCCTTCGACCCGTAGCAGCAACTTTCATTCCTTTTACTGTACCTCCATTCATATTATCTTTCTTCCATCTCGCTATCCACCATCTCCTAACAAAACAACTGCGAGGGTTTTCGTCCTGTTACACCTTTCAGACTTATCTCCTCAATTTCCTTTCCAGCGGTAAATGACCTCATAGGACCCAGTGCTTGGCCTTTGGCCTAAACTCTATATTCAGTTCAGTTCAATTCAGTACTGATAGGATCCCAGGGGAGTATTGCAATTTTGCCATAGCGTGCCCCGGGCAGCGAAATGTAGGCGATATTTAAATGGTTCTTGTCAATGTCGTTTTCCTACTTAGCTGTCCAACTTCTCAGGATTTTCCTCGCTCCAATTATCACCTCTCAATTAAGAGCCAGAGAGACGAAGTGGAGTGCAGAAATGTGACTCCCTGGTCTCGTATAATAATAATAATAATAATATAATAATAATAATAATAATAATAATAATAATAATAATAATAATAATAATAATAATAATAATAATAATAATAGATGTTCAGTAAAACATCGTTTCCTTCTTGCAAAATTTAGTTCCCCTTTTCGTAACGTTTTTCGGCAAATGTATAAAAAAGGAAATATCGTTACACGCTGGTTCCAGTAATATTTTTCTAACCACAAAAATGGGCCCCAATAAGACATGAAGCAACAGAGCGACCTCTGTGTTCCTTTTCATAAGAAATAATCTCTTTACAAATATTTTTCAAGAAGTATCGAAAAGCTGAAAAAATCTATTGGTCGTGAGCTATCAAGATGTCCAGAATTAGTTCCAGATTCTGGAAGAAAGAAGAGGATGGATACTAAAGATTGCCTCTTTCCAGGAGTATTGAGAAACCAAGTTTCTTAGCAATGGACACGATAAATGCTCTGGATTAACTGGTTCGAGATCCTATAAATAAGAAGATTATTAGAAGTATCTGTATCAAAGATGACTTCAAAAAGTCTTAGATTATTCCCAAAGAACCTGTACGCGACGAGTGGTTCCTCTGAATCGAAATGATAAGACATAAATGAAACTAATCCACTCATAGTCTGAATAAGACTTTAATGCCAAAAGACTCTAAGTTTTTAGTTTTCTGAAAAGAAAACGATTGTGCCGGCTTTGTCTGTCCGTCCCCACTTTTTTCTGTCCACACTTTTTCTGTCCGCACTTCTTCTGCCCGTCCTCAGATCTTAAAAAACTACCAAGGCTAGAGGGCTGCAAGTTGGTGGTTTGATTATCCACTGTCCAATCATCAAACATACCAAATTGCAGCCCTCTAGCCTCAGTAGTTTTTATTTTATTTAAGGTTAAAGTTGGCCATAATCGTTCTCCTGGCAACGCAACAACACAGGCCACCATGGCCGGCTGAGAATTTCATGGACCGCGGCTCGTACAGCATTATACCGAGACCACCGAAAGATAGATCTGTTTTCGGTGGCCTTGATTATACGCTGTACAGAACACTCGACTGCGCCGAAGAAACTTCGGCGCATTTTTTACTTGCTTTATTGTCTCGTTCAAAGATCCAAGTAAGACAGAACTGGTAATGTTCGTATTGCACATTTCAGAGACTATTTATTTCCTCCCTACTGCCAAGCTTTGGAATTCTCCTCCCGATTTCGATTTTCCTCGGTCTTGTAGCCCTCCTTCATAAGGTCATTGGGTTGCCAGTGCCATCGGCCTTTTTATTAGGAAATTCAGAAACCTGCATAAAGGTTCAGGAATAGTTAGTAATTTCCCTTGATATGGGACAAGACATGTTTAAGTGTGTTGTTATAAATGTAGAAGGTCTTCTAGCAGCACAAGAAGGGCGGAATCGATCCTAGGGAGGAATGGGAGGAAACATCCTGGTGGACACGCTTCATGAAACCTCCATAAATAATGACTTAGGTACCTGGAGGTTAGTCAACTGTGGTAGGCCACAGACAGTTCGTGGTGATGGAAATTTCATCCCAATATGAATTGCTGAGAACCAGAAAGCTCACATCCTCTGGAGCCACACATCATCTGGAGCTCACATCCTCTGGAGCCACAAATCCTCTGGAGCTCACATCCTCTAGAGCTAAACATCCTCTGGAGCCAAACATCCTCTGGAGCCACACATCCTCTGCAGCTCACATCCTCTGGAGCCACAAATCCTCTGGAGCTCACAACCTCTAGAGCCAAACATCCTCTGGAGCCACACATCCTCTGAAGCTCACTCACATCCTCTGGAGCTCACATCCTCTGGAGCCACACATCCTCTGGAGCCACACCCTCTTAAGGGAAAAAGATACATAACTGAGAAATGTTAATAATTATCTAAAACGTTTATGGTGGATATAAGCGTCAACCAAATGCTCTTGTTAAACCATCGCATAACTGAAAGACGAACACGGGAGATAAAAAGAGATTTGTGGGGGATCCAGAAACCTCAATCACTCAATCAACCGACCAGTCTTCCAGAAGTACGATATTCGGAAGGGATCGGCAAAACATCGGAATGCCTCGTCACCAATACGCGGTCCGGTTCTTGGTCCGGTTATCCCCGTCGCCGAAAGAGAAAGAATCGGGAACAAAAAAAAAATGATAAAAAAAGAGGAGAAAACGAGACGGAATAATGCCTGCCGGGAGAGATGAAAAGGAAGAGACGAGACAGAGACGAGAAAAAGGACGGACTTCTCCGCCATTCAGAACGAGAAGAAAGGGAGTGACGGAAAGGAGGAGAAAATCTCCCGATAAAAGGAAACTCTTGCGCAGATTCCCGGAATCTTAACAAGGAGGGATGAAATGCCAGTGATAAAAGCTTCTTTTATACGTCAACTGGTCCGTCGGTGTATTGGAATGAAGTTTTGTGGGTGTGTGTGTGTGTGGGTGGGGGTGGGGAGGTAGCTGGTGTGGTGGTGGGGCGCGCTTCTGTGGGCTTTCTTGTCTAAGGAACCCGGCGGATCATAGCAGATGAGCAAGAAGAAGAAGTAAAAAGACGCAACTCTATATTGGCGGGTAGTGTCTTCCGAAGGCAATAAAAGGAACTGATTGGCTCAGGGACTTTTTCTGTGATGTACAAATATGAATCGAAAGATTAAAAGCTAATCGATGGAGGAAAGAAAGATGATTATAAATAGGGAGGGATAAACAGAAATGTAATAATTAGCTAAGTTGATAAATGACAGCTGATACGGCAAGATACAGGAAAATAAAGGAATCGCGTCAGAGACTTCTAGAGACTGTAAGACGTAAGTGGAAAAATTAGGAAATTAAGTATATCGGTTAAATTATACATATTCATGAAAACTGTTCAAGCAGAAGAATAATTGTAATTGTTCTTTTCTTTTATTTATTTTTTGTTTCACCAGACAAGTAATTTTTATTCCCAGGCCAATGTTTTAAAAATTTAACCTCTCATAGTACCTACTTGGAGATGTGGAGAAGGGGAGTGTCCTAGAATTTTGGGGACAAGGTAAAAGTAGGTAAACAGTCATTTATAATGCATCAGCTAATCTTTTACCGTTGCAATTCCTCAAGGGCAGTACGTATACCTTAACCGTTATGTCGCGCCATAATCATAGGGATTAGTAGTGAGGGTTTTTTAAGAATGGGCACAACTAATGCCATTTTAGTTTTCTGTAAACGAAAACTATTGTACCGACTTTGTCTGTCCGTCCCCACTTTTTTCTGTCCGCCCTCAGATCTTAAAAACTACTGAGACTAGAGGGCTGCAAATTAGTATGTTCATCATCCACCCTCCAATCATCAAACATACCAAATTGCAGCCCTCTAGCCTAAGTAGTTTTCATTTTATTTAAGGTTATAGTTAGCCATAATCGTGCTTCTGGCAACGATATAGGATAGGCCACCACCGGCCCGTGGTTAAAGTTCCATGGGCCGCGGCTCATACAGCATTATACCGAGACCACCGAAAAAGAGGTGTATTTTCGGTGGCCTTGATTATACGATGTACAGAAAACTCGACTGCGCCGAAGAACCTTCGGCGTATTTTTTACTTGTTTGTACTGAAGACGCTCTCAGAGAGACCAACAGAAAAGTAGAAAGATCTCTGTGTGTATTTCCTAGATTACGAAGAGGATTTGGATCGAGTGATAAAAGGAGAGTTGATAAAAAATAGTAGAATGAAAGTGGGTAGATGGTGAAGATCTCAGACTGATGCAAAACTCATTGTAATTAGGAAGCAGTAGTAAAGATACCAAAGTATACCTTAGTTTAACCAGACCACCGAGCTAATTAACAGCTCTCCTAGAGAGGGCTGGCCCGAAGGATTAGATTTATTTTACATGGCTAAGAACCAATTGGTTACCTGGCAGCTTACTGTGGAATCCGAACCACATTATAGCGAGAAATGAATTTCTATCACCAGAAATAAATTCCTCTTATTCTTCATTGGTCGGTCGGAGATTCGAACTCGCGGCCAGCAAAGTGCTAGCTGAGAACGGAACCCGCTCACCCAACGAGGAACTTAGAGTAAAGATGCAAGAAGACTGAAGTGAATTGGTGGGACGAAACATCTGGTGAAAAGTGCTACATGATGTTCCCAGGATTTAACAGTAAGGAAGTGATAAAACATAATATAGACGAAAACTGGAATAAGGTTAAAGACAGAACTTAAAGGTGACAATCATAAAGGAAGCGGATGGTGTGGGTGCGTGAATTTAGATAGTCAGACTGCTCGTGACAAATGTCATGCTGACGATACTACTGATTGTTAATTCAGTGAAAAAACTGCAAAGTCAGTTACAAGTAAACAGGACCAGTTATCAGGTAGTGAAGACAAATTGAGGCAGTGACAAATGATGGTAAAAATAGAGTAGTGAAATATAGTTGGCAAAAGAATCAAGCAAACTTGTTCTGCTACTCTGGTAACCGGAAGGCATCAGTGATGTGAAGATCTTCGGTGCTGGATTGGGAAGGCAATACTCAGTTTAAAGAAATAAAGATTTTGGTGAAAACAAGGAATACAATGAAACAGTGCAGGGATATGAAAGGGTTCATGTTGTAGAAAATTCCTGTGCAGCGGAATCATTGATGATTCAGCAGTTAAAGTATGAATGTGGAGGTGACAGATGTCTCGTCTTTTCTTGGGAGCCACCTGCTATTACTGAAAAAGCTTAATGTCGGTAAGAAACTAGTTATATATATATACATATATATATATATATATATATATATATATATATATATATATATATATATATATATATATATATATATATATATATATATATATATATATATATATATTTGTTTGTGTGTAAATATATGTACATGTTACATATATATATATATATATATATATATATATATATATATATATATATATATATATATATATATATATATATATATATACAGTATATACTATAAAACACGAGGCGATTCGTCCACATTTACTGGAGCGAAAAGCGAAATAGTTCTTCTGCAACAAAACGTAAGGAAGTGCTCAGGTCATTTGACAGTGAGGAAGCTTCTCTCTAAGAGAGAG
Organism: Macrobrachium rosenbergii; assembly: GCF_040412425.1. Lineage (NCBI taxonomy): Eukaryota > Metazoa > Arthropoda > Malacostraca > Decapoda > Palaemonidae > Macrobrachium > Macrobrachium rosenbergii. Next base: position 14,196,367 of record NC_089794.1, on the reverse strand, counting down.
AGAGAAAAAAAGAGAGGATAAAAAGTATACGATGGAAATGGAGGAAAAAGCAAGGAAAAGGAAATGGCGAGCAGGGAAAACTGGGGTAGATTTTCCTCTCTCAGGAGCCGAGGGGAAAAGATAGTGATATATGTTACTGTAGCTATGGCTGTAGACACTCAGATATGTATACAGTATATAAATGCAGTATATAATATATATATATATATATATATATATATATATATATATATATATATATATATATATATATATATATATATATATATATATATATATATATATATATATATATATATATAGATGTGTGTGTGTATGTGTGTGTGTGTCTAACATATTCTAAAGGAGAAAATTACACAGATTTTAACAGGGTACATGATAAGGAAGAAACAAATTCTGATTATTAAATAAACAGTGTAAACACATTAAATAATCAGTTTATTACGGTAGAATCGTAATGCTGTGTTTCATAATACACTTATCATTACTTGTCTTCGACATATTATACAGAAATTCGAAAAAGATAATGACAAAAGTTTTTCAAATAAAATTTTGAACAGAGCTTGTTTTTCAAACTAGTGAGAGTTTCCTGTTACTAATGAGGAATCATTCGTGTCACTTTCATCATAGTTATTGCATTTTCCTCCCCAAATCTTGTCTTCTCATAACAATGTTTTGCGGAAAGCCGATTTATTTGGGAAAGAAGGGGTTGGGGGGTGGGGACACCTCTTCTTTATCTTTAATCCCGTTCAAGTTTTTTCTTCTTCTTGTTATTTTGTTCTACCTGAAAGTGATGCTGAGGGACATAAGATTACCTAAGCACTGTATAGCTGTAATTCAGTCTCTTATGGAATGCTATTTATTTGATAATTTCTCTCTCTCTCTCTCTCTTGAGTAATATATATATATATATATATATATTTTATATATATATATTCTATACATAAATTATATTTTTATGTATATTTTATACATACATACATACATATATATACAGTATATATATACATATATATATATATATATATATACATATATATACATATATATATATATATATATATATATATATATATATATATATATATATATATATATATATATATATATACTTAGCTAGTTAGTGTTCTCTCTAACCTGTTTCACAGGAATATGGGTTCACAATAATCTTAATACTACATTAAACAACCTACTTTACGCAACAGTGGACTACTGGCAATAATGAGAGGTCATTACCTTAATAAGATCATTAGAAGTTTCCACAGATGAAAACACCAAGGCTCTCAGTAATTATTATCTCCTTCAGGCAACGGTAAAAAGTTTCTTACTTTACCAGAGATCGTGTCTGACGTGAGAAAGAGAGAGAGAGAGAGAGAGAGAGAGAGAGAGAGAGAGAGAGAGAGAGAGAGAGAGAGGAGGGAACGTCATGCTGTAAGAGATGTTATAGAGTAAATCGAAGCGGTTCGTATCTCATCAATCTTTGAGATAGTAAATCACACGTGAGCACCAGTGTAGAAAACTTCCACTGCTTCAGCTACTCTCTCTCTCTCTCTCTCTCTCTCTCTCTCTCTCTCTCTCTCTCTCTCTCTCTCTCTCTATATATATATATATATATATATATATATATATATATATATATATATATATATATATATACATATACATACATAGTTCCTCGTTGGATGAGTTGGTAGAGTTCTCGTTAGCACTCTACTAGACCCGAGTTCGAGTCCCCGGCCGACCAATGAAGAATTAGAGAATTTATTTCTAGTGATAGAAATTCATTTCTCAGTATAATGTGGTCCCGTTGATTCCACAATGGTTCTTAGCCACGTAATACAAGTCTTAGGTCAGTTGCTAGCTGTAACCAGTGGTTGGCTCTAAGGTAGCCTTAACTTTAATATATAATATCTAATCCTCTGGGCCAGCCCTAGGAGAGCTTTTAATCATATCAGTGGTATATGTTAAACTAACATATATACTCAATATTTAATATATATATATATATATATATATATATATATATATATATATATATATATATATATGTATAAATGTACTTATATACATATATCCACACACACACATATATATATATATATATATATATATATATATATATATATATATATATATATATATATAATACTTTGGTTCTCCCTTTCCACCCTTCATTCAATGATATTGTTTACCATTCAAGAATATTAAATCTTAAAGTAGTTTTTTCTTACCCCAACACAATAGGAAAAACAGTCATTTGCAACAGCCCAAAACAAGAAGGTGTGGTTTACAAAGTAGCTTGTGAATATGAATTTAAGTATACCTTAGTAATGTTTAACCAGACCACTGAGCTGATTAACAGCTCTCCTAGGGCTGGCCCAAAGGATTTGATTTATTTTACGTGGCTAAGAACCAACTGGTTACCTAGCAACTACAGCTTACTGTGGAATCCGAACCACATTATACGAGAAAGGAATTTCTATCACCATAAATAAATTTCTTTAATTCTTCATTGGCCGGTCGGAGAATCGAACGCGGACCCAGCAGAGTGCTAGCCGAGAACGATACCAACCTGTCCAATGATGAACTATATGGCAAATTCTACCTGGGACAAACCAGGAAAAGATAGAGAATTTCCCAACATCAGTATTGTGTAAGAACAAATTCTCCAAACAGCGCTGTTAATTTACTTGTGGCTGTCCTATTCTTTGAACAAAAAGGGAATATTATTCAAAGAAAAAGATATGATGACAAGAAATTTGTTAGAAACGGTTTGCATAAGTTTTAGCAAACAAAAAAGACTTTAAAATTAGTCAGGGCATGTATAAATTAGACCCTTTATTCGTTCTTATTGTTTCACAACAGTACAAATTCAGAGAAAGGTTTCAAATGACCTATCACCAAATCGTTGTATAGTTCTCTCTTTTAACTTTTCTGAATTGTTAATTCTTGACCATTTGTTTATGATCTAAACAACCTAATTTTAACTTTGACAACTGTTCTTTTATTTTATTTTTTTTCCGGTGAGAAACAATGTTTGTGATTTTTATGCATGTACTTATTCTTTTTAGTTGTAATAAAGCTCTTGAATAGGTCTGGTGGAAGGCGAAGTTATCGAGCTATTAGAGTGCTTTATTCTCTTTTCTTTTTCTCATATATATATACATATGTATGGCTATATTGATATATATATATATATATATATATATATATATATATATATATATATATATATATATATATATATATATATATATATATATATATATATATATATATGTGTGTGTGCATGTGTCTATACTGACATATGTATATATATTTGTCTATATGTATGTATGCACATGTATACATATAGACAAATTCGTGCACATGAATGAAGATAACACAGGAGCCCCCTCCCTCATCACCACCACGCCCCCAACCACCCTCCTCCCCGCCCCCCTAAATCAGGGTTAATATGGCAGCCATCATCCGAATTAAAATCCGAATCTTCTCCAGATTTATCCGATTAGGAACTTAATGAAGGATTAAATAGCAGGGACCAGGGACGCGACCAATGGCAGGAGCCGATGGCAATCAGCTGGCTTAATGGAATAGACTGTTTTTCCTTCTACGACTCATTTTTATGAATGGAAAGCCTTCTAGTAGTAGTAGCAGCAGTAGTAGTAGTAGTAGTAGTAGTAGTAGTAGTAGTAGTAGTAGTAGTAGTACTTTATTTTAATATTGGTAGCAAATGAAGAGGGAAGTCTTTTGTTATAATTAAATCGAGCATTTAGGACTATCATTATTATCATTAGTAGTAGTTGCAATAGTAGTTTTACTGTTAGTATTCGGAAGAATATAAGAAATTTTTTAATTACCATAAGATCGAGCATTTATTATTAGTGGTAATGATATTAGTGCTAACAGCAGTATTAGTCGTATTAGAGTTTATATCGTTGATAAGTGAAGGAAAGCTGTAAACGTTCATTTGAATGAAATCGAGGATTTTACTAAGGGTAGTAGTAGTTTAATAATATAGTAGTATAACTGTAATAGTATTCGTAAAAGTGTTCAAAATAACTTTCTAATGGAAAGACAGATATATACAATGATTTTTACAGCACCACCTTCAATAGTATCGCTACTATTATATACTACTGTTGCTACCACTGCTTTTCAATTAAACAGGTTCTGTTTTGAGCATAAAGACAATGAAATGAAAGGCTTTTTAAGAGTGTTCAAAATTTCTTCATTGGTATTGAAAAGGCTTTTCAGAAACAGGTTCTGAAGATGCCTTCAATAGTATCGATAATGCTGTTCTACCAGGCAAACCAATAAAACACAGATGATTTTCCTTCTATGTTGGTCACTAAAACGAAGAAACAATTAAACAGGAGACCACCTTCAGTAACTATTATATACTACTGTTGCTTTTCAATTAAACAGGTTCTTTTTTTACAGAAAAACCTTCAAAAAATGAACTACAATACTACTGTTGCAACGAGAGGAAAAGATTCCTTTTTCGATATCGATGAGATGAAATCATGAAATGCAAAATATTTCTCTTTATTGTTGAGCAGAATTCAATACAAAAAACCACTGCTTCAATTATATAAAATACAGAAAATTACCACTGTGCTACCACTGCTTTTTCAACGCCTTCAATAAAATTATTTTTTTGCTTTTTCAATTAAACAGGTTCTGTTTTAAATCAGCAATCCACTTTTTGAACAGGTTCTGTTTGTACAGCAAAAACCTTCTCTTCACTTTTGAAAACTGTTGAAATGTATCGCTACCATTTTCACTTTTAAAAGGTTCAAAAAAAGCATCACTTTTGCAAAGCAATCCAAATGAAAGGGAAAAAAGTCTACTTTTGAAAAGACTGCTTTTCAATAAAAATAAAAATTATTTTCTGTTTTTGCAAAGAAATGCAAATGACTTCACTCTTAAAAATATTAAAATAAAAGGAAAAAAATTCTCTTCACTTTTGAAAAGAAATGCAGATGAAAGGGAAAAGTCTCTTCATTTTTTAAAAGAAATGCAAATAAAGCTAAAAAAAAACTACTGTTCACTTTTTCAAAAGAAATGCTGTTTGAAAGTACCTTCAATAGTATCGCTACTATAACTACATATAGCCCTTCAACACTGAACAGAAATGCAAATATCAGTAATACATAACGATTTGTTTCATTTCACCGTCGACCAGTTTATGCAAATAAAGGCAAGAGCTATAAAAGACTTATTCCCCTCCTTCACTAAACAGATATGCAATTAAAACAATACAAAAAAAAAGACCTCTTTTCTGAAAAGTAAACCAATGCAAGTTAGAAAAAACTCCTCTTCAATGTTAAACAGAAATGCAAGCATTACAAGGCAAGAGAGACAACGGTCTTCCGATGTTTTGCGGGAGCATTTTTTTTTTTTTTCTGACACGGTCCATTAAATAATGACATCAGCCTCCCATTCTGGCCCAATAAATAATATATACGTTGCTGATAGAGTCAGGGTCATCATAGTTGCTACCACTGATCTTAGGTCTGTTTTTACAAAACTCCAATAGCTGATATTGGAAAATGATACCAAAATTAAACAGGTTCTGTTTGTACAGCACCACCTCTCTCTCTCTCTCTCTCTCTCTCTCTCAGGTTCTCTCTCTCTCTCTCTCTCTCTCTCTCTCTCTGGATGGTGCAGGATGAAAATATAATATTAGAAATGGGTCAACTTTTCAATGCAGGTTCAACTTTTAAAACACTAGACTACTGTTGCTAGAAATGTCTATTTCAATTAAATAGGGAATCTAAACAGGTTCTGTTTTCTTTTAGTATCTCTCTCTCTCTAAACTCTCTCTCTCTACTATTATCTCAATTCTCTCTTCTGTTTCTCTCACTCTCTCTTTTCAATGCAGCGGTGCTCAATATCTGCTTTTAAATATCTGTGTTGTGTTCTGTTTTTACAGCTTGAGAACACCTTTATTATATAGATACAGGATACTGTTCTGAGGAGACTGCTTTTTCAATTAAACAGGTTCTCTTTTTCTCTCTCTCAATAGTATCTCTCATTATATACTACTGTTGCTACCTCTCTCAATTAAACAGGTTCTGTTTTTCTAACCATAACTAGACTACTATTATATACTACTGTTTCTACAACAATTTTGACATTATCTTTTCTAGTATCGCTACTATTATATACTATATACCCTTCTGTCTCTCACCTACCTCTCTGTCTGTCTTAAACAGGTCTGTCTGTCTGTCTTCTCTCTACTATTATATACTACTGTTGC
>NC_089794.1:14165102-14185102 GCF_040412425.1 Macrobrachium rosenbergii | reverse complement strand
ACATCAGTCATCCTCAATTCACTTTTGGGACTGAATAATGCCCTTGCCTTTCCCACAAGATGATACTCTACCCACACACACGCACACACACACACCTAAGCTCCCTACCCCTTCCCCACTCCAACCTCCTCCACAGAACCCCTCCGTCATCTTATATCTAATGCTAAAACGGGGTCGTTATGGCTAAAGATGGTCTCGGAGTCCACGCACCTGAGAAGGCTATTATTGAGAGGGAGTCATCAACTGCCTGAAGTTTCCTGCAGCCGGGACGTAAGTTTAGCAGCTGTTTGCAACTCCGAGTTAATATCCATGATCTTGATAGCATGCAGACAACACAAGTGCCTGCGTTATCTCTCTCTCCCTCTCTTAAATTTACAGTGTCTGGTTTGGGAACACCAAGTTATTATAAAAAATCTTGATAGAATATAAACTACGAAGGTGCCTGAATGATCTGTCTGTCTGCCTGTCTGTCTCCTTGTAAATTCGCAGTTTATGGTTTCCGAAAATCAAGTCAAAATCCTAAATCTTGGCAACATATGAACTACACACATCTCTCTCTCTCTCTCTCTCCCTCCTGTTAAATTCAGTTCATGATTCAGATCAAGTTACAATCCAAAACCTTGGCGGCATGTAAGCTACGCAGATGCCTGTATGATTTCTCTCTCTCTCTCTCTCTCTCTCTCTCTCTCTCTCTCTCTCTCACACACACATTCACACACAGCGCCTGTATTGACAATCTGGAAACATCCATTTGCTATAAGAAAGCACAGGAGCCAATCCAAGAAATCGACACAATCACAGCCTGTGTCATATCGACGCGTCTCTCTCTCTCTCTCTCTCTCTCTCTCTCTCTCTCTCTCTCTCTCTCTCTTTCTCTCTCTCTCCTGAATGGACCATCTCTCTGTATTGTCTCTCATTATTGTCTCTCTGTAGCGTTATCTCACTTCGCTGGTCATTCCCAGAAGGGCCTCCGAATTGACGTTATCTGGTCCATAGTCTCCGTCTTTACGCGTCTGTCACTTTCGTGAATACCGTCTGGTCTGTAGAAAAGGGAAAAGTACAGGCATAATATAGACGGGGATTCTGTGTAGAGGGGAGAGAGATTTTTCTGTCTTTACTCTGTCTTCTGGTAGAAAAATTAAGACAGAGTCTGGTAAAAGGAGGGATGTTTTCTTTCTTCAGTCTGCCTGTTATTTGTGGAGATGGTTTCTTTGTGTTTGATATTTTTGGTAATTTCATCTTTTCCAGTGTTTTTTTATTCTATGAATGCTTATACTTCTATAGGTTTTATGCTTGCCCTATATGAATGTTTGCTCTATAATAATAATAATAATAATAATAATAATAATAATAATAATAATAATAATAATAATTTTTTATTGTTTATCAGACAATCATGATAACAGTAAACCGAATGATATTTTGATTGATTAAATAAATCAAAATCTGTAGAGAAAGTTCTCAGGCGTCTACAGCCAAAATATGTAATGTTGATTTTGAAGTTTTTAGTTTCCTAATAATGATAATAGTGATGACATTAATACTACTAATAACAATTTTTATTGTTCCTCACATCCCCCTCTCTGTACATTCGTTTTCGATTCACGTCAGTCACAATATTTTCCTCTTTACCTCTCCAATTCATTTCACTTTTTCTCGCTTATTCCCTTCCCTTTCTGTCCTTTCCATCGCTGTTTTACTTCGTGTTATTTCGCTGCTCTTTCCCTCCGTCCCCTTTTTTTTCTTTTCTATCTATCCTTGTTTTATTGCCTGATTCTCTTTTATTAACCTTTCCTCCCTCCTTTTCTTGTTTATTCAGTCTGACTATTTTCCTTCTGCTTTCTCATTTCTTTTTCGTCTCTTTCGTTCGCTCTGCATTCCCATTCGCTTGGAATTCGGTTCTTGTCAGTTCTTCCACCTTCGCTTTCATTCAAGAGTGGCTGTTCTCTCTGTCTCTATCGGTTTCTTTTCTCCCCCCCCATCTCTCTCTCCTTAACTCTGTCTTTCGTCTTATCTTTCTTTCACTAGTCATTCCCTAGCCTGTCATCTCTCTCTCTCTCTCTCTCTCTCTCTCTCTCTCTCTCTCTCTCTCTCTCTCTCTCTCTCTCTCGTGCCTTTAACCTTGTATGTATTCAAGTTACATTTTCAGTTCTTCAATAATCTGTCTGTCTCTCTCACTAATTATACAGAAGTTTTCTGTCTCTCACTGTCACTTTCTGTATCTCTTGTTTTATATCCCTTTTTCTCTCTCTCTCTCTCTCTCTCTCTCTCTCTCTCTCACACAGCTCTTTCGTCTGTTATTGTCATTTTCACTATCTCTTGTTGCGTATCCCTTTGTCTTCTACTCTCTCTCTCTCTCTCTCTCTCTCTCTCTCTCTCCACCCCATAACTCAGATAAAACAACTTTATACTGTTTCCCATTGGGGCCAGTTCCCCGCGCCGGAAATGAAATTAGGAAAATGGGCGAATTGTTCAATCAAACGCAACTTTATATGGGTTTGACGAAGCCCGTAGACCGCTCCCCCACCCAATTAATGCCTTTCCGTTAAATGAACCCAACTGAAGCCTTCAATAACACATACGCTACTGCTCCTGCCTTTGCCTCTGCTCCTGCTTCTGCTACTGCAGTGTACCCATGTCTGTAAACTGTACCCATAACCCGGGTAGACCCCTACTCGGTTCCGTTGAAAGTGAAGCCTCCTATGATACATATCCTGCTGCCCCTGCTTCTGTTTCTGCTGCTGTGGTGTGCCCACGTCTGTAAACTGTAACCATGGGCTTCTGCTGCGCCTGCTACTAATTCTGCTACTGCAATGTATCCACATCTGTTGATTTGACTCATGATCCTACTAGACTCCTACTACAATTTCGTTGTAGGTAAGGTCTTCTATAACTCATAGGATACGTTACTGCTCCTATTACTGATACTGGTGCAGTAGTATACTCACATCTGTAAAATGTATCCATGAGCTTCTACTGCGCCTGCTAATACTTATGCTACTGTAGTGTCCCAACGTCTGTAAACTGTACCTATGATCTTACCATGCCCCCTACTCAATTTCGTTTGAGGCACTATTGTACTTTAGCGTTCCCGCGTCTGTAAATTGTAATCATGAGCTTCTGCTGCTGACTCTGCTGCTGTAGTGTTCCCACGTCAGGAAACTGTGCCCATAAACTTATACTTTTCCAGCTACTGCTTCTGTGTATTGTACCCACATTTATAAACTGTACCTGAAAACTTCTGCTGCTCCTGCTACTGCTTCTGCTACTGCAGTGTTCCGACGTCTGTAAAACTGTATTCATGAGCTTCTGCTGCTCCTGCTACTACTCTGCTGCTGCTTAGTGTTCCCTGCGTCTGTAAAACTGTGAGCTTCTGCTGCTCCTGCTACTGCTTCTGCTACTACTTCTGCTGTAGTGCTCCTGCGTCTGTAAACTGTGTTCATGAGCTTCTGCTGCTCTGCTACTACTTCTGCTGCTGTAGTGTTCTGCGTCTGTAAACTGTATTCATGAGCTTCTGCTGCTCCTGCTACTACTTCTGCTGCTGTAGTTTCCTGCGTCTGTAAACTGTGTTCATGAGCTTCTGCTGCTCCTGCTACTTCTTCTGCTGCTGTAAAAGTGAGCTTCTGCTGCTCCTCCTGCTCTGTAAACTGTGTTCATGAGCTTCTGCTGCTCCTGCTACTACTTCTGCTGCTGTAGTGTTCGTGCGTCTGTAAAACTGTATTCTGAGCTTCTGCTGCTCCTTCACTTCTGCTGCTGACTGCTGCGTCTGTAAACTGTGCTGCTTCTGCTATCCTGCTACTTCTGCTGCTGAGCGTCTGTAAAACTGTTCTTCTGCTGCTCTGCTAAAACTGTGTATTCATGAGCTTCTGCTGCTCCTGTCTAAACTGCTATATATATACTTCTGCTGCTGTAGTGTTCCTGCGTCTGTAAACTGTATTCATGAGCTTCTGCTGATCCTGCTACTACTTCTGCTGCTGTAGTGTTCGTGTCTGTAAACTGTATTCATGAGCTTCTGCTGCTCCTGCTACTACTTCTGCTGCTGTAGTGTTCGTGCGTCTGTAAAACTGTATTCATGAGCTTCTGCTGCTCCTGCTACTACTTCTGCTGCTGTAGTGTTCGTGCGTCTGTAAAACTGTATTCATGAGCTTCTGCTGCTCCTGCTACTACTTCTGCTGCTGTAGTGTTCCTGCGTCTGTAAACTGTGTTCATGAGCTTCTGCTGCTCCATCTACTACTTCTGCTGCTGTAGTGAAAGAGTCTGTAAACTGTGTTCATGAGCTTCTGCTGCTCCTGCTACTACTTCTGCTGCTGTAGTGCTCCTGCGTCTGTAAAATGAGCTTCTGCTGATCCTGTGCTTCTGAGTAAAACTGTATTCATGATTGTCTGCTAAAACCATGCTCCTGCTACTACTTCTGCTGCTGTAGTGCTCCTGCGTCTGTAAACTGTGTTCATGAGCTTCTGCTGACTCCTGCTACTACTTCCTCTGCTGCTGCAGTGTTCGTGCGTCTGTAAAACTGTATTCATGAGCTTCTGCTGCTCCTGCTACTACTTCTGCTGCTGTAGTGCTCCTGCGTCTGTAAAACTGTGTTCATGTGGCTTCTGCTGCTCCTGCTACTACTTCTGCTGCTGTAGTGCTGCTGTAAAGTGCTCCTGCGTCTGTAAACTGTGTTCATGAGCTTCTGCTGCTCCTGCTACTACTTCTGCTGCTGTAGTGCTTCCTGGTCTGTAAAACTGTGTTCATGAGCTTCTGCTGATGCTACTACTTCTGCTGCTGTAGTGCTCCTGCGTCTGTAAACTGTGTTCATGAGCTTCTGCTGATCCTGCTACTACTTCTGCTGCTGTAGTGTTGTGCGTCTGTAAACTGTATTCATGAGCTTCTGCTGCTCCTGCTACTACTTCATGCTGTAGTGCTATATATGCGTCTGTAAACTGTGTTCATGAGCTTCTGCTGCTCCTGCTACTACTTCTGCTGCTGTAGTGTTCGTGCGTCTGTAAAACTGTATTCATGAGCTTCTGCTGCTCCTGCTACTACTTCTGCTGCTGCAGTGTTCCGACGTCTGTAAAACTGTATTCATGAGCTTCTGCTGCTCCTGCTACTACTTCTGCTGCTGTAGTGTTCGTGCGTCTGTAAAACTGTATTCATGAGCTTCTGCTGCTCCTGCTACTACTTCTGCTGCTGTAGTGCTCCTGCGTCTGTAAACTGTGTTCATGAGCTTTGCTGTCCTGCTACACTTCTTGTGTTCGTGCTGTGGGAAAGACTGTATTATGAAAGTGTAGTGTTCGTGCGTCTGTAAAACTGTATTCGTGAGATTGCCTCTGCTGCTGCTACTATTCTGCTGCTGTAGGTGTTCATCATTATCTGTAAAACTGTATTCATGAGCTTCTGCTGCTCCTGCTACTACTTCTGCTGCTGTAGTGTTCGTGCGTCTGTAAACTGTATTCATGAGCTTCTGCTGCTCCTGCTACTACTTCTGCTGCTGTAGTGTTCACTGTCCCTGTCTGTAAAACTGTATTCATGAGCTTCTGCTTCCTGCTACTACTTCTGCTGCTGTAGTGTTGTGCGTCTGTAAAACTGAGTTATGAGCTTCTGCTGCTCCTGCTACTACTTCTGCTGCTGGTCCGTGCGTCTGTAAACTGTATTCATGAGCTTCTGTGCTCCTGCTACTACTTTGCTAGCAGATAATTTCTTTGTAAACTATATGAGCTTCCTTCTACTTTCAGCTGCTGTCAATGATGCTGTAAAACTGTTCATGAGCTTCCAGGACAGCTAAGATAATGTGCTGTAGTGTTTGCGTCTGTAAACTGTATTCATGAGCTTTGCTGATCCATATTACTTTGCTGCTGTTTGCGTGCGTCTGTAAAAGTGTTGTTCATGAGCTTCTGCTGCTCCTGTGGTACTTCTGCTGCTGTAGTGTTAACATCTTTAAAACTGTATTCATGAGCTTCTGCTGCTCCTGCACTACTTCTGCTGCTGGGTGTTTGACTGAGCTGTCTGTTAAACTGAATCAAAAGCATTGATTGCTGGGGTCCTGATCAATCTGCTGCTGTAGTGTTCTCTCTCTCTCTCTTCATGTCTCTCTCTCTGAACACTGTGTTATGAAGAATTTCTTCATCATTATCATTAGCTACTTCTGCTGCTCTATTTCATATCTAAATCTGTTCTTCATTTTCTCTGTGTTCTTTGCTGCTCCTGCTTAGCTGCTGTATTATCTTCATTCTGAAGGTCAAACTGTATTCATGAGCTTCTGCTGCTCCTTAACGACTTTGCAACTGTAGTGTCCTGCGTCTGTAAACTGTGGATGAGGTGCTGCTCCTGCTGTACTTAGTGCTCCGACGTCTGTAAAACTGTATTCATGAGCTTCTGCTGCTCCTGCTACTACTTCTGCTGCTGTAGTGTTGAAGCGTCTGCAAAAACTGTATTCATGAGCTTCTGTTGCTCCTGCTATTACTTATTATTGCTGCTGTAGTGTTCCTGCGTCTATTAAACTGTGTTCATGAGCTTCTGCTGCTCCTGCTAAACAAATGAAGCTGTAAATCCTGCATCTGTAAACTGTGTTCATGAGCTTCTGCTGCTCATGCTACTACTTCTGCTGCTGTAGTGCTCCTGCGTTGTAAACTGTGTTCATGAGCTTCTGATCCTGATCCTGCACTACTTCTGCTGCTGTAGTGCTCAGTGTTCTGTAAACTGTATTCATGAGCAAGAAAAACTCCTGCTACTACTTCTGCTGCTGTGGTAACGTTTGTCTGTAAACTGTGTTCATGAGCTTCTGCTGATCCTGCTACTACTTCTGCTGCTGTAGTGTACCATAGTCCAAAACTGTATTCATGAAAACTACTTCTTGCTGTAGTGTTCCTATCTGTAAACTGTATTGTTCTGAGCTTCTGTAACTACTGTATTGTTTGCTGATCCTGCTATTACTTGTGCGTCTGTAAAACTGTAATTTAGCTTCTTTGCTCCTGCTACTACTTCTGCTGCTGTAGTGTTCCTGCGTCTGTAAACTGTGTTCATGAGCTTCTGCTGCTCCTGCTACTACTTCTGCTGCTGTAGTGCTGTCTGTAAACTGGTTCATGAGCTTCTGCTGCTCCTGCTACTACTTTGCTGCTGTAGTGTTCTGATGTCTGTAAAAGCGACTTTATTCATGCGTCTTAAAACTTCATGCTCCCTGCTACTACTTTTGCTGCTGAATAGTGTTCCTTGCGTCCAAAACTGTTTTCATGAGATGATACTGCTACCTGCACTACTTCTGCTGCTGTAGTGTTCCTGCGTCTGTAAAACTGCTGTCCATGACCTGCTGATCCCACTACCAATCTGCTGTAAACTCCACAGTGCCTGTAAACCGTATTCATGAGCTTCTATCTAATGCCACTACTTCTGCTGCTGTAGTGGCTCGTGATCTGTAAACTGTATTCATGAGTCCGCTGCACCTGAGAAGGCTATTCTGAGCTGCTGAGAGTGGGAGTCTGTAAAACTGTATTCATGAGCTTCTGAAGCTCCTGCTACTAGTTTGCTGCTGTAGTGTTTGCGTCTGTAAAACTGTAATATCCATGATCTTGATAGCATGCAGACATCCTGCCTGCTGAGTTATCTCTGTAGTGCTCCTGCGTCTGTAAACTGTGTTCAGTGTCTGCTGCTCCTGAACACCAAGTTCTGCTGCTAAAAATCTTGTAGAATCTGTAAACTGTATTCATGAGCTTCTGCTGATCCACTACTTCTGCTGCTGTAGTGTCCTTGTAAATTCGCAGTCTGTAAACTGTGTTCATGAGCTAAAAAATCCTAAATCTTGGCAACTACTTATGCTGCTGTAGTGCTCCTGCATCTGTAAAACTGTATTCATGAGCTTCTTTGCTCCTGCTACTACTTCTGCTGCTTAGTGTTCGTGCGTCTGTGAAAGATCATGAGTTCTAAACCTGCCAAAACCTTATGCTGCTGTAGTGTAAGCTGCAGATCTGTAAACTGATTTCTCTCTTCTGCTGCTCCTGCTACTACTGCTCTGTAGTGCTCCCTCACATAACACTGTGTTCATGAGCTTTCATCCTGCCTGTATTACAATCTGTAAAACATCCATTTGTTATAAGAAAGCACAGGAGCCAATCCAAGAAATCGTTGCTCATCACTAGTTCTGCTCATATCGACGCGTCTGTAAACTGTGTTCATGAGCTCTCTCTCTCTCCTCTCTCTCTCTCCTGAATGGACCAGTGTTCTGTATTGTCTGTAAAACATTATTGTCTCTCTGTAGCGTTATCTCACTTTGCTGGTCATTGCTGGAAGTGCTCCTGCGTCTGACGTAATCTGTGTCCATGAGTCTCCGTCTTTGCGTCTGTCACTTTCTGAACACTAGTGTTCTGACGTCTGTAAACTGTAATGAGACTGGGCATAATATAGACTACTGCTGCTGTAGAGGGGAGAGTGTTCTTGTCTGTAAAACTGTCTTCTGGTAGAAAAATTAAGACAGAGTCTGGTAAAAGGAGGGATGTTTTTTCTTTCTTCAGTCTGCCTGTTATTTGTAAGATGGTTTCTTTGTTTTGCTTTTTTGCTACTATCTTTTCCTGCTTTGTTTTTATTCTATGAAACTTATATTCTATAGAGTTTTATGCTTGCCCTATATGAATGTTTGCTCTAGTGTTAATAATAATAATAATAATAATAAAACTAATAATAATAATGATAATAATAATAATAATAATAATAATTTTACTGTTTATCAGTGTTCATGCGTCTGTAAACTGAATATTATTTTGATTGATTAAATGCTACAAAATCTGTAGCTGAAGTGTTCTGCGTTTCAGCCAAAATATGTATTGTTGATTTTGAAGTTTTGTTCTCTGCTAATAATGATAATAGTGTCATTAATACTGTGTTCATGATTTTATTGTTCCTCTCCATCCCCTCTCTGCACATTCGTTTAGTATTCACGTCAGTAAAACTTATTCATGAGCTTCATTTCCTTTACTACTTATTCCCTCCCTTAGTGTCCTTTCCATCGCTGTCTTTAAACTGTGTTCATGAGCTTCTGCCTCCCCCTTTTTTTTTCTATCCTTGTTTTATTGTCTGTAAAACTTTATTATGAGCTTTCCTCCTCCTACTACTTGTTTATTCAGTCTGACTATTTTCTTCTGCTGTCATTTCTTTGAGTCTCTTTCTGTACTACTTCTGCATTCCCATTCGCCTGGAATTCGGTAAAACTGTATTCCCTGCTGCTCCCGCTACTACTTCTGCTCTGAGTGTTCTGCGTCTGTAAACTGTATCTCTATCGAGCTTCTTTCTCCCCCTCTCTCTCTCTCTCTCTCTCTAAAACTGTAATTCTTGTCTTCTGTCTTTTCGTCTTATCGTTCATCTGTAAACTTATTCATGAGCTTGTCTGCTCTCTACTACTTCTGCTCAGTAGTGCTCTCTCTAAAACTGTGTTCTGAGCTTCTGTTTTATCTTTCTGCTGCTGTAGTGCCCTAGTGTTGTAAACTGTGTTCATGAGCTTCTGCTGCTCCTGCTACTACTTCTGCTGCTGTAGCCTTTAACCTTGTATCTGTAAGTTACTTTTTCAGTTCTTCAATAATCTGTCTGTCTGTCTGTTTCCTCACTAATACTACAGCCGTGCTGTCTGTCATTGTGTTTCCTGTATCTCTTGTTGTAAACTGTGTTTGAGCTTCTGCTGCTCCTGCTACTACTTCTCTCTCTCTCTCTCTCTCATCTTCTACAGCTGTTTCATGAGTCTGTTATTGTCATTTGCTACTATCTCTTGTTGTAGTATCCCTTTCTGTAAACTGTATTCATGAGCTTCTCTGCTCTCTACTACTCTCTGCTGTAGTGCTCCCTAATCTGATAAACTGTGTTCATGATACTTCTGCTGCTCCTGCCAGTACTTCTGCGCTGTAGTGCGAAATGAAATTAGTAAAATGTTCATGAGCTTCTGCTGTTCAATCAAACTTCTGCTGCTGTAGTGGGTTTGTCTGTAAAACTGTGTTCATGAGCCGCTGCCCACCCTACTAATGCCTTTCCGTTAAATGAACCCAACTGAAGCCTTCTGTAAACATACGCTACTGCTCCTGCCTTTGCCTCTGCTCCTGCTTCTGCTGCTGTAGTGTTACCCATGTCTGTAAACTGTACCCATAACCCTGCAGACTACTACTCGGTTCCGTGTTCTGTGAAGCCTCCTAAAACTGATATTCATGAGCTGCCCCTTCCTGTTTCTTGCTGCTGTAGTGTGCCCACGTCTGTAAACTGTATTCATGAGCTTCTGCTGCGCCTGCTACTAATTCTGCTACTGCAATGTATCCACATCTGTTGATTTGACTCATGATCCTACTAGACTCCTACGCAATTTCGTTGTAGTGTAAGGTCTTCTATAACTCATAGGATGAGTTACTGCTCCTATTACTGATACTGCTGCAGTAGTGTACCACATCTGTAAAATGTATCCATGAGCTTCTGCTGCGCCTGCTAATACTTATGCTACTGTAGTGTCCCAACGTCTGTAAACTGTATTATGATCTTACCATGCCTTCTGCTGCCTGATCAATTTCGTTTGAGGCACTATTGTACTTTAGCATTCCCGCGTCTGTAAACTGTAATCATGAGCTTCTGCTGCTGACTCTGCTGCTGTAGTGTTCCATTGTCAGGAAACTGTATTCATAAACTTCCCTTTTCCAGTCTGTAAAACTGCTTCATGTGTATTGCTACCCACATTTGTTACTAGAACTCTGCTGCTGTAGTGCCTCCTGCATCTGTAAACTGTGTTCATGAGCTTTGCTTCCTGCTACTACTTGCTGCTGTAGTGTTCCGACGTCTGTAAACTGTATTCATGAGCTTCTGCTGCTCCTGCTACTACTTCTGCTGCTGTAGTGCTCCTGCGTCTGTAAACTGGTATTCATGAGCTTCTGCTTCTCATGCTACTACTTTGCTGCTGTAGTGCTCCTGCGCCTGTAAACTTCATGAGCTAGTGATCCCTCCTGCTGTAGTCTGCAGGTGTCTGTAAAACTGTATTCATGAGCTTTGCTGCTCCTGCTACTTAAACTTCTGCTGCTGCAGTGTTCGCTGCGTCTATAAAACTGTATTCATGAGCTTCTGCTGCCCTGCGTCACTACTTCTGCTGCTGTAGTGCTCCTGCGTCTGTAAACTGTGTTCATGAGCTTCTGCTGCTCCTGCTACTACTTCTGCTGCTGTAGTGCTCCTGCGTCTGTAAACTGTGTTCATGAGCTTCTGCTGATCCTGCTACTACTTCTGCTGCTGTAGTGTTCGTGCGTCTGTAAAACTGTATTCATGAGCTTGATCTGCTGTCTGTAAACTGCTGCTGCTGTAGTGTTCGTGCGTCTGTAAAACTGTATTCATGACTACTTCTGCTGCTGTAAAACATGAGCTTCTGCTGCTCCTACTACGTCTGTAAGTGCTCCCTGCGTCTGTAAACTGTGTTCATGAGCTTCTGCTGCTCCTGCTACTACTTCTGCTGCTGTAGTGTTCCTGCGTCTGTAAACTGTGTTCATGAGCTTCTGCTGCCCTGCTACTACTTCTGCTGCTGTAGTGCTCCTGCGTTCTGTAAACTGTGTTCATGAGCTGCTGCCCCCTGCTACTACTTCCTGCTGATCCTGCGTCTGTAAAACTGTATTCCATGAGCTTCTGCTGATCCTGCTACTACTTCTAGTGTCCGTGCGTCTATAAAACTGTATTCATGTCTGTAAACTTCTGCTGCTCCTGCTACTACTTCTGCTGCTGTAGTGTGCGTGCGTCTGTAAAACTGTATTCATGAGCTTCTGCTGATCCTTACTACTTCCTGCTGCTGTAGTGCCCTGCGTCTGTAAACTGTGTTCATGAGCTTCTGCTGATCCTGCTACTACTTCTGCTGCTGTAGTGCTCCTGCGTCTGTAAACTGTGTTCATGAGCTTCTGCTGCTCCTGCTACTACTTCTGCTGCTAGTGTTAGTGTCTGTGCGTCTGAGTGCTGCCCGCTACTACCCTGAACTATACTACTCTGCTGTAGCTTCTGTAAAACTGTATCCTGCTACTACTTCTGCTGCTGTAGTGTTCGTGCGTCTGTAAAACTGTATTCATGAGCTTCTGCTGCTCCTGCTACTACTTCTGCTGCTGTAGTGCTCCTGCGTCTGTAAAACTGTATTCATGAGCTTCTGCTGCTCCTGCTACTACTTCTGCTGCTGTAGTGCTCCTGCGTCTGTAAACTGTGTTCATGAGCTTCTGCTGCTCCTGCTACTACTTCTGCTGCTGTAGTGCTCCTGCGTCTGTAAACTGTGTTCATGAGCTTCTGCTGCTCCTGCTACTACTTCTGCTGCTGTAGTGCTCCTGCGTCTGTAAACTGTGTTCATGAGCTTCTGCTGATCCTGCTACTACTTCTGCTGCTGTAGTGTTCGTGCGTCTGTAAAACTGTATTCATGAGCTTCTGCTGCTCCTGCTACTACTTCTGCTGCTGTAGTGCTCCTGCGTCTGTAAACTGTGTTCATGAGCTTCTGCTGATCCTGCTACTACTTCTGCTGCTGTAGTGTTCGTGCGTCTATAAAACTGTATTCATGAGCTTCTGCTGCCAAAGGTCTGTAAACTGTGCTTCTCCTGCATACTACTTCTGCTGCTGTAGCTTCTGCTGCTACTACTTCTGCTCTGTAGTGTGCGTCTGTAAACTGTATTCATGAGCTTCTGCTGCTGCTACCTGCTACTACTGTAAACTGTGTTCATGAGCTTCTGCTGCTCCTGCTGCTGTAGTGTTCTGTGCGTCTGTAAAACTGTGTTCATGAGCTTCTGCTGCTCCTGCTACTACTTCTGCTGCTGTAGTGTTCCTGCGTCTGTAAACTGTGTTCATGAGCTTCTGCTGATCCTGCTACTACTTTGCTGCTGTCTGTAAACTGTAGTGTTCGTGCGTCTGTAAAACTGTATTCATGCTGCCCTGCTACTACTAGTGCTGCTGTAGTGTTCCTGCGTCTGTAAACTGTGTTCATGAGCTTCTGCTGATCCCTACTACTACTGTAGTGTTCTGCTGTAGTGTCTGTGCGTCTGTAAAACTGTATTCATGAGCTTGCTGCCCTGCTAGTGCTCCTGCGTCTGTAAACTGTGTTCATGAGCTTCTGCTGATCCTGCTACTACTCTGCTGCTGTAGTGTCTGTAAAAACTTCTGAGCTGCTGTCCTGCTAAACGTCTATTCATGAGCTTGCTGTGCTCATGCTACTACTTCTGCTGCTGTAGTGTTCCTGCGTCTGTAAACTGTGTTCATGAGCTTCTGCTGCTCCTGCTACTACTTCTGCTGCTGTAGTGTTCCTGCGTCTGTAAAACTGTATTCATGAGCTTCTGCTGTAGTGCCGTCTGCTGTATTCGAGCTTCTGCTGCTCCTACTGCTGCTGTAGTGTTCGTGCGTCTGTAAAACTGTATTCATGAGCTTCTGCTGCTCCTTCTACTACTTCTGCTGCTGTAGTGCTCCTGCGTCTGTAAACTGTGTTCATGAGCTTCTGCTGATCCTGCTACTACTTCTGCTGCTGTGGTGTTCGTGCGTCTATAAAACTGTAGGCATGAGCTTCTGCCGCTCCTGCTACTGCTTCTACTGCTGTAGTGCTCCTGCGTCTGTAAAACTGTATTCACGAGCTTCTGCCATTCCTGCTACTGCTTCTGCTACTGCTGTAGTGTACCCATGTCTGTAAACTGTACCCATCAGCTTCTGCTGCTCCTGCTACTACTTCTTCTGTGCTGTAGTGTTCCCACATATATACTGTACCCATGAGCTTCTGCTGCTGTAGTGTACCCACGTATGTAAAGTTTACACACGAGCTTCTGTCGCTGTAGTGTACCCACGTCTGTAAAGTTTACACATGAGCTCCTGCTACCCCCGCTATTGCTACTGATGTTGTAGTGTAACCATAACTGTAGCTGTATCCACGACTTCTGCAGCTCCTGCTACTTTTACCGATACTGTAGTGTTCCCTCGTCTGTATAATGTACCCATAAGCTATGACCCATAACCCCTGCCCTTGCCTTTCTTCTTTCCTAGATCTCATGAGCTGGAACCCATTCCTTGTTATCAGTGAAGAGTGGAGGTTGTATTTTACACTTGTCTATTTGTGTCTGTGCGGGAAGGATACCTCAAGAGTGGATGAGCAGAAATGGATGTGAAAACACCAAGTGATCACCCCCTCCAGTCACCCACTTTTCAGGGGGGCAGCGATGAGGAAGTATGGTTTGTCGTCATAGAGTCCATCTTGTAACCTGATTTGACATTTTTTGTTGTCAAATAGTCTAAGATGTAGGTATGTTCTTTGCTGAGGTTTCTCTTGCTTGTTAGGAAATGCAGGAGATTTCCTGCTCAGCTGTTTAGGGTAATATGATAGAGCAGGTTAAATAATTCAGGAAAGACAAAGGAAGGCAGTAACATTTCCTGCCCTGGGAATCAATGGTTGACCATCGATTTCGTGACGCCATTATCGGAACTCAGTTAAATCATTATTATCAGTACATTGTGTGGGGAGAATATCCTAAAAAAAAAGGGGGTCCAGTTATTCCCATGTTAACGATTCGTTCGCTTTATTGGGATAAACGATTGAATAGTTCAATTTGGGTCTAATTCGAATCCTGATGTCGAAGTTTCTTAAATTGAGAAAGTTTTTAACGACAGTCCATATTTATATTTCCATATCGGGAGGGGGCGGGGGTGGTAGAGGGGGGGAAGGGAGTGTGATTTCATTATTGCCATTGACATTCTATCGACTTTTATTTCTCTAAATGATCCATTCGCCTAATTTACCGCACATTCTTAATTGTTCCGTAGAATTGTCTTTGATTGCCAAAGTTTGTAACGGCTGTCCGTAATTAGAATATGGTTCTGAGAGGGGTTCAGAGGAGGGCCGTTATAGAGGTCCGTATTTCACATCTGATAATTACAATGATTACGCTTTAAAACGTCTAAATAAGATATTACATTTCGCTGTCACTTTTAGTGTCGAATCCTGTGCTTCTGGAATTGTAGTCAATTGGTGGTGGCCGCCGAGAGGTGCTTTCCTCACCCAGAATGTATCGCGTCAGAGTCTAAATATTTCTGTCATTTCTCCTTAAAGAAAACGACGCTCTGTTTAGAGACAGGTCCGAAAACCCACAACACAATAATGAAGATGGATTAAACGCTCAGGCAGGCAGGGGGGTTTCATGAGTAATAATCCCGGATTATCCTTGTTCTCTTTTCTTCTACATTCGACTTCTCAGTCTTCCTTTCCATCCCTCTTTCTTTAACATCTCTCTCTCTCTCTCTCTCTCTCTCTCTCTATATATATATATACTATATATATATATACACATATATATATATATATATACATATATATATATATATATATATATATATATATATATATATATATATATATATATATATATATATATATATATATATATATATATATATTACTGACAGAACCTCATTGAAACTGGATGGTATCTATGATATTTATTCAATAAAAGATACTGACAGAACCTCATTGAAACTGTTAATATATATATATATATATATATATATTTATTCAATAAAAGTTATATATATATATCCAGGATTAACAGTTATATATTGATACAGTTAATATATATATATATATATATATATATATATATATATATATATATATATATATATATATATATATATATATATATATATATTATATATATTATATACGGAATATACATACATATGAAGGTGAGGCGCTGTACTGTTGACATCTTGAAGATACCAAACGACAGGCCCATCAGAGAAACACAAGTTAAAAGTAATTACGATATTACGGTCGGCGATATGGTTCTGTTTTCAAGCATACGAAAATTGAAATTTACTTTTATTGTTGTTAGATTAAGCTGGATTTTGCCAGAGATTTATAGAGATGACCGGTGTATAAAAGCCACATATCAGAATAGTGAAACAGACATACAAACATGCACTATAAATAAAGGCATTGCCACGGAGGAAAGTGAAACTTTGTGGCATTGCCTTTATTTATACATCCATTACGTTCCATATTTTCGTGACTCAGTTATAAAAACACACTATAAACAAAACGTGTATTAGAGTGGGAATAAGAAATGATCCTTTGAATCTATCAGTTGTGCTTCCTGTACGTTAAATCCGCGTCTCAATACTTTCTTACGGATAGACTCAGATTGAAAGATTAGGATTTCACCCGTGCTGTTCATAAGCCATAAACTTCATATCAGGCTAAAGTCATGATAATCTTTGAATTTTAGTCTTTCATCTCTGTGTATATACGGCAGCGTTGTTGATACTGGCAGTCGCTCAACACCGCATATAATGGAAACCTCTCTTAAGCACGTTTTCTGTGCTTCACCCAGGGAAATCTTGAGAAAGGTTTATAGATATTTCACGATTGAAAAAACAATGCCAATTTACTCTCTGCGCCTGTTGTTGTTCCTCACATATATTCTCTCTCTCTCTCTCTCTCTCTCTCTCTCTCTCTCTCTCTCTCTCTTTGAAGCAAAGCTTCTATCATCTGAGGAGGCATCCTCATTTATATATAGATTTTTCTTTCTCATTTTATCGTTATCTACTATCTTTCATTATTCTGACTATTTCTCTATGTTCTTTTCACAGCCAGATTTGGGCATTTCTTCTCGTCTCAGTCTCTCCATCATAAACAAAAAATTAAGCTGGCCTTGCGTCAGCACGGGCTCTTGCTTCTTAGCAGCCCGAATTGAGAGAGAGAGAGAGAGAGAGAGAGAGAGAGAGAGAGAGAGAGAGAGAGAGAGAGAGAGAGAGAGCCAGTAAGTGATGTTAATCGTGTGAAAGTAGAGGAAAAGGGAGACGGTGTTCTTTATTATTCTCGGGGAAGCAAGATCTGTCAACATTGAGAAGCAAAGGCGGCTTCAGGCATGCTTAACCTGTCTTTGTCTGGCGATCAGATCGGTCGCTCATTTCTCTACACAGCTTATAGTTCTCTTTAAGGGGAAATGACAGAAATATGCAGACTCTGACACGATACATTCTGGGTAAGAGCACCTCTCAGCGGCCACCACCGCCTGGTTTGACTATAGCGCCTGCTATTCATTTTGCACACTTCAGCATCTCAAGTGAGTTTGTGCGTCATGTTGTTGCACTGTCCTCCAGGACCACAAAATTTTGTTAACCACGCCCCCCGCCCCCCAACTCTCCCCCTCCCCGGCCAGGTTATAGCACGGCGCCCAAGGTTAGGTTAGGTTAGGTAAAAGTAAGCCTGTTAGGTCATATTCCCTCTGATATAGTCTTCCCACTACAGAATTGTACCTGCTATATTAACCCTGACCCCTCACTCTGCATTTGCTCCTTTGTTTTTTTCTTTTATTTATTGCATGCCATTTTGTCACACTGTTCAGGATCATAATTTTTGTTTGTTTGTTGTTTGTTATTTTTGTCTTTTTCATAGAGTACACTTGGCTTGGAAAATTTCTGCGGTCACATTTAGTGTCTGTGACTTTCAGGTTAGTGCGTTCTACTTGTTTTGCTGAGGTGTGTCACGATGAGATGCAGATTTTCGACAACGAACTACGAAACTCCCCAGTTTAATGTACACGGTAAACCCCATTTTCGTATGTTATGTAAATACTAATGCAACTGGCAAATGAAAGCAATAATATGCTATCTCCCAAATTACAGTACTACGTTTAAACAGTCTTCGTAATGAACTCGCACACAATTATGCGAGAGTTTTTAATCACTTGCATTTAATCATTAAAGTTCGGTCCATTTTGAAACCTTTTCATGAAGGCAGCTTTTGCTCGACCATTGCCGGCGTATGCTCAATCTCACTTACAATTTACTTTCTGTAACTGGATTAAAAGGAGATGGAAAATAAATACAAACATTTTATTTTTTCTTACGTCGTCGAATGATATAAGAAGGTGGAAAAAAGGTGCGTTCTCTATCTATCTGTCAACCTATTTGCCTATTTCCTATACAGGCTATGGGCCCCTCAGGATTGTTTTACATGAATATTTGCTCATTTTCAATAACAGTAATATAAAACACGATATTTTTTGTTGTTCATATGTATTCTATACTTTGTTGCCGACTGTTTTTTGCACATTTACAGCGGGTCACAGAGAAAGACCCATAACTTTCCGTCCGCTTTTTACTTCGCTTTTCCAATATGGCCGGACTCCGGCCCTCAATAAACAGGTGATTATCACGCCCTCCGAATGGAAATTCCACCCCCTTCCCCTTCCACCCACCCCTCAACCCTTCCCCCTCTCCCTCTCCTCTCCCCCTCGCAGTTATTAAAGCAAGGGCCAGAAACCGTAAATTGGGGAACGAACAGAAACCTACTGCATTCTGCAACGCGTTTCGAAACCTATTGTTTTCAAGAACTCGCGGGAACTGGAAGTGGCTTTCTATAAATTCCGTCATCGGCATTTGGCAACACTTAGCGATCGCGAGAGTGACGCATTACAAAATTTTAACCAGGAGAGTTGATTTCGGGTCTAACGCAATTTGCAAAATGCGGAGGTTATATTGTGGGTCGCGTCCGGAAAGGCTGGGTTATACAAAGACAAGTATGAAAGGGCCATGACTTATGTATATATGTATGTATGTATGTATGCATGTATGTATGTGTGTATGTATGTATATATACATATATACTGTATATATATATACATACAGTATACTGTATATATACAATAAGCAATTGCTCAAAGATAACTGTTCAAGAAAAAATTGTGCAGAAAGTATATATATATATATATATATATATATATATATATATATATATATATATATATATATATATATATATATATATATATATATATATGTATATATATATATATATATATATATATATATATATATATATATGTGTGTGTGTGTGTGTGTGTGTGTGTGTGTATGTGTGTGGAGCCTCTGATGGCTCGGTTGGTAGAGCGGCAACCACAGACTTCACAGAAGCCTGTGGCGAGGGTTCAACTCGCAGCCGACCAGTCAGAGAAGGCGGACACTTTGCTATCCGTGTAGACACCCAGGGATTACGTGTGTAATCAACGGATAGGTTTGCTGAAAGCAAATGGGTGTTAAAGACTAATACACACATAAACAAAGCCACTCCAACATCTTCTAAAAACATAACAGACACCTCACACGTCTCGAAACTGTCGACCTACCCGCCCAGTTCTCCCCGTGCTGCTGGGAGAAAGGGAGCGGGGGATTCGGTAATACATGTACACATTCGTTACCGGGGCCTAAGCGATGTCAGGCAGGGCAGCCGATCGAGGCTACGGCCTACCCCACCGCCAAATCAAAGTCCTTCAAAGAAGGCATCGTGCTTACCCCATATAAAAATGGGAATAAAAGCACGTTAAAAACGAAGAAGAAGAAGTGTGTGTGTATATATATATAATTATATATATATATATATATATATATATATATATATATATATATATATTTATATATATATATATATATATATATATATATATATATATATATATATATGTATATATATATATATATATATATATATATATATATATATATATATATATATATATATATATATATATATATATATATATATATATATATATATATATATATATGTATATATATATATATATATATATATATATATATATATATATATATATATATATATATATATATATATATATATACTGTATATATAATGTACATATGTATATATACAGTATATATATATATACACACATTTATATGTGAGCATGTATGATTTCTTATAAACCACTACTTATCCCAATACAAAACCTTACACTTCAAAACCGTCACATAACAACGTAACAATTCCCTAAAAAAGCAAAAAAAAAGAAAAAAAAGAAAACAATAATAATAAATAATAAAAAAAACGAAAACCTTCCAAAGTAAAAAGTTACGATGCGAGGACATTATCAGTTTATCCTGCGAGAAGTTTCAGCCTGAAAAGTTGTATTATGACCGCAAGCCCCACGTCTTATCTTCATTGATTTTTTCGGGCTCTTAATGATGAAACCGAAAGTCTCAAAAATGCCTTTTAGTAT
>NC_089794.1:14147602-14157602 GCF_040412425.1 Macrobrachium rosenbergii | reverse complement strand
ATGGAGAACTACTGTAATAAGAGAAATTATCAAGAAATGTTATTTAGATTAGAAATGAGTTTCATTATTATTATCATTATTATTATTATACTATCGGAAACTGTAGTGGAAATAAACGCAGTAGTAGCAAAAGTAATAATAATAGTGTTAGTAGAACTAGTAATGATGAAGATTCTCTCTCTCTCTCTCTCTCTCTCTCTCTCTCTCTCTCTCTCTCTCTCTTTTTTTTCCCTACTACGGGAACTGTAATAAAAGAGTTTCTGAGTAGCAAAATACATTTACATTATCAAAATCTATCTATCTGTCTGTCTATATACATATACAGTATATATATTTATATTATTATTTTATATACATATATATATATATATATATATATATATATATATATATATATATATATATATATATATATATATATATACATATACACGTATATATATATATATATATATATATATATATATATATATATATATATATATATACATATACTTTTCTTTCAGTCCGTATAATGACCTTAGATGCTGTCAATGGCTGAAATGACGCCAGTGATAATGATAATAATAATCTCTCCAGAACGCGTTATAAAAAATATATCTTTGGATCTATCTTTTATTTCATCAGTTATCAAAAACCAAAAGATTAATAATTCATCCTTCAGTCATGATAATGGGATCATTGTAATTCCATTGATCTCTCTCTCTCTCTCTCTCTCTCTCTCTCTCTCTCTCTGCCTCTTTATATTGCACACGCAAATCGCGAAAATTGCCTAATCTCTCAGAATGCCTGAATGATGAATAATATGAATAAATAGCCTCGTTAAGTTATTCATGAGTTTGTTCACGGATCAGACGTCCTGATCTCGCCCACGATGAGTTACGGTGAGTCATTGGCCTCTGTTTATTACCCCTGACAAGGAAATTATGTTTTCGGGTTCAGTTTGTCTTGTGTGTGTGTGTGTGTGTGTGTATGTTCGTACGTATGTTTGGCAGAAACTCTTTTATTACAGTATCATTATATGATAACTGCCAAAAGGATTTTAATAAAACATAATTCGAACCACTAACAGCAACTACCTCCGATTTCAGTGACGAGTTCTCTCACTAATAATAATTTCCCCTTCGGTATTATTTTCAAGGGAGCGGATTGGATATTAAAAGACGTTTGTAGCTTTACGTTTGTATGTGCACGTATCTAAGTATATGTATATGTATGTATGTATGTATGTATTCTCTTACAGAAGAGAAATCACAAACGCTAGAAAGCCTTCAGCCACTCTCAAACTAGAACTATCATCGACTTGTTCTTCTATACGTTTACACGTACTCCAGGTATTAAGTATCCATATGCTCCAAGTATTAAGAATCCACTAGATATTCGATGGCTTTTTCATGAGAGTTGGAAAAAATATATGGATTTCTCGGTAAAGAAAATGATTTAGCTAATTTCCTATAGATTATGCTTTTTTTATGTGATAGTATCGGAGAGATTTGATTGAAATTTCAGGTAAGCTTTCATGAGTATAGAAAAATATTTACCGATTTTCGACAAGTTAAATGTTTTTATAAAATTCTGTAGATTTTGTTTTTGTTATGTAACAGCTAAAGGAGTGATTGTTACAATTGCAGAAAATACGTTGTGGAGTGAAGATCTTCACATGGTAAACGCTTTGAGAGGTTAAAATTTTAGGCAAACGTTCACTGAGCGAATGCCTCCACATGATAAATGTTTTGAGAGATTTCATTATAATTTCAGGTAAACGTTCATTGAGTGAATACCTCCATATGATGAACGTGTCGATAAATTCTATTATAAATTCAGGCAAACTTGATTGAGTGAATACCTACATATAATGAATGTTTTTATAAACATTTTTTGAATATGTTTGAAGATCTGACAATATTTTTGACCATGGAGTGTTTGAATGTGGCACCTCATATTATATAACCTCTTCCAGGTGATCATTCTTGGCAAGTATTGATAAATACTGGAAGATTTTGTTGTTGTTGTTATAGAAAGTATTTTGAAATTGTCTACCCGAGAAACTGTAATGAAATTTCGCGAAAACAACAGATTGGATTTTCACGCAACTGAACACATTCAGTGGGTGATCCTGTTCAGATGATTGAATTGAGATGAATATCAAATGACGATTTTCCCCTCATAAGATACTCTTTTTCTCTGATTATATGCCTGTCTGGCTGTTACCAGGACTGCATGATAAAAAGTAAAAAAAAAAAAATTATTTTTTTTTTGGGGGGGGCGGCTTTCACTACAAGAACAGGAGTTGTTTGTTCCGATGCTATTGACGGTCACCATTCTATATCGGAGTATAGCGAAAGATAATGAAGTGAAGGTACTTGCCTATTTAATGTTTCTATCAAATGTTGTCATAAAGATGTATGTGTATATGTATACATATATATATATATATATATACACACACACATATATATATACATACACACACACACACACATATATATATATATATATATATATATATATATATATATATATATATATATATATATATATATATATATATATATCCATACGCATCACCGCAAACTCATCATTTCCACAAGGCATTGTGTTTTCTCTAGACATCGCAACGCAACACAATTTTCTCTTTTTCTGGTTCGGCCTTTCTCGTAATTCCCCGAGTACAATTCCCCCAAAGAAAGAGAGAGAGAGAGAGAGAGAGAGAGAGAGAGAGAGAGAGAGAGAGAGAGAGAGAGAGAGATGCCCAGACTCCCTTTCCCAGATGAAAATCGCGAGATAAACGCGCACGAAAGGAAGAACCGCCAATAAGAATCTCCACAACAACAAATTCTTATCCTCGGGTGATTGAGTTTCATCCTGAGATTAGTGTCAGAGCGCATGCGCGGTCGTCAAGTTGATGGACTCGCTGGTTTTGGCAGATGTAATGCACTTCCCGACAGCAGGTAAGTTTGAGAACTTACCTGACAGAAGAAAAGGTTTATTTTCGACTTTACCTGAGAGAGGAAGGTTCCCTCTGCGGCCCTGAAAGGGTCTCTCTCTCTCTCTCTCTCTCTCTCTCTCTCTCTCTCTCTTTAAGTCACAGTAGTTCTTAGCTTATAACCGAAGTATTCACGTTACTGACGAGAACCGGATGAGGAAAAAACGGTATGGTTTATTTCCTTAAAAGTCCTACGTTTCTTTTGTCCTAAGCATCAAATGACGTACCTGGATACCACATGGCTACTGAGAGACACAACCGGGTCGGCAAGAGAGAGAGAGAGAGAGAGAGAGAGAGAGAGAGAGAGAGAGAGAGAGAGAATTGCAGACGACTGTTTCTTACTCTGTCCAAACGTATTCCATCATATCGGGAAAGCCTTGACGAGGTAATCCTCATCCCACGGAATGAAAGCTTTCACCAGATGTCTTATCAGTTACTTTGTCTCTCTCTCTCTCTCTCTCTCTCTCTCTCTCTCTCTCTCTCTCTCTCTCTCTCTCTCTCTCACGCATTGTGCGTTTTGTACCGCCTACTTCACGGGAGATGTATATCAAAGTTTTCTACCGATTTTATGGTAGTGAATTTTTTTTCACCCCCTTTTAGGCATTTATGATTTTCTAGATCGGATGTCGGATTCGGTTTAGTTCTAGGGAAAATAATATTATTCTTTTGCCAGTCTCTACAGCACCAACCACGAGAAAATCTTGCAACATATCTCAGGAGCCATACGCGAGTGCCATCGACCCTGCCAGGAGTCGAATTGATGACAAGACGGCAGTAATCCATACTTGTGAATAACTTTGGTGTTGTGGGTTACAATGAGACCCTACAGACGAAGAGAAGCAAACGAGAGAGCCAATTCTCTGTTGAAAGCGTTTCTAATTCTTCTGATTTTGAATTTCCAGGGAAATAGTTACAGAAGTCTCTGGGCTTGTTATTGTTTTTTACACTCTGAATTTCATTCTTTTTACTCATTGCATTTTTTATCTTTCCACGAAGGTGGTGTTGACGCTTCCAGTTTCCAGCGTCACTCTTGTTGGAGTCGTTTCCAGGAAGCAGAGCTGGAACAAACATCGAGGAAACGAGTCTCCTGCATATAATCTTTGGTTTTTATGCGGACACTGCGATTTTCCAGGAAGACGCCGGTAACAATATTGCTATGGACATGAATAAAGGTTTTTGAATCTCTATTCTCGCCTTTACCTGTCTGCGAATAGTATTGAAATAAAAAGCAAAGGCTCAATAAACAGAATTATCGCGGGAGATCCAGTTTCCCTGGGCAAAAACAATGCAAGTATAAAATGGAGTGAAAAATACTGACAAAATTATTCTAGACAGCACATTATGTAACTTCCTTGGAAGGGCCATTTTGCCACTCTTGTTGTGGAAATATTCTCCTCAAAGTTTATTCTTGTTTTAGCAGTTAAGGGATAAATGTTACGACAGTTACTTCAAATAGGAAATAGTTTATTGATAATGTATCTCTCTCTCTCTCTCTCTCTCTCTCTCTCTCTCTCTCTCTCTCTCTCTCTCTCTCTCTCTCTCTATTATATATGTGTATATATATACATATATACATATATATAAGTAAATGTATACATATATATATATATATATATATATATATATATATATATATATATATAGAGAGAGAGAGAGAGAGAGAGAGAGAGAGAGAGAGAGAGAGAGAGAGAGAGAGAGAGAGAGAGAGAGAGAAGTAAGAAGACGAGACACATGCAGAAAGGTGAATACAGACGAATAGATAAATACATCAAAACAGAGACAGGTAGACAGTTCAATAAATAGAAGAACTAAGAGAGAAGGAGACAGAGGAAAAGGTCAAAAGATAGATCAATAGATCGATCAATAAACAGACAGTCTACGAGAGAAGGGGAAAGCGAGAGAGAGAGAGAGAGAGAGAGAGAGAGAGAGAGAGAGAGAGAGAGAGAGAGAGAGAGAGAGAGAGAGGGATTGAGAAGCATGAGAGGATTAGTTCAGGATGTTTACAAGATATACTGTTTCGGAAACATTACCGTAAAAGCGGATTAGAATTTCGTCATCTTTGGACAGTAATCACGAGGACTTGACATCACAGCTAATGTCAAGTCACCGACTAAGTTTTGCTTAAAAACTGTCTATTAGCTTCCTTTTAGTTTTCTGTCAAGGAAAACTACTGAGATGGCTTTTTGTCTGTCCGTTCTCCCTCAGATCTTAAAAACTACTGAGGCTAGAGGGCTGCAGATTGGTATGTTGATCATCCACGCTGAAATCACCAAACATACCAAATTGCAGCCTTCTAGCCACGGTAATTTTAATTTGATTTAAGGTTAAAATTAGCCATGATCGTGCGTCAGGCACCGCTATATGTGCCAAAAACACAGGCCATCACCGGCCCGTGTCTGAAAGTTTTATGGGCCGCGGCTGAGAGTTTCATACAGCATTATACACTGTACAGAAATCTCAATTTCGCCGTAGACACTTCGGCACAATTTTTAGTTGTTTGATGCAATATTCACTATAAATACACAAGAGAATTCAGGATAAGTTATTCCTGTATAAAGATTACCATAGGTTTGACGAAATAATCTTACTGCATGTGGGATAATTAAATTATATTATTATTGGTTACATTTAAATAACGGAGTAATAAAAGATAATTCAAGGCATTAAAATGAATAATTTCAATATTTGTTCTTGAACTAAGAAGAATGTTTATAGATTTTATCTTATGGACGTACATAAAATAGACAATATTGATCACATTATGAAGTTTCTGGGTTAATGTGAGTGTTTTTACATAATCCAAAACTTAAATATATATATATATATATATATATATATATATATATATATATATATATATATATATATATTTTACATTATATATGTATATACACACACACACACATATATATATATATCGCTATTGCTTATGTCGAAATCTATATCATTCATTATTAGTTATTCAGTTATTTAACGAAAAATCATAATTATTAAAATTCGTGATGGAATGAAAACATATTTCCATAAAATCTATTTCCAGAAAAAAAGGAAAAACTAGAAAATGACTAGTTATATAAACACGAACTTTCACAAGATTGGCTCCAGCGTCTTCAGGCAGTCTGCAAGAATTTCCAGCTTCTGAAGAATGTCTATTTATTTACGTATTATTATGCATATACACGCATACATATAAGTAGAAAAGGCGACGAGGAATTACTCCAAATGTCTACCATCTACTAGACGACACTGATTGACATTCGCAGAGATCCCAAAGAATTCCTGAAGACAGAAGCAGCTCCAGTGAAGGCGAAAACGTCTCCAGAATCCAGACGGGTCACCTGTGGCAGATTACAAAACCTGGGATAACTCAAGAGACAGTTCAGCTAACTGGAAGGAGGTGGAGTACTTCAACTGAGAGGACGATGGCCCAAATGACCCTCCAGAATCTTGCGAGGACATATGGAAGAGGCTCTGGAAAAAGCTGTGGAAGGAACAAATAAGGATCTACGCCAAAAGGTCGAGGAAGCGATTAGGAGACATAAATATGTCTCATACCTGCAGAAGGTGATCGAAGAGGACTCTGCTCTTTGCGGATACATGATGATGAATTTGCAGAAGAACTAACCAGGACATCGCCGACGTAGGAGACACAAGAAGGATGAAATCGCTGAGAAGTCAGTCCTGACTATGATGGTGGTGGAAGCTTCCCCGTGTGACGGAGGTGCAGCGATCGGTTGAGCTGGCGGCAAGTACTCGAAATTTTGCCTGGGGTACCACTTCCTGCCATCTGGTACCTCTGGGTGGGACCTAGGGAAGCAGAGTGATACCTATTTCACATATTCCTTAGTGGCAACCTCTGGCGTGGTGTTAAAAACTCGTAAGTTCAATGCCTACGGAATATGTGAAATGGCTTTTCCCATTCGGAGCCCAGGCATCGAGGAACACCGTCAGGATTCGATGTATTTCTCCTGAATGCGATGTGGAAAGCTTTCTACCTACAGGCAAGGAGTAATTGCATTTCACCAAGGAATGTCGTGTCTCCTACAGTGAGCGGCGAAATAACTGGTTTCGGGTCTCTGCAAAGGATTCATCTGTTTCTACATAAAAGCAGAGACGCCATAGGATCTTGGCTAGCTAACAGAGAAGAGAGTGGGAAAGGGCCCATCCCTGGTTAAAATAAACCCCCATTTTGATGACGCTCTGTTGGCGAGGATGCCCCAGGGGTGAGATCGCTTATGATCGGCAAAGGCCACAGATCTATTCTATCTATCTATATATATAATACACACACACACACACACACACACACACACACACACACACACACACACACAGGTCGCCACAGTTATATATATATATATATATATATATATATATATATACATATATATATATATCATGGGTTTTGTTTTGAAATTTTGTTTCCCATAAAAAAACCAAAGGCGGTGCGAAGGACCCAGTTCACGACTGGCAGCCACGTTTAAACAGGTAGTCCTTCAACTGCTCTCCTGCCCTGGCAGGTAGAAAGCGTGCCTTGCGCTAGTATGTAGTATATATATATATATATATATATATATATATATATATATATATATATAATATATATATATATATATGTTATATATATATATATATATATATATATATATATATATATATATATACATGGGTTTTGTTTATGTACATATATACATATGTATCTATTAAGCATAATATTATACTGTATATATATAGAATATATATATATATATTGTATATATATACATATATAGATATGTGTATACATTTGTGTATATATGTGTGCACATATATATGTATACATATACATATATATATATATATATATATATATATATATATATATATATATATATATATATGGCCATATATGACATGGGCACTGTGACCTGTCCCTCACTGGCTGTTGGCCTAGAAACAGGGGATCAGATTTGACCTTTGAGCCTACAGAGGCCCAAGAGGACTTTTAATTTTTAACTATATATATATATATATATATATATATATATATATATATATATATATATATATATATATATATATATATATATATATGTATATATATATATATATATATATATATATATATATATATATATATATATATATATATATATATATATATATATATATATATAGTTAAAAGTTAAAGCTCTCCTGGGCCTCTGTAGGCTCAAAGGTCAGGCGCTGATCCCCTGTTTCTAGGCTGTAACCGACAGCCAGTGGGGACAGGTCCCAATGCCTATGACACGTGGCCATAATATTGTAGTGATAACTAGGAATTCTGAATATTCTAATTATTAGTTAAAATAACGAGAGAGAGAGAGAGAGAGAGAGAGAGAGAGAGAGAGAGAGAGAGAGAGAGAGAGAGAGACCTTCCATTGTTAGACATTGATAGGTAGAGAGAGAGGTAGAAAGAGATTTAGAAGAAACACACAAAGAGAGAGAGAGAGAGAGAGAGAGAGAGAGAGAGAGAGAGAGAGAGAGAGAGAGAGAGAGAAACCTTCCATTGTTAGACACTGATAGTTAGAGAGAGAGGGAGAGAGAGATTTAGAAGAAACACACAAAGAGAGAGAGAGAGAGAGAGAGAGAGAGAGAGAGAAGCAAAACAGGATATGTTATATAAACAGGGCGAGTGTAATCGTTGAAATCGTTGAAGGAATGACGTTCGAAGCAAAGGTGTCGTGAATACGTAGCTAAACATTGGCGAGGCACTGGCGAAGTTAATCACATCGAAATCGTTAAACAACCCCACCTGTGAAGCTTAGCTATGCAAATCGAGCCGGGAATCTTAGATTTCCGGTGATGTAATTAGTTCCACCTACTAAGCAGGTGTTAATTGTTCTGATTACACCCAGTGGAAGTCTTTGGATAACTTCAACCAATTAAGCATCAACAAAGGCGGGGCAGAAACAAGATCCCCGCCTACTGGGGGTTGGACAACTAACTTCCGGAAATCTTTAAAATGTCCAGCAGAGCAGAGCAGAGAAGTAAAGCCAGCGATAAGAGCAGAGAAGGAGCAGACAAGGAGCAGCTAAGGCACAAAGAAGAAGGCGTTAGGTTGCAAGCCTCACCAATTGTGGGTTGATATAAGAAGAGAGGCTCGAAAATTAAGCTAGTACATAACAAAGTTAGAAAGATCAGCATCTATAAAGAAGTAATCTTCTTAAACGAATAGCAGATATAAACAGAAGAATAATAAATAAAAAGAACCTCCTGGGAACAATATACACACACACACACACACACACACACACACACACACACACACATATATATATATATAGAATAATAAATATATATATATATATATATATATATATATATATATATATATATATATATATATATTACACATGTATACACATATCTTTATACATATATACACTTAAAACGAGACGTACGTGATTATAATCATATTACTCTCAGTTCCAAATAACCTGTTTTAAACTCTACAACTCTACTCAGTTTGAATGACTTCCCTTCATGCGACCTCGCTTGCAAAAACGTTTCAGTTCCATCACGCTCGCTGGAAAATAACTTGACCTTTGTTTTGATAGCCAGCTAGCCACTTGTGGATAATGGAAATACAATGTAGGTCTTTTCAGGCCGATTTTCCGTTTGCCAATCAACACCTGGACTCCCTCACTAACCAAAACAATCATTAACTCATTAAGGAAGGGGTGGCGATATTATGAATCTCTATTTCAGTCCTCCCCCTTCTTTCACACCCATCACCCTCCAATGTAGAATGTATGAGGGGCGGGGAGGAGATGAAAGGGGGAGGGGGAGTGGGTGAAAGGAGGAGAGGAGGAGGAGGGGGAGAGTTTGAGAGATGGCAGGGACTGAGTCGGTAAACTATGAATGATTAAACGTGATCAATTCTTGAGCATATTCTCGTGGAAATCAGGAATTTATATTTAATGATGTTATTGTGGCTCTGATGTCCATCTTCTTTTGCTTATTAGTTTTCTCAAATATCATTTTAATGTTGTA
>NC_089794.1:14122602-14140102 GCF_040412425.1 Macrobrachium rosenbergii | reverse complement strand
TTTTGAAATGGATTTGTGTCAGTTGCAAGCATGCAGTCTGTCTGCTTCCTGCCAGGAATATCTGAATGTATTTTTGTGATGTTTTGTTTCCAATTCCCAATAATCAAATTTTTATCGTAATTTTGAATGGAAAGGTACGCATATAAGAAAAGGTATCAATACAAAAGCGATACTAAACTCTTGAATGAAAACTGATCCAGTGTATGATGTAAATACGTTGGTGTTTATAATGGCGAGTCATATATATATATATATATATATATATATATATATATATATATATACCACAGACACAAACATACACACACACACACACATATATATATATATATATATATATATATATATATATATATATATATACATATTTATATATATACACACACACACACAGGCGGCCCTCAGAAACTTTTATTCTTCCACCACATTAATTTTCAATCTCACATTCCGAACCTCTGTCTTTGTCTCTGTCAATTTGAATATATTCAAGACCAAAGTCAGAACAAGTTAGACCAAAGTCAGATTGCGTCACACCAAAGTCAGATGAGATTACGAAAAGAAATATGATAACAAACAGCGTAACCCCGAGGTAAGTGCCGAGTTAAGTGAATAATGCATGGATAATGCAGAAAAGCAGGCACCCATCGCTTAACAATAATAATAATAATAATAACCAGATGTACATATATACAGCCTCGCCAGGCGGGTGGGAATTCCGAAATGCAACTTGCAAATTGCAACACAGGTCAGAAACTTGCTTTCTTGCTAATGAAAGGCAACGAGGGCCTGAAATAAGGGAGTGGAAAAATGGAATATTTGATGAGGGAACTTGAACGTTTCGGGTGGGGGAGGGGAGGAGTGGAGTGGGATGGTGGGGGTGGGGTGTCATGAATATTTAAGCTTTTAAAGGATTCAGAGAAAGTTTCTTTTGAGAAGTTGGAACTTGGCGTGAGGAATTTTTATTATTTTTTTTTTTTTTTTGCTCAACGTTTCTTGGTTTTTTTATTTTTGAAAATTTTTCCTTTTTCTTTTTTTATGTTTGGTTTGTCTACTAAGTCATTATTCATTAACATTATATTGTGTATGGCTCCTTTTAATTTTTCATTTTATTTCTCTTTTTTCAGTTTTTTTTATTTAACTCATTATTTTTTTTTTTAGTTCGATGAGAAGTAAATAAAATATTTAAGTTTTTCTTTAGTAACTTACTTGTGGTCATATCCTTTGTTGTATTTGTTTGAAATAAAATAGGTGAATTAATATATTATGATAAAAAAACTGGAGAAAAATGTGGACAACGAGCTGAGACAAGGAGATAGATAGACAGAGAGACAGATAGATTTGATATTGAAAGCAATGCACACTAGCATAAGGAAAACACCGGTCATGTAGTCGAGAGAGAGAGAGAGAGAGAGAGAGAGAGAGAGAGAGAGAGAGAGAGAGAGAGAGAGAGAGAGAGAGAGAGAGATTCATAATGTAACTAGTTAAATTAAGGCAGTTGAAAGATAACAATAATGTTGCCGAGAGAGAGAGAGAGAGAGAGAGAGAGAGAACGAATTATGTATTGATGTACAAGGCTAGGATAAATAACACCTACACAACATTATAAAGCATAAGGAAAGCAGTACTATCTTTTACTGAGAGAGAGAGAGAGAGAGAGAGAGAGAGAGAGAGAGAGAGAGAGAGAGAGAGAGGTAACTCTAACTGCATAAAACAATAAAACATGTATTTCCAACATTCGAGAGAGGGAGAGACAGTATTTCAAAGCCACCAGAGAGAGAGAGAGAGAGAGAGAGAGAGAGAGAGAGTCTTCCATCACACAAGCAAGCCATCAAGGATCCCTCCGAAAAACCGCAGAGTAAGAATCGCGATGTCATTCAATTCCCAAACGGGAATGGGGGACCCACATCGACCACCTCACAGTTTACTGATTAAGTTGTCAAAGATCCTCTGGAAAAATGACGTGATGAAATAAAAGCACATTCAACGCCTTTCTCCTTTACATATAAATAAGACACGCTATCAAATTGATTCTGATCATTTAATTACAGGCGCGCAGACACGCAATTACACGAAGGGGGAGGGACTGACGCGACTGCACGCACATGGGGATGTAATTGCCACATGCGCAGACGAATACGTCTCTGGAATGACGTTATGTTAAAGTTTTTCCGTCTGTTTGCATGATCTGATAGCACATAATGCCGTAGATTCAAATATTGGCTCTGGTGAAACACTAAGAAGAAAACAAAAATAGAAATACAACGAACAGTATAAGGAAAGAAAGTATAATAAATAAAAGGCCAAAAATAAAACGATTAACAATAGCTCAGAATGATCTTTCATCACCTCAGCTTTTAAACTCAACCAGTCTTTGATTTCATATGTTCTCAATTCCTTGTATCACTCCTCTTTGTCTAGAAAGTGTGCACTTCTTCATATGAGAGAGGAAACGTACTTTCTTTTTATCTTCATTCAATGAAATTAAACTGGATTAGTCTCCTTGCCCTTCTGTAGTCATTTTTACAAACCAGGAACACAAGATTCTTCGGACAAGCTGTAAAGTGGATGGCCCACGTTGCGATGCAAGTCTATAACCAGATGTTGCTGTATGGTTGTCAAAACCACTGGTTATTAAGAGAAAATATAGATCAGTGGTTCTAAACCTTTTTTGGCCCATACACCCTTTCACCACACTGTACTACGTATATCAGAATGCCATCTCCCCCTCCCCAAAAGTGTCTGCCTCAAAAGGTGTATTCCAAATAATATGCAATAAAATGCTAACACAAACACACAAACTAGCGGAGAGAAAACCCAGCGTAACCCCTCAGTAGTGCAGACTGATGCACACTGTGTTTTGTGTGGTCCTAGAGCCAGTCTGAGCCTGCCAATCTATGGTCACAATTCCACCCTTGAAACTCTCAAATTCCCCCCTAGGGAGGAATTCTCCCCATGGTTGAGAACACTGATATTGTAGACGTTACTGCTCTGCTAAGGATGTAACAGGCACTGCTACTTGAGGGGAGATATGCACTACAGGGGTCTGTAATTCTGAATTGTAGAGATGGAAGAAGGCTTGATAAGAGTTGAAGGAAAAGATATCGTTATAAGATATGAAAAAAAATAACTTTGATTAAATTTCACTACCTAATGGAAAAAAATACAAGTAATAATAAAAACACACAAGCTATTTTCAAAGTACCCTGATTAAAGTTTCTCACCAAAGTAGCTAATGAAAAAAAAACTTTTACATTGACTCTTGCTTCCAATTCTGGAAATTTTAATTTCGACTAAACAAATATCCTAAATATCCTAATTTCTAAAGACAGAAAAATAATGCTAAAAACTTTTTTATAACAATAACTAAAGCATTAGGGAATGAGAAAATTATTACCAAACTAATCATGGGGAAAAATATTGGCACGAAGTCTGGAAACAATGATCACAAATCCTATTCATAAAAAACTATGACTACAAATTGTACGCATTACAAAACTATCGCTTAAACCCCTTCTATAAAACTTACCATAACAAATTACTGAAAGAAAAATTTGAACTCAAAGCAACCTCTTCTTCCTCGTGTTTAAAAAAAAAATAAAGGATTTGGTTTAAGGAAAAAGAAAAATAAAGGATTTGTAAAAGGATTTGCAGTCAGTCACTTTTCCTAGGAAGAGTTTTATTCGGAAGTTGGTAACGGACGTTGGTAACGAAGCTAGATGGGGTAGGTCGAATAGCGTGGTGGGGGGAGGGAGTCGGATATTGGAGGAGAGGTTAGATGGGAGAAAAAGAGGTCGGATATTAGAGGGAAGGTCGGAAAGTGGGGGTGAGAAAGAGGTCAGATTATGGGAGTGGGGGAAGAGGTCAGATATTGGGGAAAGAAGGGTGAAAAGGTGTTGGGATAGGGGAAGGGAGGGTGGGGAAGGGAGGTGTGGGGGAAGGGGGAAGGGGATCAGATGAATGGGGATGTTGGTAGTTCTTCGCTATGAAGCTTTTGGAAGTTAAAGAAACTGTTCTAGAAACTTTAAACTCTGCTTCATGATTCTCATATTTTTCCTTTCTTCTTCTTCTTCTTCTTCTTCTTCTTCTTCTTCTTCTTCTCCTTCTTCCTGGCTTATTATTTCAAGGTGAGAAAGAAGGATAAGAGGAACCTTTTGTGGTTAATGAATAATTTATGATGCATATTTGCATATGTTTGCAGGCTTGCATAAAAGAAAAATGCGAAAACCACATGGTTGATAAAAGTGCATAAAAACAGTGGTTTCGTTGTGTATGTACATTCATACATACATATATATGCACATACGTATTTTGAAAAAATATATATATTTCTAACGCACACATACAAACATACATACACACATACGTATTTCTAAAACATGTATTTATATTTTTAGCACACTACAGATGAGCCATCCTTCCGTATTACAGACCGAAATCAGAAGTATTTTCCTTCCTTAATCAGAATTAGTATATATATAAAAAATAATACATGTATATACAACAGTTTTTAAAACAAGATTTAGAAACACATCAATAAAATAATCTCTTATGTAACTTGCCAAAATACAGAACATAAACCTTAAACACTTAAGTTGAGGCTACGATATTCAAACAAATTTCATAAGATGTGTAGAGAGAATGGCAAAAATACATTCTTACATTGAGAATCTCAAACAAGCCAATTAAGGAAACAATAATGAGCAAAACCACATGCATCACCCAAAACACAAAAACACACTCAAAATAAAAAACAGAATACAGGCATCATCCCCAAATAAAAAAAACACATTCATCAGCTCTAAAGAAGAAAAAAATAACAAAAACACACATATCAGTCCTAAAGCAAAACCCTCTGATATCTTCCTCCCGCCCCCAACCCCGCAATGAAAATCTCTCACCAAAACGCCCAAAGCTCAAAGGCAAAATAGCCTCAAAACCCGTCCCCAGCAACTATCACAACAAATTCGGGAAAGAATCATTTGGGCCAAAACAACCTCCTTCTCATGTTTAAGAAAAATAAAGGGATTTGCGGTCAGTCACTCTTCCTGGGGAGAGTTTTGTTCGGAAGTTGATAACGAAGATAGATGGAGGAGGTCGGATAGTTTGGGGGGAGGGGAGGATCAGATGAAAGGGAGCAGGTGGGGTGGGGTAGGGGAAGGAGGAGGAGAGAGGTAAGGGGGATCGGATGAATGGGATGTTGGTGGTTCTTCTTTTGCCTCAAAGTGTTGGGAAGTTGAGGAAACTGTTGCGGAGACTCTAAACTCTCTTCCATCGCTCTCATATTTTTTTAACCTTTTCTTTATCTTTTCTATTCCCCCCTTTTTCAGGTTTATTTTATTTCATTCTGAAAAATAAATATAAAGAATGAAGGGAAGGAAATGTCATCTATATTGTGTAATTGCATATGTTCGAATATAGGAAAATCAGATTACATATGTTCAAATGCATCAATATACTTGTATAAAAGAATATGAATTTATACAAAACAAATTTCTTTAAAACTTTTTGTCGAACAAAATAATTTTGCATTCACACAGAGAAGCATTAACGCATACATGCATGCATACCATACAAGTGGAAGAGGGCACACTAACACCAGTAAAAAATATAAAATTGTCCCTGAAAAGTAGAAATGGTTAAGTAGTAAAGAAAAGTCAATCACTCAGTAGAGACAAAAGGTACCTATTAAGAATGCAACAGAAGGAGAATTTAGTAAAAAATTAAAAACCTTCGTTCTCTGCATGACTGGGATTTGAGCAGAAGAAATGCAAATGATTACAGATGCTATAACAAGGAAGGTCAGTGTGTTCTCATGATTATGTTATGCATATATTTATAATATAATTTAATATAATATATATTGTTATTTGTGTAGCTACTGTATATATTTCCACTTACAAACTCCGTTTTAATCCTAAATATGCAGTTACAAAAATACTCAACCACTACATGAACTATTGCCCAGGCACGTGAACGAGAAGTTGCCTAAAATCCCTCCATTCATGACTTCGTATCCTGAGAGGTCTTCTCCGTCGTAACTTCGACATTTATTCGGCCCAACTTCCTTCATCTCTCACGGCAAACTTCCCTCAGTTTAAGATACTCTGCAACTATTATGCACGTCACCAGCATCCAATTGGACCATGAGATGAAAGCATCCGCATTATATTGGAGTTTGTGATGGCAGTGTTGGAGATGGGGGGCTGGGAAGTGTGTTTGTGGTGCTGGTGGGAAGGGGTGTTTGTGGTAGTGGGTTTAGTGATTGAGGGTGGACACTAATACTCTCCATAGATACTACTACCACAAACACTTTCAGCTTCCATAACTATCACCAATACTTTGCACAATACTACTGATACAGGCATTCATCCATCTCTCCACCAAAATCTCCAGCAGTACCAGTAACACTCTCCATCTCCATCATTATCAAAAAGACTTTCCTCCAACGTCCTACCCCCAAACATACTCCACCATCACCACCACTGTCACAAACTTACCATCACCATAAAAAAAAGTTTTATCTCCAACAACAATATCTTCACAAATACACTCCATTCAGCACAAACATTAGTACACAATCAGTCTCCAGCCCCACCAGTATCACAAACAATCAAAACTCTCACCTTTGCCACAACTCTCTAGTTCACGATACCCATAACAAACTTCATCCAA
Source organism: Macrobrachium rosenbergii (assembly GCF_040412425.1). Lineage (NCBI taxonomy): Eukaryota > Metazoa > Arthropoda > Malacostraca > Decapoda > Palaemonidae > Macrobrachium > Macrobrachium rosenbergii. Next base: position 14,133,430 of record NC_089794.1, on the reverse strand, counting down.
CACCATCACCACAGCTACAGAAATTCTTTTTCATTGTCACAACAAACAATCTCTCCTTCATCTCCATCACTGTCACAAACACTCCTTACTCTTTATCACAAACATTCTCCTTACTCAATATCACAAATACTCTCCTTACTCATTATCACAAACACTCTCCTTATTCATCGTCACAAACACTCTCCTTACTCATTATCACAAACACTCTCCTTACTCAATATCACAAATACTCTCCTTTCTCATTACCACAAACACTCTCCTCATTCATTATCACAAACACTTTCCTTACTCATTATCACAAACACTCTCCTTACTCTATCACAAACATTCTCCTTACTCATTATCACAAACATCTCCTTACTCTTTATCATAAATACTCTCCTTACTCATTATCACACTCTCCTTACTCAATATCACAAATACTTTCCTTTCTCATTATCACAAACACTCTCCTCATTCATTATCACAAACACTTTCCTTACTCATTATCACAAACACTCTCCTTACTCTATCACAAACACTCTCCTTACTCATTATCACAAACATCTCCTTACTCTTTATCATTAATACTCTCCTTACTCATTATCACACTCTCCTTACTCAATATCACAAATACTTTCCTTTCTCATTATCACAAACACTCTCCTCATTCATTATCACAAACACTCTCCTTACTCATTATCACAAACACTCTCCTTACTCATTATCACAAACACTCTCCTTACTCTTTATCACAAATACTCTCCTTACTCATTATCACAAACACTCTCCTTTCACTCTATCACAAACACTTACCTTACTCATTATCACAAACACTCTCCCCATTCATTCCCACAAACGCTCTCCTTACTCTTTATCACAAAAAATCTCTTTACTCATTATCACAAACACTTTCCTTACTCTTTATTACAAATACTCTCGTTACTCATTATCACAAACACTCTCTTTACTCATTATCACGAACACTCCCCTTACTCTTTATCACAAACGCTCTCCTTACTCATTATCACAAACACTCTCCTCACTCTTTATCACAAACACTCTCCTTACTCATTACCACAAACACTCTCCTTCCACTCTATCACAAACACTCTCCTTACTCATTATCACAAACACTCTCCTTACTCTTTATCACAAACACTCTCCTTACTCATTATCACAAACACTCTCCTTACTCATTATCACAAACACTATCCTTACTCATTATCACAAAAGCTCTCCTTACTCTTTATCACAAACATTCTCCTTACTCATTATCACAAATGCTCTCCTTACTCTTTATCGCAAACACTCTCCTTGCTCATTATCACAAACGCTCTCCTTACTCATTATCACAAATGCTCTCCATACTCATTATCACAAAAACTCTCCTTACTCATTATCAAAAACACTCTCCTTATTCTTTATCACAAAAACTCTCCTTACTCTTTATCACAAACACTCTCCTTACTCTTTATCACAAACAATCTCCTTAGTCTTTATCACAAACATTCTCCTTACTCATCACAAATACTCTCCTTACTCATTATCACAAACACTTTCCTCACTCATTATCACAAACAATCTCCTTACTCTTTGTCACAAACACTTTCCTTACTCATCATCGCAAATACTCCCTTACTCATTATCACAAACACTCTCCTTATCCATTATCACAAACACTTTTCAAACTCATTATCACAAATACTCTCCTTATTCATCATAACAAATACTCTCCTTACTCATTGTCACAAACACTCTCCTTACCCATTATCACAGTGCCATTGTTACCAAAAAAATATTTTCCATCATTACCACCATATTCACTCTGCTGACCGCAAATTACCATATACACTCTCTTATTCAACAACACCACAAGCGCCCTCTCCAACCCTCCATCTTCGCCACCACAAACTCCAACACTCTGCTGCGCCTTCTTTCACATCATGGTCCTTTTGGATGTTGGTGACGTGAATAATAGTTGCAGAGCATCTTCAACTAAGGGCGGAAGTTTACACTGAGAGATGAATAAAGTTGGGCCGATTAGATGTCGAAGTTAGCGATGAGGAGACTCCTCAAGATGCGCCAGGAATGATGGTGATGTTGATGGTGAAGGTGGGGATTTTGTTGTTGTTGTTGATGGTGATGGTGGTGGTGATGGTGATTATGGTGGCTGTATTATTATTATTATTATTACTATTATTATCATTATTATTATTATTATTCAGAAGATGAAACCTATTCATATGGAACAAGCCCACAGGGGCCATTGACTTGAAATTCAAGTGTAAGGGTGTGTGTGTGTGTTCGTGGGCTCCGTGATGGTGGAGATTGTGTGTTGTTGTTGATAATGATGATGATGGTGACTTGGAATGTTAGCGTGTGTGTTTGTGGCCTTGCTGATGCTGGTGGTAGTAAGCTTGTGATAATGGTAGAAAGAGTGTTCAATGATGGTGATTCTATGTCAGTGGCATAAGCGGTAATGGCAGAAATTTGCGTTTGTGACCACGGCTGTAATTGTGAAAGTGATGGAGATTATAATGTCGGTGGCAGTGGTGGAGACTGTAATGTAGGTGGCAGTGGTGGGGATGATGGAGATTTTGTGCTTGTGTCCTTGATGACTATATAGTGAAGACTGTCTTCGTATCAGTGGTAGTGATAATTTTGCGTTTGTGACAATGATGTAGATTGCGCGATGGAGGAGAATGTATCATTGAGTTTACATAACATTTTGTTTATACAGTTGCATGCCTGCCGTCACGGCTATTGTCAGCGTAGTTTAATCTTTACGTCATTGTATAATCATGTTTGTACATTTATAACATTTACATAAAGAATGTTTATAAAAAAGCACAACATCCATTTGTAAATGTCCAGATCTTTCTATTATTATTATTATTTATTATTATTATTATTATTATTATTATTATTATTATTATTATTATTATTATTTATTATTTTTTTTTTGTCTATCACAGTCATCCTATTCGACTGGGTGGTTTTTATAGTGTGGGGTTCCGGGTTGCATCCGGCCTCCTTAGGAGTCCAGCACTTTTCTCACTATGCGCGCTGTTTCTAGTAGCACACTCTTCTGCATGAGTCCTGGAGCTACTTCGGCATCTAGTTTTTCTAGATTCCTTCTCAGGGATCTTGGGATCGTGCCTAGTGTTCCTATGATTGTGGGTACAGTTTCCACTGGCATATTCCGTATCCTTCTTATTTCGATTTGGGTCTTGATACTTAGCAATTGATAAGTATCAAGAATTATTATATTATTATTATTATTATTATTATTATTATTATTATTATTATTATTATTATTATTAAAGTTAAAAGCCACAATAATGTATATGCGCGATTGAGTTTTTCCAAAATACAAAAAAAGGTTAAAAAAGGGGGTTGCTTTCGGCTGCTAGCACAACGGTCCTTTTCAGCCAACTGAATAAAAATACGCGTTTCTTAGAAATCCAACTGACGAATTTTTTTAATAGTAAGAAATGGCGATCATGAGTAGGATTAAAGGTGCCATTTGGCGTCCTGGCGTCCTCAATTATTATTATTATTATTATTATTATTATTATTATTATTATTATTATTATTATTATTATTATTATTATTATTTATTTTATTCTTATATTTTTGCTGAAGAAAATAACATGCATATACAAAAAAATGATGTAGTAAGTAGTAAAAAAGGTGACATTTGGCATCCTCAATTATTATATTATTATTATTATTATTATTATTATTATTATTATTATTATTATTATTATTATTATTATTATTATTATTTATCTATTTTATTTTTATATTTTGCTGAAGAAAATAACATGCATATATAAAAAAAATTATGTAGTAAGAAGGGTAAAAGGTGCCAAGGCTCCGAACTGATATGATAGAGACCCACTGCGTGACTCATCAACGGCTGTATTACTGATAACAGTTGAATCAATATAAACTATCTGTTATTAATCCCACTTTATCGATAAGAGTCTGATTAGGAGGAGAAGACACCTGCTGAACTGTTATGGCTGAACTGATATTATACATATAAATATATGTACAATTCTGCTCTCTCTCTCTCTCTCTCTCCATATATATATATATATATATATATATATATATATATATATATATATATATATATATATATATATATATATATATATATATATATATATATATATATATATATATATATACATGTATGTATGTATACATATAAACATGTACATATTGTTTACACGCAAACACAGTATAAGTATGTACTACATATATTTGTGTGTATATATATATCTATATATATAGATATATATATATGTATATATGTATGTATGTATAATATAGGTCAAATGTATGTATAAAACATCAAACGTTTGACTTTATCTTTCGCAAATGTTTGGTGAAGTCGCCTGTTTATATTCAAATTCTTGGCACCTGTTATCAATTATTCAACTTATTAATGAAAAGCCGTCATTATTGAAATTCGTGATGAAATTAAAATATATTTCCATTAAATTTTCTCTCAGAAAAAAGATAAACTAGAAACGAATCACTATATAAGCACACACAGACACGTGAAAAGAAGTTGAGTGATTGAGGCATATCGTGTCGACCTTCCGGGAACTTTCACAAGATTGGCTCCAGCGTCTCCAGAGAATCCCCGGGCCTTGCTTACGTAGCCTCATCTTCTAGCGGAGCTTTATTTATTTATACATACAATTATACATAATTATACATACATATAATTAGAAAAAGAGATGAAGAATTATTCCAAATCATTGCCATCTGCTGGAAGTCCCTGACATTCCCGGGAATCCCAACAATTCCCGAAGACTGGAGCAGCTCAGTGGAGACGAAAATGTCTCTGGAATCCAGATGCGTCACGTGTCCGATTACAAAACTTGGGATAAATCAGACACAGTTCATCGGTATGGAGCGGACTCTCCTTCTTTGTGAAGACAGATGATCAATTTCAGAAAACGAGGAAGCCAGGTCAACGCAGACGTAGGAGACACGAGAAGGAAGAGCTTCGAGCGGGAAGTCTCCTCTTGCCATTGGATACCTCGACGGGGAAGCAGTGATACCGATTTCACATATTCCTCAGTGGCAACCTCTGGCGTGGCCTAAAATCCCGTAAGTGCAATGCCTACCACATATGTGAAATTGATTTTCCCACCTTCTGAGGATTGTAGTGTGGCAGGAACTTACGCATCGAAGAACACCTTCAGCACTGGCGTGTTTCCTACAGTCAGCCGCGAAATAACTGGTTTCGGGACTCTGCATAGGAATCATCTGTTTTCACAAAAAGCAGAGACGCCGTGGGCTCTTGGCTAGCTAACAGAGCGAAGAATGGGAAGGGCCCATCCCTGGTAAAACTAAACCCCATTTCAGTGATGCTTTGTTGGCGAAGATGCCCCAGGGGTGAGATCAACTGTGATCGTCAAAAAGGCAAAAAAATTATATACATACATATATAAAAAAAAATATATATATATATATATATATATATATATATATATATATATATATATATATATATATATATATAAATATATATATATATATATATATATATATATATATATATATATATATATATATATATATATATATATATATACATAATATATATATATATATATATATATATATATATATATATATATATATATATATATATATATATATATATATATATATATATATATATATATATTACACATACACATTATATATATATATTATATATGTATATATATATATATATATATATATATATATATATATATATATATATATACATATATATATATATATATATATATATATATATATATATATATATATATATATATGTAAATATATATATATATATATATATATAATATATATATATAGTGTGTGTGTAATAACTAGTGTGTTGTCAAACTGCACGTGACAAATATATGCAGATAACCATTTTGAAAGGTGAAAATTTCAGACCAGGTACCAAGAGCTTTCGCATACATGTACACTTCTTATGGGGTACTTTGGAGTAATTTATACCCCAAAGAAGTGTTCGTGATACACGAAAGTACTTGTTACTTTGTCTTTAATTTCACCTTTCAAATGGTTGTCTGCATATATATTTCACATACAAATTGACAACAATTACACACACACACACTATTATTATATATATATATATATATATATATATATATATATATATATATATATACATATATATATATATACATATATATATATATATATATATATATATATATATATATATATATATATATATATATTATATTACATTACACACACATATATATATATATATATATTATTTTTTTTTTTTTGGCCTTTGACGATCACAATTGATCTCACCCTGGGGCATCTTCGCCAACAAAGCATCACTGAAACGGGAGTTTAGCTTTACCAGGGATGGGCCCTTCCCCATTCTTCGCACTGTTAGCTAGCCAAGAGCTTACTGCGTCTCTGCTTTTTTGTGAAAACAGATGATTCCTATGCAGAGGCCCGAAACCAATTATTTCGCTGCTGACTGTAGGAAACACGCCAGTGCTGAAGGTGTTCCTCGATGCGTAAGTTCCTGCCACACTACAATCCTCAGAAGGTGGGAAAATCAATTTCGCATATGTGGTGGGCATTGCACTTCCGGGATTTTAGGCCACTGCTTCCCCACGTCGAGGTATCCAATGGCAAGAGGAGACTTCCAGCTCGAAGCTCTTCCTTCTCGTGTCTCCTACGTCTGCGTTGACCTGGCTTCCTCGTTTTCTGGAAATTGATCATCTGTCTTCACAAAGGAGAGTCCACTCCATACGGATGAACTGTGTCTGATTTATCCCAAGTTTTTTAATCGGACACGTGACGCATCTGGATTCCAGAGACATTTTTGTCTCCACTGAGCTACACTAGTCTTCGGGAATTGTTGGGATTCCCGGGAATGTCAGGGACTTCCAGCAGATGACAAAGATTTGGAATAATTCTTCATCTCTTTTTCTAAGTATCTGTATGTATAATTATGTATAATTGTATGTATAATAAATAAAGCTGCGCTAGAAGATGAGGCTCCGTAAGCAAGGCCCGGGGGTTATCTGGAGACGCTGGAGCCAGTCTTGTGAAAGTTCCCGGTAGGTCGACACGATATGCCTCAATCACTCAACTTCTTTTCACGTGTCTGTGTGCTTATATAGTGATTCGTTTTCTAGTTTAGAGAAAATTTAATGGAAATATATTTTAATTTCATCACGAATTTCAATAATGACGGCTTTTCATTAATAAGTCGAATAATTGATAACAGGTGCCAAGAATTTGAATATAAACAGGCGACTTCACCAAACATTTGCGAAAGATAAAGTCATGTAACGTTTGACCTGTTTTATACATACATACATACATACATACGTATATATCTATCTAGATATATATATACATATATATATATATATATATATATATATATATATATATATATATATATATATATATATATATATATATATATATACATACATATATATGTACATACCTATACTGTGTTTGCGTGTAAACAATATGTACAGGTTTATATGTACAATTTATATACATACATGTATATATATATATATATATATATATATATATATATATATATATATATATATATATATATATATATATATATATATATGGAGAGAGAGAGAGCAAGAATTGTATATATATTTATATGTATAATATCAGTTCAGCCATATCAGTTCAGCAGGTGTCTTCTCCTCCTAATCAGACTCGTATCGATAAAGTGGGATTAATAACAGATAGTTTATAGTGGTTCAACTCTTCTCAGTCATACAGCCGTTGATGAGTCACGTAGTGGGTCTCTCATATCAGTTCGGAGCCTTGGCACCTTTTACCCTACTACATATTTTTTTATATATATGCATGTTATTTTCTTCAGGAAAAATATAAAAATAAAATAAATAATAATAATAATAATAATAATAATAATAATAATAATAATAATAATAATAATAATAATAATAATTGAGGACGCCAAATGACACCCTTTCTTGAGAACGCCAAATGTTCAGGATTCCCAGGACTCCAAATTGCACCTTTTACCCTACTTACTACATAATTTTTTTTTTTATATATATGCATGTTATTTTCTTCAGCAAAAATATAAAGATAAAATAAATAAATAATAATAATAATAATTGAGGGCGCCAAATGACACCCTTTCTTGAGGACGCCAAATTTTCAGGATGCCAGGATGTCAAATGGCACCTTTTACCCTACTTACTAAATAATTTTTTTTATATATGCATGTTATTTTCTTCAGCAAAAATATAAAAATAAAATAAATAATAATAATAATAATAATAATAATAATAATAATAATAATAATTGAGGACGCCAAATGACACCCTTTCTTGAGGACGCCAAATGACACCCTTTCTTGAGGACGCCAAATGTTCAGGATGCCAGGATGCCAAATAGCACCTTTTACCCTACTATCATGTAATGGCTGTTTCTTTTTTTTTTCCCGTATCTGCGAGCCAGACGTTGTGAACGCCATTCCTTAGGGATTGTTCGATGGTTTCCTGGACTATTACAAAAAATTTCAATTGTCATCTTAAGAAACACGTGTATTTTTATTCAGTTGGCTGAAGAGGACTGTTGCGCAAACGGTCGAAAGCTCCCTTTTTTAACTTTTTTTTTGTGTTTTAGAGTACAATCACTCATATATATTACTGTGGCTTTTTAGTTTTCTGCAAAAGAAAACTATTGTGCCGGCTGTCCATCAGCACTTTATTCTGTCCGCACTTTTTTCTGTGTACACTTTTTCTGTCCGCACTTTTTCTATCAGCCCCCAGATATTAAAAACTCCTGAGGCTAGAGGGCTGCAAATTGGTATGTTGATCATCCACCCTCCAGTCATCAAGCATACCAAATTGCAGCCTTCTAGCCTCAGTAGTTTTTATTTTATTTAAGGTTAAATTTAACCAAAATCATGCTTCTGGCAACGATATAGGGTAGGCCACCACCGGGCAGTGGTTAAAGTTTCATGGACCGCGGCTCATACAGCATTATACCGAGACCACCGAAAGATAGATCTGCTTACGGTGGCCTTGATTATATGCTGTAGCGGCTGTACAGAAAACTCGTTTCCAGTCACATTAGAGTGATGCATCATAAAATTATTATTATTATTATTATTATTATTATTATTATTATTATTATTATTATTATTATTATTATTATTATTATTATTATATCTATGCTGAAGAAGATAAAAGATTCTCGTACATTATCATATTCGTTCCCTTCTACTCTTCTTCTTCGTAAAAGAATTCCAACCGTGAGAGCTGAAAATATCAACAATAAGTTTTGGCCAAGTTATGATTATTGCCTGTGCATATATTCCCAAAAACTGCTCACAGCGCAAGAAGAATGGAGAGAGAGAGAGAGAAAGAGAGAGAGAGAGAGAGAGAGAGAGAGAGAGAGAGAGAGAGAGAGAGAAATAACGCCTCTGAATATATCCATTTCTCTTCGCATTCAAGCACAAGGTATAATAACTTTCCTGGCAGAAGCTTGTACTCATTACTTGCAGTAGCTCAGAAGACACTGGGTGATTTACTGTGTTCTATTTTGCTAAAACAGAGTAACAATTTCTCACCTGCTACTGTCGAAACTTGGTACTTGCGTGTGAGTCTAGCTATCAGTTTGATTCTTCCCCTTAATTAAATCAAGCAAGGTACTCGTTTACTTTTCTATCTTTCTATATGGGCTTAGCTCCTCTCTGATACATAAATGATGTTGGAGCTGTTTAAATTGTGGCACATATATCTATCGGTCTGTCTATCTGGGGGTATATTCCCTCCCAGCCACAAATGTTGAATATCAGCACCAAAACTCAATGAAACTGTTTATATTTATCAATTTATTTGAGCAATTTTGTTCTCGGTTTTCCAGTTCTCTTCTTGGAAGAAAAAAAGACGTGAATTATCTATCTTTCATCAGTCTATTAATCTTGGTCATGCATAATCTTGTTCTAGTAAAATAGTTTTTTTAGCTATCGATCTGGGTCAACCTTTATCTCCCGAAACTGGTTGAGAACTTGTAAGTTTCCATTTTGTTACTTATTCTGGAACTGAAAGACGGTGCCAGACTATCTGTTTACCTGATCTATCTGACCTCAAGGTAATTTTACATCACCGTAACAATGTCGATGACATACAGAACTGAACTGAATCTATCTATCCATCTATTAGCAAGGGGTTGTCACTCTCTCTCTCTGTCTCTGTCTCTGTCTCTGTCTCTGTCTCTCTCGCTTTCCACTTATATATATATATATATATATATATATATATATATATATATATATATATATATATATATATATATATATATATACACACATATGTATATATCATACACATATACAATACACACATATACAATATATACTATGGTGAAACCTTCAGCTTTGAAAAATCCTTTGGGACGTCAATACATCCTTTCCCATTTCAGAAAGCTGCAGGCGGCACCGCCGTCCCTGAGGGTCCCGAAGGAGCCCTGAAAGGGCACCACCACCGTCTGAGGACATCAAAAGGGGAACAATAGCAGAAATAACAGGTTCTTAAAATAACAGGTTGTTAACCCGGATGACTGGGAACACGAAGGCAGGAGAAAAGAACGAGAGAATTATGGCGATCCTTCATAATTATCCTAATTACGCCAATATGCGGACGAAGTCCAGAGAAAGGGGTTGCGCATGCGCGTGCGCAATACGCGTATAAGTTCCTCCAACCGAAACTTATGAATAGGGTAAGGTTTCACATCACAGAGACAATGGGGC
>NC_089794.1:14107602-14120102 GCF_040412425.1 Macrobrachium rosenbergii | reverse complement strand
TCAGAACAGACTATTTAATACAAAATTACGATGCACTTTAATTGGTGAGATACCTACAAAATCGAAATGCACTTATTCTATAATTCCAGGCCTCAAACTTGCACCGGAACAATAAAGTTTGTTGTGAGTTTCAGTAACTGGAAAAGCCAGCGTCCGTATACAGCCGAGACCTACGAGAGACAAGGAATAATCTTATTGAGACCTACGAGAGACAAGGAATAATCTTATTGAGACCTACGAGAGACAAGGAATAATCTTATTGAGACCTACGAGAGACAAGGAATAATCTTATTGAGACCTACGAGAGACAAGGAATAATCTTATTGAGACCTACGAGAGACAAGGAATAATCTTATTGAGACCTCCGAGAGACAAGGAATAATCTTATTGAGACCTCCGAGAGACAAGGAATAATCTTATTGAGACCAATGAGAGACAAGGAATAATCTTATTGAGACCTCCGAGAGACAAGGAATAATCTTATTGAGACCTCCGAGAGACAAGGAATAATCTTATTGAGACCTACGAGAGACAAGGAATAATCTTATTGAGACTCTGAGAGACAAGGAATAATCTTATTGAGACCTACGAGAGACAGGAATAATCTTATTGAGAATAAATCTTATTGAGACCTACGAGAGACAAGGAATAATCTTATAATCTTATTGAGACCTACGAGAGACAAGGAATAATCTTATTGAGACCTACGACAGACAAGGAATAATCTTATTGAGACCTACGAGAGACAAGGAATAATCTTATTGAGACCTACGAGAGACAAGGAATAATCTTATTGAGACGACAGACAAGGAATAATCTTATTGAGACCTACGACAGACAAGGAATAATCTTATTGAGACCTACGAGAGACAAGGAATAATCTTATTGAGACCTACGAGAGACAAGGAATAATCTTATTGAGACCTACGAGAGACAAGGAATAATCTTATTGAGACCTACGAGAGACAAGGAATAATCTTATTGAGACCTACGAGAGACAAGGAATAATCTTATTGAGACCTACGAGAGACAAGGAATAATCTTATTGAGACCTCCGAGAGACAAGGAATAATCTTATTGAGACCTACGAGAGACAAGGAATAATCTTATTGAGACCTACGAGAGACAAGGAATAATCTTATTGAGACAAGAGACAAGGAATAATCTTATTGAGACCTACGACAGACAAGGAATAATCTTATTGAGACTACGAGAGACAAGGAATAATCTTGATTACGAGAGACAAGGAATAATCTTATTGAGACCTACGAGAGACAAGGAATAATCTTATTGAGACCTACGAGAGACAAGGAATAATCTTATTGAGACCTACGAGAGACAAGGAATAATCTTATTGGAAGTAATTTACCCGGTTCCTTAAATATGTATAAAAAACGAAGAGTCTTGGGAAAACGAAGAAGGAAAAGAATTCAGAAGCTTAGCAAAAGTGTTTGTAATATTTTGGTGGGGGTGGGGCCGGATTGAAATAATTATCTGTAATATCTGTCAAATGTTTGTATTATACATACACTGTAATGAACAAATTGACAGGTAAAAAATCCGCCGAAGTTTCTTCGGCGCAATCGAGTTTTCTGTACAGTGTATAATGCTATATGAAACTCTCAGCCACGGCCCATGAAACTTTCAGCCACGGCCAGGTGGTGACCTGTGTTGTTGGCACCTCTAGCGGTGCCAGGCGGACGATCATAACTAACCTTTAACCTTGAATAAAATGAAAACTACAGAGGCTAGAGGGCTGCAATTTGGTATGTTTGATGATTGGAGGGTGGATGATCAACATACCAATTTGCAGCCCTCTAGCCCCAGTAGTTTTTAAGATCTCAGGGCGGACGGACAGACAAAAAGCCACCTCAATAGTTTTCTTTTACAGAATACTAAAAACTAAGAGTCTTGGGAAGACGAAAGAAGGAAGAGAATTCAGAAGCTTAGCAAAATTTGTAATTTTTTGGTGTCGGGGGGACTGGAATAACTATCTGTAATATCTGTCAAACGTTCAAAAATGAGAGACAGATTTGCGTTTTACGTTTGATTTATTCATTATCTCCGTTTCCATAAATCTAAAAATTAATTTTTCTCTTTTGTGATGAAAAGCAATTCATTCTTTTCATAAAAATCAAGGAGGACGTTATCACATCATTGATATTAGAAAGAAAATAACGTGGAAAAGAAGACGCATTTATATTTACGTCCCTGTTTTGCTGATCTTCCGGGCTTTGGCAGCCAGGAACGCCGGCCCCTTTTCGCGTCATTAGTAACAAGTTTTCTTTCGGATATTTCTTTTATTTTGGGTTATTTCCATTTCTTTTCTTGGGGAGGAAGCTGAACCTTTCAATAAATATAAAAAGAGAACATGTAAGAAAACTGTTATAATACTCGAAAATAGCACAGAAATAGGATACATTTAGATTTACTTAAGTTTTTTATATATTTATATTCAAGTAGTTGGAGGATTAGTGACAAGTTTTCTTTTGGATTGTTCTTTTTTTTTTTTTATTTTGGAGTATTTCCAATTTCTTTTCCTGGAGGGGAGGGAGAAGCTGAAAATGTCAATCACTATAAAAAAGAAAACTTGAAAGAAAACTGCCATAATACTAAAAAAGCGCTGAAATAGGATACGTTTGCATTCACTTAAGTTTTATACATTTTTCTTCCAGTAGTTGGAGACTGTCAACGCCTTTTCTTGTAGACAGTACCGCTCCGTTAAACGAAGTTCTTACTCTTTATCTACTTCTATACTATTTTTGACTTGATGGGATAATTATTCTCAATAGGGAGTTCGTCTTTATCAATATGTTAAGGGAACATAACATTCAATAACCTATATAGATAGACGTCATATATTTTTCCCAGTTTAAAACTCAAGTTCCTTTATCAAGGCTTCTCTGTGTATGTGTTAGTGACCGTTGCCTTTCCTTTTCTTAGGAACCACTTTTATATATATATATATATATATATATATATATATATATATATATATATATATATATATATATATATATATATATATATATATATATATATATATGTGTGTGTGTGTGTGTGTGTGTGTGTGTGTGTGCAGTTCGATTTCCACAGGTGACAGAAGCACTTATCAGTCACAATTACCCAACAGTGTAAGTTATTCCCAAGATAAAGTGAGCTGAATATTTGTGAATCTATATTATATATATATATATATATATATATATATATATATATATATATATATATATATATATATATATATATATATATTATGAAGAAGTTGATCATAGAAGAGAGGTTTAAGTGTTTTAGTGTTTTAGAGTGGGTAGTGGTTTATAGTATGTATAACTGAAATAAGGCTAGTAGTGTGTGTGTGTGTGTGTGTGTGTGTGTGTGTGTGTGTGTGTGTGTGAGAGAGAGAGAGAGAGAGAGAGAGAGAGAGAGAGAGAGACTATTCTTATCCAGCATAGCCACTATAACGTGAGAAATCTTCCCTACCTTTTGTGATTCCCTTTTCGAAAATTCTGACCGTGTTAGAAGGGTCAGGGACTGTTCGTGTCGACAGAGTATTGTCTCAAGAAATAAAAGGCTTTGATTATATCTATTGCGTGTGGGATTTAATAATCTCTTGCTCTGTAGGATTTGATAATCTCCTGCGGATTCCGTAATCTCGGAGTGTATAAGACTTGGCAATTTTCTGGTGGATAGAATTTTGTCATCTCTAGTGTAGGATTTGGTACTTTTCCTAGCATGTGGGATTTGGAAATCTCTGATCGTGTTAAATGCGATAATCCCTTGCTGTGAGATTTGATAATATCCTCATGTGTCGATAATCGATCAAATTTTGTGGTGCAGTGAGAATCATACCTACATCACCTGGTAATTAAAAATCTAGCTGTTTTAGGGAGAGTTCTGTTCGAGGTAAAGAGAGTTATTGACATCCCTTTCTTATTAGAGTGCTCTTTACGAAGGAAAGAGAGTAACTGACATCCATTTGTTATTAGGGAGTGTTCTATACGAAGGCAAGAGGGTTATTGGCATCTTTTTGTTATTAGGGGTTTCTATGCGAAGGAAAGAGAGTTATTGACATACCTTTCTAATTTGGAGTGTTCTATACAAAGAGAAGAGAGTTATTGATATCCTGTTGTTCTTGGGGAGTGTTCTTGCGAAGGAAAGAAAGTTAGTGAAACCCTTTTGTTACAAAGGAGTGTTCTATACCAAGGAAACAGTTATTGACATCCCTTTGTTATCAGGGAGTGCTCCATACGAAGGAAAGAGAAATTCGCATCCCTTTGTTATTGGGGAGAGTTTTATGAGAAGAAAAGAGAGTTATTGACATCCCTTTGTTATTTGGGAGCGTTCTATGAGAAGGAAAGAGGATTGCTGACATCGCTTTGTTATTAGGATGCGTTCTGTACGAAGAGAGAGTTTTGTTGTTCATTCGTACCTAACTTTCAAGGTGCGTTCATCACCATCTTTATAATCATTATGGTTACAGCTAAGACGTCCACAGCATTTGATTACTGTTCCTCGAGGAGGTCTTGTTGTTATTTGCGAATTAAAGAAAATAACGATTTGGCATCATCATATACTACATTGTCGCAACGACTTACAATTGATATAGACCATGTATTTACCTCATTATAAAAATGTTATTAAATGATATAACAAAAAATACATTAAATTATTGACAGACTCCATATATCTGGAACCCTAGATGCAAAAAAAAGTAATAAAAAAAGCTAAAATTATCCTGTAGTTTTCATGACGTCAAAACTCCGGTAAAGAAGAAAAAGTCTGGGAAAATGTCTCCTGTCACGATTCTCTAAGACGCTGCCGGCAGTTTCTGACACCTGACTCAGAGACAGGTATTGATTCAGTTGTATTTTTCGGGGCTGGATAAAATACAAAGGCGTTTGTGAAGGGTGCATGGCAATATGGACGACTGTCGGGTAAACAATGTGCTGTTTGTTCTGGATAATCTGAGTTTGTTTTGTATTTATCAGCGTTCGTTGTTTGTTTGTGAGAGTGCGAATATGTCCGTATGCTTCTGTTTGAATGGATTTTTCGTTAAATTTACTTAGATGAAGAATCGATTTGTTTGTGGGAATCCGGGTGTGTAATTTTGGGGAAGTGCTATAATAAACAAAGTTAATTATTTCTTTGAGAAGTCTAATGCTATATCATTATATATATATAAAAAATTAAATCGTTCAAATATACTAATTTCAGATGGTATAATAGACAGCTGACAGGATGACAGGAATGCTACATATTTCACCTTAGAACCCTTATGAAATCTCAGTATCACTTTATGTATTATTCCTTCATTTTACAGGTATTACGTTGAACATTACTCTCGAGAGATTTCTTAAACTGTGTTTCGCATCTTTTCTCTCAGTCTCATTATACAATTTATGCTTTTTAGTCTTACATGCACTGTGTGGACGTCGCAAACTCCAGGGTCAACTGGTTATGTCAGTCTTCCATACCTTTCGCTCCCTGGATGTAGAATTCTCTACGTTCCTCTGTATCTCTTAATAAGTCAACCTCTATTTTGTAAAAAAAAAAAAAAAAAAGCATTCATTAATATTTCGCTTTCAATTGCCCATGACTGTTTCTCTGGTAATGTTATAGTCTACATTCAATTATCTATTCATATCTCAGTATCTTTATTTGATTATTATCTATCTATATGATATATATATATATATATATATATATATATATATATATATATATATATATATATATATATATATATATTTATACTAAAGTTATATTTGTATTTATACTAAAGTTAAGATGACTCATTGTATATATATATATATATATATATATATATATATATATATATATATATATATATATATATATATATATATATATATATATATATATATATATATATATATATATATATATAACAGACAGTAAATGAAAATATCTTTAACGTACACGAGTCATGGAAAGTGGGATGTTTATGCTTCTATCTACGCGTGTGTTTCCTAATTTCCAGATCAAAGGAAATCAAAGGATTCTGGATTTCTCTTCCAGCATTTTAATCCGATGAGGAAGTGACAGTTTAATAACAGTTCCGTGACAGTTCCATAACAGTTCTGTGACAGTTACATGACGGTTCCGTAACCCTTCTCTGGCAGTTCCGTTGCAATTCCGTAACACTTCTGTGAAGGTTCCGTTGCAGTTCTGTACCACTTCAGTGACAGTTCCGTTGTAGTTCCGTAATTCTTCTGTGACAGTTCCGTTGCAGTTCTGTACCACTTCAGTGACAGTTCCGTTGCAGTTAGTAACACTTCTGTGACAGTTCCGTTGCAGTTCCGTAACAGTTACGCGACAATCTCGTAACACTTCAGTGACAGTTTCGTAACACTACTGTGACAGTTACATAACAGTTCCGCGAGATGTTCAGTAAAGTTTCGCGATATTCCCGTAACAATTCCGTGGCAGTTCCGTAACAGTCCTGTAAGCATTCTGTGACAGTTCCCTAACACTTCCTTGACTGTCACATAACAGTTCCATGAGAGGTTCGTAAAAGTTTCTCGTGACAGTCCCGTAACAGTTCCGCGACAGACTCGTAACAGTTCAGTGACAGTCCCGTAACAGTTCCGTGACAGTCCCGTAACAGTTCCGTGACAGTCCCGTAACAGTTCCGTAACAGTCCAGTAACAGTTCCCTAGCAGTTCCGTGACTTTTAAGCTTCATCGACTGTGGAAGGAATACGTTCATCCTGACGTCTTCTGGTGATGTGCACACACACACACAGAAAGAGAGAGAGAGAGAGAGAGAGAGAGAGATGCGATAAAGGATGAGAAGGAAACGTATGGATGGTATGGAAAAATATGAGTCAACAAAAAGATAGAGATAGTCAAGAAGGAAACTAAAGTAATAAAGACAAAAAGATAAAAAAGAATGACAGGAAGAGATAAATGAAGCGTGATTGGTGAATATAATAGAATAACAGAAACAAATAAAAAATTAAATACAAATGAGCAGGAATATATGGATTATACTGGAGGAGATTATATGCACGCACACACACACACACACACACACACACACACACACACACATATATATATATATATATATATATATATATATATATATATATATATATATATATATATATATATATATATATATATAACACTAATAATTATGCATGTCAGTAATGTTGGTAGTAATACTAATATTATTGTAATTAATCATACCAGTAAAGATGTACTTAAAAATAGTGAATGAAGCAGTCTCTAGGATTAATATTGTTTTCCTAATATTTATCTAATATTCATGCGACTGTAATAATAATAATAATAATAATAATAATAATAATAATAATAATAATAATAATATAATCCTCAATAATAATAATAATTAATGTAAAATATGTTTATTTTACATACATAGTAATATATTTTCTATATCATTAATGATTTTTATTACACAAATTGTTTTTCACGAAATGAATCTATTTGCAATAATAATAATAATAATAATAATAATAATAATAATAATAATAATAATAATAATAATAATAATATAATAATAATAATAATAATAAATACTCTAAGTATGTACATAAATAAGGTAAATCCTCTTCATATCCAGTCAAAACAGGAGAGAATAGCTTTGCGAATTCTCACCTCCACATGACACTGGACCTGTCTTATGCCAAGAACGCATAAAATACAAACGGCCGCAAATCTGAGCCCATTCAGGATATCTCAAAATCACTCCATTCAGACTTGGACCCATCTCTAGAGAATCACTCGGTACCTTCACAGCAATGTTCTGAATGCTGAAAAATTTCCCCAAAATGCATCGCCATTGAATTTCGGGGGTCAAAAATGAAAGAGTTTTGTCAAGGCGATTTCAGAAATCCCTGGTTCACTTTAGAGCAGCAAAAGTAATTTCTGGGTTATAAAAGGGCTTCTCGGTTAATTATACGACATTCTGAAAGATGACCATTTTTTCCCAAAATGCATCGCCTTTGGTTTTCGGGGGTCAAAAATGAAAGAGTTTTTGTCAAAGCGATTTCAGACATTCTTAGTTTACTTTAGAACAGAAATAAAGTGGGTTATGAAAGGTTTTGTCAGTTAATCATATGACATTCTGATTGTTGACCATTTTTTCCCAAAATGCATTGCCATTGATTTTCGGGGGTCAAAAATGGAGTACTGTCAAAACGATTTCAGAAATCTCTGGTTCACCTTAGAACAGTAGTCATGTAACTTCTGAGTTATAAACGGTTTTGCCAGTTACTTATACAACAACACTGATGTATTTAAAAATCCAATATTTTGGCATTACAAAAGATCCGTGGCCTTGAAAATTTGGTCAAGGTCACTCATAATAAGAAAACCGGTACAAAAAAAGGAATGGTGAAACAAATCCACGGTTAGGTATGTGTACATATATTGAAAAATAAATCTCTACAGAGGAGATCTATTTTTAAATATATGTACCCATACATAACTATGGATTTGTTACTCCATTTCAGGACTTAAATAATACGTATAAGAATTTTTTAACAAACAGGAATATTCATCGAACTAAATATTTAAATGATGCATATAAATGACATTGTTTCTTTGCTTAACGTAAATCCCAAGTTATGATAAATTTTTACCCGTATTCCATATGACGAAAGT
Organism: Macrobrachium rosenbergii; assembly: GCF_040412425.1. Taxonomy (NCBI): domain Eukaryota; kingdom Metazoa; phylum Arthropoda; class Malacostraca; order Decapoda; family Palaemonidae; genus Macrobrachium; species Macrobrachium rosenbergii. Next base: position 14,111,445 of record NC_089794.1, on the reverse strand, counting down.
TATTTAAGGCCAATGGTCTAACCCAGTGGTTCTCAACCAGGAGGGAATTCTCCCCTAGGGGGAATTGTGACTAAGGATTTTAAGTGTTAATATATGCGTATTTTTTAGATTGCACCTTTTGAGGCAGACACTTTTGGAAAGCGGGGGGATGGCATTCTAACATGCTGAAAGGGTGCGTGGCCCAAAAAAGGTTGAGAACCACTGGAATAAAAATAGGTTTGTAACATTGAAAGACAGGTCAGGATGACTCATATAGATTGCAAATGCTAAAAGCCAATCAGGGTCGTCACCAAGGGGCAAAAATAGAGAGAAGGAAAGAGATACAAAAAATTTTTTTATCATTATTGAAAGTGACAATAATAATAATGAATCTATCAGTGCAGCCGTCACTAGATTACTGATGACGATCATGGTAATGATGAGAATTAATCTGGTGTAGATAGTAATAACGTTACATATACTACTCTCATTAATAATCATTACTGCAGAAATATCTCATATACATGATTTTAATAATAATAATAATAATAATAATAATAATAATAATAATAATAATTCCCCTACTACTAACATGCTAATCGATTTAACAGTAGAAATATAATGACAATACAATAAGAATAAAAATACCTATTGCACTCATACCAGTACTTACTACACTCGTGTATTCGTCTCACCTGTCATAAACGGTAAACATTCCCTCTCACCTGGAGACCCCATTGAATAACAAAAACACCTGGAGCGGTGCCGTGTTTACCTGGGATTTACTCAACATATTAATCGGGGGCTGTTGCCGAATACGTTGTCGCTGGCGAAATATATACGAGAATCAACGTCTTTTATGCAAAAGCCTTCAGAGACATGTAACTCTATGTAGGTGTGAGAGAGAGAGAGAGAGAGAGAGAGAGAGAGAGAGAGAGAGCCATTGCTTGCTTTTGTCTTACATATAGAGTCAAGCATTTCGCTCTGACTCTCTCTCTCTCTCTCTCTCAGTTTCTATTTATCTACCTCGGTTCCCTTAGCAACCATTTATTCATACTCTCTCTCCTTTCTGCTACTTATGCCCTTACTATCCTCCCGCTCTCCTTCTCTCTCTCTCTCTCTCTCTCTCTCTCTCTCTCTCTCTCTCTCTCTCTCTCTCTCTCTCTCTCTCTCTGTCGTTGCTTCAGTTTCTAAGTTGTCCACATGTTTTCCTTTTCCTTTTTCTGATTTTTAGCTTCTATCAGTGCCAATATGATCTCTCTCTCTCTCTCTCTCTCTCTCTCTCTCTCTCTCTCTCTCTCTCTCTCTCTCTCTCTCTATTTATACTTCAGTTTCTAAGTTACCCATTTGTTTTCCCTTGTGTATTCTATTCGTTAGGTTTTAGCAGTGCCAAAACACATTATGAACTCTCTCTCTCTCTCTCTCTCTCTCTCTCTCTCCCTCTCTCTCTATTTTTGCTTTAGTTTCTAAATTACCCATTTGCTTTTCCTTTCTTTTTCTGATTCCTGGCTTCTGTCAGTGCCAAAACTCATTATGATCTCTCTCTCTCTCTCTCTCTCTCTCTCTCTCTCTCTCTCTCTCTCTCTCTCTCTTCACTAACCCCTATTCCCATACCATCTCTTCCTACCCCTCCTCCTTCCCTCCTTCCCTCCTCCCTCCCTTCCCCTGGACATCTATCAGCGTCAGGAGACGTCAGGATGAGCGTATTCCTCCCACAGTCGACGAAGCTTAGAGATCACGGAACTGTCACTCCCTCGTCGGATTAGGAAGCTGGAAGGGAAATCCCAAAATGGGTCAGAATCCTTTGATTTCCCTCGATCGGGAAATTAGGGAACACACATGCAAGTGTGGGCTTACACATGCACAGCAGACTCCTGTCGATACGTAAACATAGGTATTTGCAAAACCTGGTTGTAAAATTGTGTACGTAGACTGATGTGCAGGCGAATTCTGGATAAACATACATGTACGTGTACTAAAGTATACACATAGGAAGATTGTGAATTATATGAAATTAGAAAATATTCATGCAATAGATATGTATACAAGCTCTTTCACACACACACACATGTATACATACAAACCTAGACAAGCATACACTAGCAATTCCTTGATCTTAAATAGGAACACATTGTTATAAGCGATAAAAAAACTCACTTGCTTAGTACATTGACACAAAAATCCAAGGATAAAATATACATTCCTCCACGAACAAACAGAAAGTTAAATGTTTGTAATTCTATCTAAGAGATGTTAATGTGGAAACACAGAGGAATATCGAGAATTCCACCCACCTCCAGGAAACTATTCAGTTATGAATAACTGATCCAACCAGTTAACCCTTGAGTGCGCTCCCTCCACAGAGTAACTGTGAAACCTGACGTGTAGCCTATCGAGAGCAATAACCAAAGTAACGTCTGTAAAACAAACACAAAATCACATAAAATGACACTTCATCAGTTTCACTTTAATTTTCATGATTTTCATGTTTTTTTCCTCCGTGAACTTGTATTAATAAACAACAGAGTAGACGAATAACAAATCCTGACGAAAATGATAATTGACACAGAATGAAAATATCTTCCGAATTTTTAAAGAAATTATCCATTTTTTAGTACAGCAATCTAGAAGTTCAGTGTAGCTTTGACACACAAATGCATATTTCATATTTTCCACAGTAAAACCCCACAATTTTTTTTCATCAATCCCCGCATCCCAATTCCACGCACATACATACACACTCATACACACACATACACTTACGCGCACACAGTCAAACACAATCCCACATGAAAAACATCCAAACGCTTTTTTATGAAAAAAAAAACATCAAACCCTGAACGACTGTAAAAAAAAAAAAAAAAAAAAAACTTCAGATTCTCAAAGCAAACACGATGTTGTTTAACTCGACAGTCACCCAAAATACCACTCACCCTTCACAGGAGCCGCTGTGTTTTATTTCAATTCCGAATAATGAAACCAAATCAATACCTGTCTCGCTGCTTCAGGTGTCACAGACGCCCGGCACCGCCATCTCGGAAATTCGTGACAGGAGATATTTTTCCAGCGCTTCTCCCTTTTCCAGAATTTTGACGTGATGGAAAAGCCATTGGAAGATTCCAGGATTTTTTTTCTCTCTCTTCATGTTTTCGTTCTAGACAGGATCTTGCAGTTAGGATCTGTCAGAACGATTTGATGTGCATTTTTGTTCTTCGATTTTAATTCATTTCGTGAATTGACGAGTTGGGTAATCTGCTTGGATTACGGAAAACTGCTTTGGCGAAACGAAACGAAAACAGTCTCATTGAGGATTTTGCATTTTTTAATAAACAAGGAAAAAAAGCGCCAAAGTTTCTTCCGCGCAATCGAGTTTTCTGTATAGTGTATGATCAAGGCCACCGAAAATAGATCTGTCTTTTGGTGGTCTCCGTATAATGCTGTATGTTCCGCGGCCCATGAAACTTTAACCACGGCCTGGTGGTTGCCAGAAGCACGATTATGGCTAACTTTAACCTTAAATAAAATAAAAACTACTGAGGCTAAAGGGCTGCAATTTGGTATGTTTGATGATTGGCGGTTGGATGATCAATTTACCAATTTGCAGATCTCTAGCCTCAGTAGTTTTTAAGATCTGGGGGCGGACAGAGCAAAGTGGACAGGCGGACAGAAAAAAGAGGGGACGGACAGACAAAGCCGGCATAATAGTTTTCTTTTACAGAAAACTAAAACGCCTGATCTTTTTACCAGACCTGAGGTTTGGTTAATCGTAATGACGGGGATAGGATGATAATAACACTTTTTCAGTACGACATGAACAGACAGACGCATTCTCTTTTCGCCTAAAGCATTCAGTAATCATAAAAC
>NC_089794.1:14092602-14095102 GCF_040412425.1 Macrobrachium rosenbergii | reverse complement strand
TGTGTGTGTGTGTGTGTGTGTGTGTGTGTGTGTGTGTGTTTGAATACAACAGAATAAAATAAATATATTGAAATGCAAAAAAATTTTAGCACTGCTTACTACCGCTCAATTTACCAAGTTTTAGAACTCTATTCCTGCTTTCGTTTTCCCAGACTCTAAAAATTTACAGCATTACCATGTTCCCTACACCGCTGGTTACCCATCACAGGGGTCAAAAAACGCTGGACCTGGTCAATATAAGTCTGGGTGATCGCCAAGGAATTTCAGGTATGAAAGGTATGATATACCTCTAAGGGGCTTTTGTAATGGGACAAGAGCATGTGGTCAGCAGCTTCATCCCTTCAATAAACCATGCAAAAAAAAAAAAAAAAACAATAGAAGGGTATCCCCTCCAGGAGACATCCCTTTAAAAAGGAAATACCTCACTGCTGTAAAAAAAAAAATACTGTAAAAAAAAAAGCAAGAAAAGCTTACATAAGGCCATATAGATTGGACGTAGCTTGGCAATCACGCGAACAAAAAGAACGGAATTGCGAATTATGCTACACGTAGGAAGGATGAGTCTCTGGAAATTCTAGTTTTAAATAACATCCGGATTAGGAGTCTTTCCTGGAAACTTATAATGAACGTCGAGTCGCTGCCCTATTGAAAAATCGAAAATAGAAACAGAACACGGTTCGGCTCTAAATCCGTAATTTCTGGAGAATGTATTTCGAAATTATTCTTGGTCTGGGATAATATTTCCTGTGCATTTCATATCTTTATCTTTTTAATATCATCTGCTTTTAATATTATTTCTTGTCAATGTAAGGAAGATGCTCGAATCATTTCCAGTTCCTTGAAAAATTATAAATTATATAGAATTATACCATATTTATGGATAGGTATTTGTGTATTTATATATATATATATATATATATATGTATATGTATATGTATACAGTATATATATATATATATATATATATATATATATATATATATATATATATATATATATATATATATATATATATATATATATATATATATATATATATATATATATATATATATATATATATGTATATATATATATATATTTACTAACAGGACCTCATTGAAACTGGATGGTATCTAGGGAGTTATTTATTCCAAGAAATTACAAGCTTTTCCAGGACTAACAGATACTAATAGGACTACGGACACTTGACAATGAGGACTGTTGGTCCTGGAAAGCTTGTAATTTCTTTGAATAAATAACTCCTCTAGATACCATCCAGTTTCAATGAGGTCCTTTTACTGAAAATATTAATGCACAGAACAATTGGGTAAGTGATAAAGTCTATATATATATATATATATATATATATATATATATATATATATATATATATATATATATATATATATATATGAATGAGAATATTATATATATGTATATATATACACATTCATATATATATATATATATATATATATATATATATATATATATATATATATATATATATATGCTGTATATATGCACACACATCTACACAAACATCTAAACATTCAGACAGTAAAACCTTGCTGTGTTTATCGTGGCGACAGGCACAGTTATCCCTCCGGTCCATTTATAATCGTCTTCATAAATCGTCTTGCTGGATGGGCGTATTTGCGTAGCATTTGGTGAATATCATCTCTTATTCCGTGTCTCGGAGACATTTGCTGGATATGGCATAACTCATATGCCTTGTCTCAACAGGTATCTATTTTCTCCTCTGTAATTCATGGCTGAATTCTCGTTACCTTCCGTTGCTAGTAATGTTGGAAAATATGTCGCCAAATTTATGTCATTTTTGTATTTATTCATTTCAAACGGTGTTCGTCAAATTGTTTGGTGTCGTTACCCCCGCCAGTGGCGTGATAGATCACCATTACCCCTATCCCATTCCTCTTCAGTTGTGTGAAGTTATGATATAAAGGAAAGAAAAATAGTGGAATGCTTAATTTCTAATATAATACACTTTTATGTAAGATATTAATTTTACTTTTACGCAAGACTTAAGAAATAAAGAATTTAGACTTTAGACATTATTCTTTTGAAAAAATTAAAGCATTTTTCCTTTTATTACAAACTAGAATTAAACCATTATTTCTTTGGCAATTAATAGAAAATAAAGACATTATTACTGCATTATTAATGGGGAACATGTTATCGTTTGTCCTTTGCTAAAATATCAATGCGAAGGTCTGTTGACGAATTTTACTCCAAAGAACTATTACTTTCAGCAAGTGCCTCGTTACCCCCCAAAAAAGGCTTCATGACACCCCCCAGCGGGTAATTACCCCCAGTTTGAGCACCACTGATTTAAACCTAAACAAGTCTAACCTAACCGTTGATCTGTTTTCTTATGTACGCATTTTTTTCAAATATTTTATGATTTAAAATTTTTATCTCTATTTTTTCTGTTTCCTTCTACTTCTCTTCTATTATCCTCAATTATCTTTTCAAAGAAGAACACTATTCTGTCTCC
>NC_089794.1:14082602-14085102 GCF_040412425.1 Macrobrachium rosenbergii | reverse complement strand
CTTTCTTCTTCTCGCCCCCTTCTTCTTCCTGTTTTCCCTTTCTTCTTCTCCTCGATCTTATCCTCCTCCCTTCTCTTTTCTACTTCTTTTTGTTCTTGTTATTTCTTCAGTTCTTCTTACTTCTTCTTCTTCTTCTTCTCTATAATTTTTTTTAATTTTTTGAATTTCTTCTTCTTCTTTTCTTCTTCTCCTTTTGAATTTTCTTCTTCTTCTTCTTCTTCTTCTTCTCCTCCTCCTCCTTCTTCTTCTTCTTCTTATTTTCTTCTTCTTCTTCTTAATTTCTTCTTCTCCTCCTCCTTCTTCTTCTTCTTCTTCTTCTTCTTCTTCTTCTTCTTCTTCTTCTTCTTCTTCTTCTTCTTCTTCTTCTTCTTCTTCATTTCTTCTTCTTCTTCTTTCTTCTTGATGTTCTTTTCCTCCATTTTTTCTTTTTCTTCTTCTTCTTTCTTCTTCTTCTTCTTCTTCTTCTTCTTCTTCTTCTTCTTCTTCCTCTTCAAAGAATTCGGTTTTGTCTATCCGTCCGCACTTTATTCTGTCGGCACCCTTCCGGCGCAAATCTTCCGTGTTTTGAGAACCATAAAAAATTTCCGGGGACGTAATCTCCACCGGCCTGTCGATGCGAGTTTCCGAACGCCAAATGAACAGAGACTTAATCCCTTTTCTCCGCGTAAATGGAAAGTATAGGGCTTTTGAATTTTTATGTCTTTTTTTATTATTTTGAATGATTTAAAATTTGTTTGAGTTTTTCAGTTATTGAGATTACGTTGTGCTCGGTCGGTGAGATTTGAATGAAGTTTTGTTTATCATTTTTTTTTAAATTATTTTGAATTTGAATGAATGTTTTAATTTTAATTTTTTGAATTATTTGCTCTGAATTCTTGAATTTGCGAGATTCTGAATTTGCTTGGTATCGTTGTGTTTGTTGTGTGAGATTTCAGTGTGGTTGTGTCTATAATGTTTGATTTTTGTAAAATTATTTTGAATTTGCTGAAATTTTTGAATTTGCTTTCACCACATATATTTTTGCGTTGGTTAGCTGACATTCCCAATTAAGCTTTGTCTATTATTAAGCATTTATTTTGTTATTTGGTTTTAATCAACATTGATTTTTTACAAATATAAGGCTTTGTCGTTATGTTCAGGTTTTTATATTTTAAAAAAGACATGTTTGTTTTGGCTTTTTTATCCTCATTAAATTTATGAATTTATGAGGCATTATTGCATTGTTAGCTTTTGTCACTATTGCAGTACATTTTTGCCTTTTATAAAACCTACCACATTCCCCTTGGGGATCTAATCTTTGACCATATAACTTTTTAAAAATCTTAAACACTGGTTTTTTTATGTTGAAAATAACCATTTGGATACGAAGAAACAATAATAAACCAATGAAACAGTAAATTCAAAAATAGATAGATATATCAGGTTATTGACAGCGTTTTTGTTTTATTTTTTGAGTGCAAACTATTTAGAAACTCATGGATTTGATTTTTATCATTGTCATTTTCCTTTTTTGTGCTAAACAAAATCACAAAAGTCCATTTACATTGTTTTTAGATTAAAATTTTTCATATAATTACAGTATTATCTTTCTTTATTTTCGTTTTTGATTGGAGGAATCAATTTCACAAAAAATAAATTCAAATTTCACCTTCAATTAACACCTAAGTATTTTTTTTATATGATTTCTATTTGATGCTTTGTTGTTGCAAAAAGCTTTTAAAATCGCACTCTCATTATTATGCCGTTTCCTGGGCTGAATAATGTGATGGAGTTGGATGAATGTAATGTGCATTTCATAACTTGTAATGGAGTCATGTGCATCTTTCCCATTATATATATATATATATATATATATATATATATATATATATATATATATATATATATATATATATATATATATATACATATATACACAGTATACACACGCCCACACACACATATATATACACAGTATATATGTGTTTGTGTGTGTATAATATATATGAATACATATATGTATACACACACACACACACACACACACACACACACACACACATATATATATATATATATATATATATATATATATATATATATATATATGTATATACATATACAGTAGATATATATATCTGCATATATATAATTTCAATATTTGCTTAACGTTTTATTTCTTTGACTCCAGAAGGGCAATTTGTTAAAGCATAAAAATACGTTACCGTAGTAAAATAAATAATCTGTACTTTTGTACATGTCATAATAATCCGTTAGTAGAGATAGTTTTGAATAATGCTTTTTACAATATCAGCTTTCATGGAAATAACATAATTTGTTATTATTATTATTATTATTATTATTATTATTATTATTATTATTATTATTATTATTATTATTATTATTATTATTATTATTATTATTATTATTAAAAGTGCACAACTGTGTACGAAACAACTAATGGAATAATGTTATTATTATTATTATTATTATTATTATTATTATTATTATTATTATTATT